>NC_081409.1:541622536-542222536 GCF_030272615.1 Cryptomeria japonica
ACAATTGGACAATCCTATATGCACATTTCACATTTTACAACCTGCATATAGATGTATTTGTCAGCCTATAGGTGTTTGTTTGAGACATATTCCAAAGGTTTTATGCTTAAAACACAAGAAAAAATATGCATCAACCTAGTTAACACAAAATAGAACATCCATATGGAAGTGAAAATCTAAACTTTTATTACAATAAATGAATTTTACAACAATAAAAATCTAGAAAAATTGTTTTGCTTGCTTTGAAAGATGAATTACAATGAAAAATAAGTCTCAATCATAAGGTGACTCAAACTAAATTACAATGCACTATATTGCTAGAAGAAATCACATCAATTACAATCTTAGCTAGAAACAGAAAAATAACTAACTCAAAACTATGTCCTAAATGTTTTTTTTTTATCTACATTCATCTCCTAAAATCTTGCAACATGTACAATAAAGAGAAGAAGGCACATGCCTTTCTTTATTGGTTGTAGGTGTCCTTAGATGCTTCAAATGTGTTGGGACTACCTCCTAAATCCCAAGATAGCTTATAAATAGGTCAAAATTCTCCAATATGCCTCCTATATCTGCTCATTTGGTTCTTATAATTGTCCAACTATCTCTCCTAGAACCTTGCAAGGTGGTCACAACTACCTTGGGTCGGATAGAGCTGATTATAGTCATTAAGAACCTCTTGGAATCATGCAACAAGTGTCTTTATAGAGTAAACTACACTTCGAATGTATCTATACCCCCTAATATTATTTTGCACATGTCAAAATGACTTTTAGGAGCCCTAAAATAGCTCTTTTTCATGAACTTTATGCCTCATTCCAAAAATAGACTCTACAAACAAGAAAAACTAGTGCACATTTTGCCATTTATTATAACAAATCTCTATCATGAACCATGATAGATTCTATCACCTTTATCCCCTTTTCATTTTTTTCATCTTTTTCATTTCTATAAGTAGACTTGTCTTCTTAATTTGCACTTTTTTATAGTCTCCAATGGATATTATTATGGTACAATTACACTATCACTTGGATGTTTGTTTACCTACTATGATTGCCCTATATAGACTGTCACTCATTTTCTTCATGGTTAGTGTGGCAATGACTATAACTTCTTATGTTACTTGTGATCTTTAAGAATTATCTTTTCCTTCATGACCTTCATCCATTATCCAAAGATATCTCCAATTTGGTAGTCTTCTACTTGTTAAAAACCTCTCTGATACATAAATGACCTATAGTCACTAACATTTTTAACCAAATTATTGTACCATCTGCCAAGATGGTTGTGACAACAATGGGACCTTCTCTTACTGAGCTAAATTTTTTATCATAGAATACTCTATGTTTTTTAAAACCCTTTTAAGGAACTATCCTTGTTGTCTCCTCATCACATGAAGTTGTCCTCAAACTCAACTCACCTCAAATGACATTGATTACCCCATCCTTGTATTGTCACCATTCCTTTTTAATGTGGTATCCTATCTATTCCTTTCATACCTTTTAGATAAAAAATTCTATCTTTTAGACCTTCTTAACAAAGTTATTGTCACGATTTTATTATGTTTCTCACTATCCTATTCATCACTATCATATGTATTATAAATTCCTTCTCAACTTATGATTGTCTTATTTGCCATGATTTAGAAAAAGAGGTCCACCTTCATAAGGCTATCAACTTTTCCCTTTTGGATTTTATCTTGGTATTTGTGTCCTTGCTATTATACTTCAGATATATACCCTCTTTGACCATCTTCTTGTCTAGGTTATGACCTTTGTTGCTTGTAACTCATGCCAGTTGTGTCCTTGATGAGGGCCTTTTTTCCTTATATCTTTAGCTTTCATATTATAAAACATATGGTCTCCTATCTTTTGTCATATCTTGAGATAATTATCTATTCATGCATGGCTTCTTTTTCATGTTCTCTTTTAATTTATAAAATGTCCTTCTTGACCCTTCACTATCTTTCGAAGGACTTGATTTTGACTATCACTATACATTGTTGCACTATTTTTTTTGTAGAAATTTGATCTCTACTCAAATTGCACTTAATCAGATCTAATAATGAGAATTCAGAATTAATGTGTAAGACGTTGGATTCACCAAAATGTAAAGTGGAAAATTAGATCCGAGTGACTCCCCACCTAGGAGAGAGAAAGGAACCCACTAGGATGATTTTCACTTGGAAAGACTTCACATTCAAAAGAGGGGCTTGAATCCACTAGATCCAAATGAAAGGGAAATAAGGATGTGAATTCCATGTGGATTGCAAGGGTTTAAGTGTGATTTACCCTCTTTTGTAAATAAGAAAGTTGACTATGTAGAAAAGAGAGATGAAATGAGTGAAATGAGGGGCTACAAATTCAGGATCACGTTGTAACTTTAGATCTGAGATATCTAGACTGGTATGGATCTTCCCTGTGAATTTGATGAGAAGTTGTCGGGACTGTGTTGAAAGTGTCAATGGTCCTCCGAAAAATTTGCGAAATGAAAAGGGTTTCTCTGTCTCTACAAATGAAGCCCAAACCTGCAATTACAGTTGTGCACCTACAACCTACACATAGAAAAGAGGGGAAGAAGGGTTGTGGATAGGAGATTGCCTCAGTCAAACCTTGGTTGAGGAATCAACCTTGAAAGAAAGTAATTGCAAATGCTTGAATGTAAACAATGGAAATGTATACCTTGTAGATCTGCAATTTGTTGATAATGGTTTCTTTACTTCTTGAATGTAATCACAAATGTTTTATGTAATGGCATGTAAGATTACAAAAACCTACACACACATATGCTTTCAAATGAATGTTTTAAATGTTGCTCCAATGGATGAATGAAGAAGACACATGAAGAAGAAGACTTGATGAATGCTTGAAGACTCAAATGCTCGAACTTAGCCCATTGTGTATATTTCTTCCTTTGTCTCTTTTGTATCGCCCATTCATGTATATGAAAATGAGAGAACCAACTCCCTTTTATACATGCCTTAGAGAATTAATTCACCAAAGGCCAACATCAAGGAAGTTCAAAATCCCGAAATGAAGATGGACCAGAGGAACCTATCTTGGGACCACCCTAAGAGGGGGGGACACCCCTATCCCAGGGGGAAAGGGGTACCGCACCCTTGTCCTTCCCTATCTTGGGGTCCGGACAGGGTCCTAAGGTCATCTCAGGGCTTTAACAATGAGAGGTTCAAGGTGGAAATGCAGAGAGAAGTCTTGGTTGGGAAGGAAGATGTTGTCATCAAGGTGAGGACCTCAAATATGGTTAAAATTGCTAGGATCACAATTTGATGACACTACAAGGTCTATTTTACAAGACTCAGAATTACTTCCTCTTTCCTCTATATGTGTTACACACAAATATTTTGCAAGTACACATTCCTTCAACTACTATCTCTCTAGCTAATTTCCAACACTAACTTACTATCAATTATGTGTTTGGATGTTGTCATTTCTTTTCTCACCCAATGCATTAACACATGTCATAAAAAATGCCTAATGCCATCTGGTCATGGCCTCTTTTCTTTAAAACTTGATGAATCTTCTTTGATTCCTCAACATAAGGATGGCCTTTCCTTGAATGTGCTCAAAAAAATATCATTGTTATGCTAAATAAGCTTTTGGACCACAAGACCAAGTGACTATAATACCTAGAGTAGCATTGTCATGTGCTCTTTTGTATTCTTTTGAATTTATCCTCTACCCATTCATTAATAATAGATGAGGCTATATTAAATTTGTGTTTGGAGAGAACCATGGGGCAACAACCTGATCTAGAATAATGCTCATTCTCTTTTTAATCTTTTCAAATATTGCACATTTTTAATGTTTATAAGTTATGTGTGTTATCCCCTTTGTGAGAAAAACTCAATAGTTTAGAGTCTTCAACTTGTCAAAAATACTCAACTTTCACATTGCATAACTATTTAGATAGAAAAGGGGAAAGCAACACTCATAATTTAAAAATGAAGAATGAATTTTCCCATGTTGCATCCCTTATTTGTGCTTTTGATTTTAGACTTGGTATTTTTGTAGGTGTTATGAATTTTGACTCATATATTGTTAATGAATGGGTAGAGGACAAATTCTAAAGGTTCCAAAAGATAATATGACAATGTCGGTCTAGGTATGATAGTCATTTGGTCTCGCCATTCAAAAGCTCATTTAGCATAGCACTGCTAAGTTTTTGGGCTTATTCAAGGAAAGATAATCCTTATGTTGAGGAATCACAAAAGTTTCATCAATTCTCAAAGATAAGAGGACATGATCATATGGTATTAGGTATTTATTATGGAATGTGTCAATGCATTAAGTGGCAAATGAAATAATAATATTCAAACACATTTAACAATAAGTTGGCATGGGAAATTTGCAAGATAGATAGTAGATGAAGGAATGAGTAGTTGAAAGACATTTGTGTGAAATACATATAGAAGAAAGATAAAAGAATTATTAGCCTTGTAAAACAAAGCTCAGTAGTGAACAAAGATATACTTTCTATAAATATGCATTAAAACAATGTACATCAACATTCAAGGTCAAGACCCCTAAAAGACAATGAAGAGTTATGGATAGTTTATAAATTATAAGAACATGAAAAATAAGTCATGCATTAATAGATATGTATATCAAAATATGACAAAATGCAGGATACCATAGGTATCGTGATATGAAAGATAAAGATAGAAGACATAAAGACCCTCATAAGGGGCACAACCAACATGAGATACAAGTAGCAAAGGTCATGAGCTAGACAAGAAGATTGTCAAAAAGATTATATACCTAAAGTATATCAAGCATACAAATACCAAGATAAAAACCAAAAGGGAAAATTTAACAACCTTATGAGGTTGGATCTCTTTTTATAAATCATGGCAAATAAGATAGACATAAGCTGAGCAGGAATTCATCATATAGTAGTGATGAATAGGATAGTGAGAAACATAATGAACGCATGAGAATATTTTGTGGAGAAGCTCTAACAGATACCAGTTTTGTTCTAAAAGGTATGAAAGGAAAAGATAAGATACCATAGTCACAAAGAATCCTAATAATAAAAGTATGGGGTAATCAATGATATTTGAGGTGAGTTAAGTTTGAGGAAAACTTCATGTGATGAGGAGACCACATGGATAGTTCCTCAAAAGGGTTTTCAAACACTCGAAGAATTATATGATTCAAAATTTATCTCAATAAGAGAAGCCTACATTATTGTCACAATCATCTTGATAAATGGTACAAGACTTTAGTTGCAAATGTTAGTGACTATAGGTCATTTGTGTACCAAAGAGGTATTCAACAAGAAAAAGACTATCAAATAGAAAATATCTTTGGATGGTGGATGAAGGTCATGATGGCAAAGAGAGATCCTAAAGATAACAAGTGATATAAGAATTTATAGTGATTCCCAAGAGAATCATGAAGAAAATGATTGACAGACTATACAGGGAAATCCCAGTAGGTAAACAAACATGCTAGTGATAGTGTAATTGTAGACACCCAATATGTCCACTTAATTCACCCTAACCCTCTTCTCCTATTAATTAAATAAATTATTCAATTTATTTGATTTAATTCACTTAAACTGTATTCTAGATTTTAATTAAATAAATAAATCATATTTGTTTAATTAAATACCCTCGCTCACATATAAAAAAATCAATATTTATTTAAATCACCCCACCCACTTGCATTTTCCTACAAATGCAAGTTGCACATTTAAATAACTTTTTATTTAAATAAATCATATTTACCCTCACCCACTAATTATTCTTCAAGAATTTTCTAACCCTTTCCAAATTAGTCTAATCCCCAAATTAACCCACCTTTAACCCATGCACATTCCCACACATGAAGGACTCTTATAGAGTCATTAATGTTTCCCTCCTTCAACACACTAACCCACATGGGTCTTGACCATTTAGTCAAGGCTTAACCATGAGTAAAATTTTCACAAGAGTTTACCCATTGGATAAAAGAATTTCCCTTGGATAAAAGCTTTATTCATTAACCCCAACCATGGAGAGTAGCCCTCTCCTCTCAAGCCCTCTCATGTTGCAACTTGTCACCATGGCATTGCTGCAAGTTACAAACATGGATTGAGGATCACGTTCCTCTCATGCAATCCTAGCCCTTGCTAAACCAGATTAATCTTGACCATACAATCCTCTATTTTTCCTATAAAAGGAGCCATCATCCTCAAGAAAAAGAGGAAGCATTGTGAGCATTGTTACTATAAGTGCATTATCATGCACATGTATTTGAAATTAGAAAAAAATAGAAGAATTTGAATTTGAATTTGAATTTGGAGAATTAATGAAATTAAATGAAATTAGAAGAAATAATGTAATTAAACAAAATTAGCATTTGGGGATTTGGAATTAGAATTAGAAGAATTAATTAGCTAATTAAATAATTTAAAGAAACTATTTAATTATTTAGAAATTTAATTTAATTAAATAATTAAGATTATTAAATTAAAGGATTAAAATCATAATTAATTGAATAATAAATATTTAATTAATATTTAGAGAAGGGTTAATGATTAATGGAATAGAGATAGCAATTGAAAATGAATTTATTTAAATAATAAAGATTATTTAAATTGAAAGATTAGAAATCACAATTAATTAAATAATAAATATTTAATTAATATTAAAAAATGGTTTAAATGATTAAATGATGATAGAATTGGAAATGAATAATTAGTAAGATGACAAAGAAATATGAAATGAGAAGATTAAGATTAATTAACTTAATTAAAGAATTAAAGAATTATTTAACCAATTTAGACGAATAATTAGTACATGATTAATGAGACATTTTTTAGGTGTCTACATTTGCCCCTCTTTGAGACAAAGTCAAAACAACATTGTTTCAAAGGAAATAAAAAAAATTTGCCCTAGTATGCCCCAGGAATACTTAGGGTGTAATGTCCCCTCGAGAGATTGTTTGTGCAGTAAAGACATGAATGATCTCTCGAAAAAAGAAGAATGTGAGATGAAAGATAGAATAATACTTAGTTGATTAGAGATAGAGATAGGTGATGTGAAGATGATATTAACATAGAATATGAGAGAATGAACTTTAGAATGAGATTGAATGAAAGATGAGAATTAGAAGCAATTGAGGATGATTGATAATATGAGATGATAGAATGATAATGATGGAATAAAAAATGAAGATGATGGAAAAAGAATCAACAAACTAGAAATAAGCAAATGAGATGAAGTGGGAATGATTGATTCACGAGCTTGTGTCATCATTTATTGCACAATATATATTCATCACTAAGCCTTATTATTAAAAAATGGAGCTTAACACATCAGGGTATAAGGAACCAAGATGTAAAGATATCTCATTGAAGAAACAAACACGTAGCAGACTAGGAGTGAAACCCTCCATCCTGAGAATAATGTCAGGGGTCTAGGTATGTGTGATAGTCACAAGCATAACTATCCATGATATTTTGCATGAGATATTTGTCGAATGAACATACCAACACAGACACCCACTGGAACTATTACCCCAGAACTTCATTGGTCCACACCACAAACAACAAACCAAGAAAAAGATAATGCCCATCATGCCTCCTCTAGTCACTTGTGGATATCCTTGAGTAGCATAGGAACACAATCTGTCACCAAATGATAAAAGATAAAGACTGACCCTGACAAAATTCAGCAGCTATACTAACCTTGTCCCTTCGTTCTTAGTTGCTTGATGTGATGGTTGATAATGTCTGATCTCAGAAAGTTACGGACCCCATTTAGGACTGACTTGTCTAATTTCGAGTGTATCCTCTTCTGTTTAAGACAAGATAATGATCACTTGATATGGATATGATACAATTGATAAGACAATTTGATCAGTTGATTGCAGATGTTTGACTGGATAGTTGTATCCTTTGTTAACTTCGTGCGAAGCGTTTGCTGGATATCTACTAGGGTATTTGTTTCTTGCGAGACATTTTATTGCAAGTTTTTTTATTGATTTTTTATCATTTTTTGGATTTTGTGGATTGACATTTGAATGTTTTTGGTTGATTTTTTTAGATTGATATTTGAATGTTTTTGGTATATTTTTTCAGGATTGTATATGCTTTTTAGGATATTTTTTTTCAGGACGTTTTCCTAATGTTTTTGGATTTTATGTTTTCTCACTGTTTTTGGATTGATTTTTATGTTTTGCACTATTTTTGAATTTTTTATGCTTTTCAAGGCTTTTTTTAATTTAAATTTTTTATGATTTTTTTAGGACTTTTTACGATTTTTAGAATTTTTTCAGTTATGTCCCCAGCGTGCAAACCAATATGACATGATGATCTACAGAATGCATGTGGAGACAATGAATTTTTGACATGACCTATGTTAATGCAATATGCACGATGAAGATGCATTTCCTATTCGAACAAGGATGACTATGTTTGTTTAGCATTTTGTAATACACCAATTGAATTGGAGGTACAAAACATTTAGTAAATAAGCGGTCAATCGATCCTTAAGGTCCCTTGGAACATCCAAATTAACACACTTAGTGAATAGGATTTACAAATGGAGATGCGGAAAACTTCCCCATTGGTTCTTGAAAATTTGATCTTCTTTTTCCCATGTGTGTGCAAATGAGTTAATTCATGCTCTTGTGTTCACTAAAGATCCTTAGAATCCTATATGACTAGCTACATGGATTATTCTAACTTCAAAAGCATCTTGAATAGAGCCTCGCTGCTGGCAAGCTTTTAGAGCTTTGACGAGGTTATAGACTATAATTTCTCAAATATTGCTCCATTGCCAGTAGGCGTTCATAGCCTAGATGGAGTTACTCGCATGTTCCCATAGTCAATATTTTTGTCGCAATTTGTATCCGTGATATTTCAGTTATATATCATTTCTCTTTTGCCTTCATATGAATATTTGGCATAGCACTTCTTTTTTTTTTTCTTGCCTTGACTTGTAAGTAATGAAACCTACTTGGGTGTGATAATTACAGTGGTGCTGAAGTAGAATATTAGATTTTTCACTAGTCATATGATCAACTAGGTGTCTCGAATGAATTAGAGATTTTTTTAATGTGTTTGAGATATAGCAATGGATAGATTTTGGGTTAACAAGTCTCAAATCGTGAAATCACTACCCAGCCATAAGTAAAGCATCGTCATAGGGTAATATTGAAAATGAATGACCTTAGGACCTCAAAGACTTCATGTCTGAATATCTAAGAAAGGAGATGACCCTTGTTTGTCTTGAATGAAAACAAATGATAAACTTGGATAGTTGCCTTGTTTTATTGATGTTGATATATGATAATGCAAAATTTTTACGAATGTGATGCATTTGAAAAGAAAACTATATGTGATGCAATGCTTTGAATAAAATGATATGCAATGCGGAAAGTAAAACCTAAACTAATCCATCCCTTAGATATAATATCATTAAAGGTGCATGTTGTTCATAGGGTCAGGGAGTGGATCTCCCTCCATTGTAGCCAAATTGTATGTTCCATTGCCTATAACCCTTGTTATGATAAAAGGACCTAGCCAGTTAGGTTCAAACTTCCCTGGCTTTTCTTGTTCCACTAGGTTCATTTGGTTCTCCTTGAGAACTAGATCTCCCACTTCAAAATTCCTTGGGTGTACTCGTTTATTGTAACTCCTTCTCAATCTATTCCGATACCTTGCAAATGATTTAAAGCAGTTTGTCTCTTTTCATCGAGCATTTCAAGCTCTTGTAATCTTGCAACCCGATAGTCTTCCTCTGATATGATATTTTTTAAGTAGACTCTTAAAGATGGTAGTTCTATTTTAATAGGTAGTATTTCTTTTGTACCATAGACCAAGGAATATGGTGTTTCTCCTGTAGGGGTGCGTACTCCTATTCTATAAGCCCAAAGAGCAGGAATTAACTAGAGATGCCAGTCCCATCCTGCATCAGTGACAACTTTCTTTAGTATTTTCAATATGGTCTTGTTTGTTGCCTCTACTTGTCCATTGCTTTGTGGATAATATGGTGTTGCAAATCTCTGTTGTATTTGATTTTTTTCACACAATTCTCTCATTTCTTGATTTTTGAATGGACATCCATTGTCTGTCACTATGCACATTGGAATCCCGTACCGACAAATAATGTAATTAAGCATGAACTTTTCTATTTTCTTACTAGTGGTGTATGTAAGGGGAATTGCATCAACCCATTTAGTAAAATACTTAGTAGATGTTAAGATGAATTTGTGCCCATTGGAAGAAGTAGGATTAACTTTACCAACTAGATCTAACCCCCATTGTGAAAATGGCCATGGTGATGTAATAGGTTGAAGATCTTGTGCCGATGCATGAATGAGGTCTCCATGCATTTGACATTGTTTACATGTTTGTACATATTTATTGGCATCCTTTTCCATAGTTGGCCAATAGTATCTAATTCTTAACAATTTCTTTGATAGCGGTGGGCCACTTTGATGCACCCCACAAATTCCATCATGTACCTCCTTTAAGGAAAGTTGTGCTTCTTCTTCATCAAGACATCAAAGAAGGGTTCCATCAAAGCCCTTTCTATACAGCGTGTCAGCAATAATAGTGTGTCTGGACGCCTGACGAATAAGAGTTTTCTTTTGATTTCTAGACAAACTAGGAGACATATACTGAGTATGTAAGTATGTGTATATCTCATTATACCATGGGGATTCAGGACCCACAATTGCACATACATATTATGATGAGGGAATCTCATATGTCAGTATCATCAATTATTCTATAATAAACTAAAACTGAGTTTCATTATTAGGCATATTTAGTAGAGACCCTATTGTAGCCATGGCATCGGCTACCTTGTTCTACATCCTTGGAATCTGTTCAAAAGTGATGTTACTAAAATATTCTTTGTAATCTTCTACCATTTGTTTATAAGGCAGTAGTTTATCATCTTTTGTGTTACAGTCATCATTGACTTGATTTACAATCAGTTGTGATTTATTGTAGACTTGTAATTCTTTTATCCTTCACTGCACAATGGTACGAAGTCCTATGATGAGAGCTTCATATTCAGCTATATTGTTTGTATAAGGAAAATTTATTTTGAATGACTTAGGGATAGAATCACCTTGAGGGGTGATGAAAAGAATCCCAACTCCAGCTCCATGATTTGTATAGGACCCATCAAAGTATAATTTCCATATGGTAGATGTTGTTAATGTAAACACAGATTCATCAGGAAAGTCTATTAGTAGTGGGTGATTGTCTTGCAAGGGAGCTTCTGCTAGCGGATCTGCTATAATCTACCCTTTGATTGCCTTTTTGTCTAGATATTCTATATCAAATTTACTTAAAATCATGACCCTCTTAGCCAATCTTCTAGTCAACATTGCTCTACTTAATAAATATTTGAGTGGATCAAAATGTGCAATGAGTTGGACTTTGTGACTCAACATATAATGTCTAAGTTTCTAAGATGCGAAGATCACTGCTAGACATGCTCGTTCTATAGGAATGTAATTAAGCTCATATCCAATTAGGGTTCTACTTATATAATAGATTTCTCTTTCCTTTCCTTGATCATCATGTTGTACCAACAAGGCTCCTAAAGATGAGTTTGTTGCTGATATATATAGTAATAGGGGCTTTCCTTGAGTAGGTGGAACTAATACTAGAGTATTCAGAGGATAATCTTTTAAATATTGAAAAGCTTCTTGGCATTGTTCTGTCCATTTGAAGGTAAATCCTTTTCTGAGTAAATACTGGAATGGGTGACATTTATCTGCTAGTTGTGCTATGAACCTCCTTATAGACTGAAGTCTTCCTTGTAACCCTCTTAACTGCTTAAGTGTTGATGGAGGTTGCATATCTATGATTGCTTTGACCTTTGCAAGATCTACTTCAATTCCTTTGTTATACACAATAAATCCTAAAAGTGTTGTAGTACACCTCCTCGATTAGCCTCTTTTGTATGTTTTTAGTTACTTCAATGACTGTTCTGTGGGACATTATTGTATTTTGACTCGGATATTATGCGATGTTATTTCATACTTTATTTGGATTTATGGTGTATGATTTTATCCAGTATTTCAGTGCTTATGAGTAATGTTATTTTTTATGGGTCATTATCATGGACTAACACTTTTCCCTTATATTGTGATGCATTATTTATATGCTGCGTGTTTGCAAGTGTATTGGGATGCGAGGGGATGATTTTCCTTCACTCACTCCGGTGAGATAGGGAACGTAACGATTCTCCTCCATTAGTGTGTTTACCATGTCTATATGTATATTGTCTATATGCACATGTGGTTCTTTGGTGTAGGACATTGTAGGTACGAGGTATCGACTCCACCTAGTTTCACAGGTCTGAGCATGCCTCATATCTATATATATATATATATATATATATATATATCTGATGGGAGTGGAGGAGATAGTTGTTGTACCCTAGCTTGACGGTAGTTACACTCATGTCAGTGTTGTCAGTCGGTTGTTTCCCTATCTGGTCGTTATGCGTGTCATGATGCCTTGGTTTGGTCATTTGAGAGTCGTCATTTGATCTGTCTTGGTTTTGTGTGTTTCTATTTACTTAAATGGTTATTTAATTTAAATGGATGATGATATCTTGTGTTGGCGTAATCATTTAATTATTATGCTCTGTGATTATTGATTTATTAAATTGATGAATTGCTAGATTAAATGGTTAAATGGCTTAATTTATTGTGTAAAGTTGCATTGACATTTTTTGTGAAATAAATAAATTGCCTAGCCATTTAAAAAGGTTAAATACTTATGTTGAAGGAAGTATTTATGGAAAAAGAAATAAATAAAAGCTTCCCTTTTTATTTTTCCATTTTGGCTTTTTTAATTTAATCATTGGAAAGAATTATTATTTTGGGGGAAAGAGATAAATCTGATTGCCTTTTAGTTTTAAAATATTTAAATTTGATTGGATGATAACTTTAACCTAGAAGCTTGGGTTAAAAGATAGTTTTGGGCATCCATTCTGGGCATTGATGGCAGGAGAAGAAGAAGATTTTGGAGAGAAAATTCTAAAAAAACTTTTTGGAGGATCTGGAGATTCGACCTTGTTGCAAGATTGGATTTGCTTCATCTCTTTGCTTGCTAGTTGCTTCAAGGTTGGAGGTTTCCTTCTTGTTTTGAATTTGTTTTTGAAATTTTCAGTTTGCTTCCTATGTGTGGAAATTTATGTAATCTGCCTACAGATTCCTTTGGAATGTTGAAATGGAAGAAAGATTGCCTGATAGAGTTGATTTTGTGATGCTATTAGCATAAGGTTGCATTCAGGAAAGGAATTTATCATTCCTTCTTTGTTGTGTGTTATTTGTTCATTGCAAACAACTTCTTGATTTACCTCCTATTTTGAAAGAAAGAATTTTAGATTGGGTTTGTTGTGAGCATCCTTGTTTCTATACTATCATGAATTGGCTAGCTATTCTTTCCAGTGTGTTTATTTCACCATCTACTTTGTTGGTAAACTCCTCCTTGAAATTTTGGAAATTGGCACTGTATGTGTGTGCCCGTGAAATAATTCTGGAAATGGAATGTCCCTTGTGGTTATTGATTTTGTGTCTTTTTGGTTTTAGAATGCTTGGAGGCATGATTCTTGTGCCTCTCTTGTGGACTTTATCGCTCCTATCATGGGCTTGCCTCATCACGTGGGTCGGTAGTGTCTTCTACTCGCAGGTAGCAGAACTATCGGTTGGCAGTATCGCTACCAGTTGGTAGTGGGCACTATTGATCAGCAATACCGCTATCGGTTGGTAGTGGGCACTACCAGTCGATAGTACCGCTACCGGTTGGTAGCGGCAGCCATCGGCCGGTAGGGCTATTACTAGTGGTAGCAGCACTACCGGTAGGTAGTGTCTGTTGCCCCTAGCAGCAGCACAACCACGGGTTGGTTTGACCCCCGCTTAGCTTTGAGCCCTCACCGATCTCCAAACTGGTTAGTGCTAAGAACTTAAATCTTATAAATGGAATGTTTAAAGTGGTATTGTGTGATGTAATATGACTTTCAAGTGATTTTTATTATGTGGTTAATAAATTTATCAATGAAAATTAAGGCATGAATTAGAGATTCAAATTGGTAGTTTTGGATATATTCTGAAAATGATTTAAATGCCTATTGGAATTCATGTTATAATCAGTTGAATGTATAATGTGGATTTAGTTTCTGATGGAACATTGAATTGGGAATTGAATAATGTGACTACTACAAGAGTGTTTTATTTCATTTTTTTCAATCAATGATGTTGCAAGTGCTTATGATGTTGATATTCTCAAAGATTGTCTGAGTGCAGACTTGATGTATTTAGCTATCCTTGCAAGTGTTTATTGTGATATTTTGGTATGTGGTTCAGTCATCCTATGGTGGTGTAATTGGTACCTTTGACCAAGAGATATGTGTTGGCTCCGTTGTCTTAACCATGTAGTGGCTTTGCCTTATGGTTAGTCAAGAGTCAGTATGTCCTTGTTTGACCACTTGTTTCTGATAGAGGTGTTATGGGTGTCTGCTTCACCATAGGGTCCTCGAGGAGTGACCATGCTTGTGTAGTGTCCTTTGAGAGAGTGGCTTTTGCTTGGGGGTTGTACCCAAAGTGGTAGGTATTACGACCCAGCGAAAGTCAGATTATAACTGGTAATCTAATGAATTAATTAGGTGGGTAGTATCATAACATTAATAAAGATAATTTTACCTCATGCATAGATGAGTGCTAGTGCAGGGCTCATAATGTGATGAGAAGGCTTGGAATGGCAAACCAACCACCTTGTCTTCATGAAAGGCTAGTAGGGTCCACATAAGACTTAGTTGGAGTCAAAGGTTGGGAAAGGTTACTAGGATAGTAAGCCGGGACCTATGGAGGTTGTACCATGGCATCCATCTTAAGCTATGTGATGACACTCTTTCATTTGGTTCACTTGTGTTTTGTGATGTCAATTCACTTGTGTTTGTGAAGTTGAGTCACCTGGATTCTTGTGGAGTCTTTTGTGCTGTCATGGAGTTGTATTTTTTTATCAACCATGTCATGCTTATGCTTGTTTGAGGGTCCTCAGCTATCTCCTAGCATGGTGGGGTGATTCCATTTGGGAATTACATGGTCGAGTGGTAGTGCCACTTCCCATTGGATGTTTGAATTTGTACCTTCATGCGAGAATTGGCTTCGCAGGTGTTCCTGTGGTTCGTGGCTCATGTTTCTTCTCATATTTTGAAGATTATTTGTATTTGCAGACCTATGTGGTCATTGCATCATTGTAATATTGATCTTATGTAACCTTGTAATTGGATGAAATCTATCCCTTATGTTTATTAAGAAGCTATGTATTGGAAGAGCAATGTAATCCTATGTTTGGATGTTTTTCTTAGTTTCCTTGATGATGTTAGTAAATGCTTATTGAAGTGGAAATTATGTTGTATCCTTTCAATCTTTCTATGATGAATCTTTATTTTCTTATGGCTTCTTGTGATCATTGAGATAATGATGCTTATGTGGACTTATGATTTTGTGGAAATTATTCTTGAAGTTAATTCTTTGTTGGTAACCCTTAAGGAATTCTGGTATAAGTCTTTCGCTTGTGTTATCACGCATGTTGTGTAAATGCACTTATGATGTTTATAATTTTAAAAAGAAAATTGTTTCACCCTTGTTGTGGGTTTTCCTTCAGGGTTCCTGGCAGGGCATTACATTTGGTATCAGAGCCCATGTTTCAACACTGGGTACTCTGGGTTTGTAGTGAGCCCATTTTCCTTGACCTTTTTGTGTAGGTCTTGTGGTGTGACTTCCTTGTGTCTTTCTTTGCATTTGATATGAACTTTTTACTCTTGTGCAAGTGTTAGGTCATGTCTAGGAAAGCCAAGGGAGGTGGCCATGTTGGTGGCCACACCAGAGGCAGAGGAGGAGGAAGGGGTCGAGGTTCCAGCCGCCATAGTCCTTCACCACCACCCACTCATGCGAGTGTGGATAGAGATCAGTCGGTTCATCAGGAGGAACCAAATTCAGTAGAGCAGGTTCCTAAAGGGAGGAGTTGCGTCAGATGTTTCATGAGGTGCTAGCTAGACTAGGCCCCAGACCTGGGGTGGATCAGCCCATCCATGGCTTGGTAGAGGAGTCACTTCAGCAAATTCTAGAGAGAGAGAGAGAGATCTCCTAGAAGGAGAGAGGTCCTAGTGGACCCGGATCTAGCTATCTTAGGGCACATGAGAGACTTGATGAGGTCCAATCCTCCCTTCTTTGATGGGAAAGGTACCGGTCTCAAGGTAGAGGCTAGCTTATCATTTTAGACCGATGTTTTGCTATGTATCCTTACAGTAGAAACACCAAGGCGAGGTGAACAATCATGCATCTCGAGAGCTTCACATCTATCTAGTGGAGATTAGAGGAGGAGAGGATCGGTGTGAGAATTAACACCGCATCTTGGGAGATCTTTTTGGAGAGGTTCAGAGCATGATTCCTCTCACCCCAGTGGAGGCAGTCATGAGCAGATGAGTTCTATGCTCTGCGCCAGTTTGGGTTTTCAGTGGATCAGTTTGAGCATAAGTTCTATGAGCTCAAATAGTATGTCGGGATCGGCAATGACGAGGCTATGCTTGTGCAACACTTCTTGAGGGGTCTTAATGAATGCATCAGTGGAGGAGTGAGAGTTTTTTAGCCTACTTCAGTAGAGGTAGCCGTGGCGAATGCCAAGTTAGTAGAGTAGAACCTTAGCCATGTTCATGGTGGCTAGTCTAGAGTTTAGATTGGGAGTGATCCTTTTAGTGGGTCTAGAGGTAGAGGGAATCAGTCCCAGACTGATGCACCTTTTAGGGGTCCTCAGGCACCCGCCAAGGGTGGACAACAGCAACAACAGTAGTCACCGAGACTGAAATAGTCTCAGGGCCAGCAGGGTGGCATCTCTCAGTCCCGGAAAAGCAGGAGATGGTCGAGGGGTAGGCAGACCTTTCCAGGGCAATCTTCTCAGGGAGCATCTCAAGCCCCTAGTGGGGAGATCTTTCAGCAGTCTAGTGGACCGTTTGGAAGTAGAGGACCCGGTAGTGGAGCTTGCTTCACTTGTGGTCGGTTTGGCCACAAGGTCGCTTTGTTTCCTTGACGTTTGCATCAGTCAGTCAGTCAGAGGCCAATCGCATCAAAGCCGATAGTGGGGGATGTAGGTAGATCCCATAGAGTTTTTGCAGCGATGGATGACTGCCAGGATGAGCATCAGAATACTATGATTGAGACCACAGGTTTGTTGCGTGATACCCCTATCTTTGTACTTTTTGATTCTGGTGCTTTAGATTCTTTTGTTTCTTCATCCTTTGTGGAGTGGTGTGGGCTCTTGTCTGCTAAGCAGGCAGATAGGTGGCAAGTAGAGTTGGCTACCGGTGTGCAAGTGTTTGTCGATGCCTTCATTCCCGGTTGTGAGTTGGACCTAGGACCCTTTGTCACTTCAATTGACCTTCAAGTCATTCCTTTGGGGTCCTATGGAGTTGTATTGGGGATGGAATGGTTATCATCTCACAATTCTCATGTAGACTATTGTCAGAAGACAGTAGAGTGTGTAGATGACCATGGCAAGAGAGTGGGGATCATTGGAGTTCAGCGATCGATATCCTTACGTATAATTTCCACTATGCAACTTAGGCAATGCATGCATTAAGGGTGTCAGATTTTTGCAGTTGCTCTTGAGGATGTGGATGCAGGAGAGAGTCAATAAATTGCTCTTGATGGTCACCCTATTCTTCGAGAGTATGTGGATGTGTTTCCTTTGGATATTCCTGGTATGCCTCCAAAGTGAGACATAGATTTTCGCATTGACTTGGTTCCTGGCGCGGAACCTATTTCAAGAGCACCATATCAGATGAATACTCAGGAGTTGAGTGAGTTGAAGTTGCAAGTTGAGGAGTTGTTGGCCAAGGGATTTATTTGTCTTAGTGTTTCTCCTTGGGGTGCGCTGGTTATCTTCGTCAAGAAGAAGGATGGTTCTCTTTGATTATGCATTGATTATCCATAGTTGAATAAGGTAACCATCTGGAACCGATATCCATTGCCTCGGATTGATGACCTCTTTGATCAGGTGAAGGGAGCCAAGGTGTTCTCTAAGATAGACCTGAAGTCTGGGTATCATCAGTTGCACATTCATGATGCAGACATTCATAAGATGGTGTTTCGTACTAATTATGGTCACTATGAGTTCACAGTGGTGCCATTTGGGTTGACGAACACACCTTCAGTATTCATGAGTCTTATGAATGTGGTTTTTCGCACCCACCTTGACCACTTTGTTCTTGTGTTCTTGGATGACATATTGATTTATTCTAGATCCATGGAAGAGCATAAGGGTCACTTGCATCAGGTATTGCAGTTCTTGAGGGAGAATCATCTTTTTGCAAATTTGGGGAAGTGTGATTTCTTCCAGTCAGAGGTAAGCTATCTTGGTTATATAGTTTCAGGAGAAGGTGTATCCGTAGATCCTTCTAAGATCCAAGCCATTGTTGATTGGCCAATGCCAACCAATGTTTCTAAGTTCAAAGTTTCATGGGTTTGGCCGGATATTACCGTCGCTTTGTTCAGAGATTTTCTCGGATAGGCCATCCAATTACTTCTCTTCAGAGGAAAGGGAAGAAGTTTGTATGGTCAGAGCAATGCGAATTGGCTTTTCGTACCTTGAAGGAACTCCTTGTTAGTGCTCTGATTTTGGCAGTTACTAACCCATCCAGAGATTTCATGGTATGCACAGATGCCTCTTTAGAAGGTATAGGTGTGGTGCTTATGCAGGATGGACATGTGGTTGCCTATGAGTCTTGCAAACTCAAGGATCATGAGTTGAACTATCCAATTCATGACTTGGAGTTGGCAGCTGTAGTGCATGTGTTGGTTCATTAGAGACATTTCCTGTTGGGGTGTCGGTTTAATTTGTATAGTGATCACCGCAGTTTGCAGTATATTTTCACACAGCCGAACTTGAATGCTCGACAGCGAAGATGGATGGAATTCCTCTGCGAGTATGATTTTGAGGTTTGTTATATTCAGGGGAAAGAGAATGTAGTGGTAGATGCTTTGAGCCGTAGGCAGCATGAGGTTGCAGCATTTCCCCTTGGTGTGGACTTGAGTGAGAGAATTCTTGGAGTTCTTCCTCAGGACACCTGGTATCAGGATGTTAGAGTCGTTGCGGAGTCTGGAAGACCATTGGAGGGTAGATATTCTGGATATACTCTTGAGTCAGATGGTCTTATTAGACATCTTGGATGGATCTATGTACCTCCTTTGGAGGGTCTTTGTGTTTGGATCATGACTGAGGCCCATCGTGCACCTTATTCGGCACACCCTTGTGTCAAGAAGATGCACGCAAATCTTAGACAGATTTATCATTGGGCTGGTATGAAACATGACATTTCTGATTTTGTGTCCAAGTGCTTGGAATGTCAGTGGGTGAAAGAAGAGCATTAGCACCTTGCAAGGCTTTTACAACCGAATTTGATACCGGATTGGAAATGGGATATCATTTCCATGGATTTCATAGTAGGATTACCTATTTCTTCATGGTGTCATGATGCCATCATGATCATTGTTGATAGATTGACCAGAGTTGCTCATTTTGTTCCTATTCAATCTTCTTACACTACAGTAGTGGTGGCACGAGTCTTCTTGGAAGATGTGGTGAGGTTGCATGGGATCCCAAGGCGGATCATTTCTGATAGAGACCCTATCTTTACATCAGCCTTATGGACCTCACTTCAGCATGCTTTGGGGACCCAGTTGAACTTCAGTTCAACTTATCACCCAAAGACCGATGGTCAGACTGAGCGTGTGAATCAAGTCTTGGAGGACATGCTTTGCATGTATGTTATGAATCAGCAGTCATGTTGGGAGGAATATCTTTGCCTTGTGGAGTTTGCTTATAATAGCGGATATTAAAGCTCTATAGGCCTATCACCCTTCCAGGCATTGTATGGTTGTACTTGCCATACTCCTTTGAGTTGGGATCAGTTGGAGGATAGGGTGTGTTTAGGTCCTGATTTTCTTCGTGAGATGGAGCAGCAGGTTGAGCAGATTCATGGGCATTTGGTTGCTGCCCAGGCTAGGCAAAAGAAGTATGTTGATGCTCATAGAGTCGATCACCAGTTTTTGGTTGGCGACCGTGTGTTCTTGAGAGTGCATCTGTGGAAGAGTCTGATTCGTTATGGGAAGGGTTCTAAGTTGGCGCCTCATTTTGTAGGCCCTTTTGAGATCCTTGAGAGGATAGGACCTATTTCCTACCGTCTTGCCTTGTCACCGAGTCTATCCTGCATCCATGATGTCTTTCATGTTTATGTTCTTCGTCCTTATCATTGTGATGTGACCCATGTTCTTGATTGGAATGCTTTGCAGGTCGAGGATGGGCAGCTTTCCATGGATCCCATGCACATCCTTCAATAGCAGGATTTGACCCTCAGGGGTCATACCATCAAGCAGGTAAGGGTCATATGGGACCCCAGTGATGAGTCCTCTACAACTTGGGAAGATACAACGAACATGAGAGAGCTTTATTCTTATCTGTTTTAGGCTTCCAGGAGTAAGCCTAGGCTTGGGGGGAGGATGTAGTACCCCTCCTCGATCAGCCTCTTTTGTATGTTTTGAGTTACTTCAGTGACTGTTATGTGGAACATTATTGTATTTTGACTCGAATATTATGTGATGTTATTTCATACTTTATCTGGATTTATGGTGTATGATTTTATGCAATATTTCAGTGCTTATGAGTAATGTTATTTTTTATGGATCATTATCATGGACTGACATGTTTCCCTTATATTGCGATGTGTTATTTATATGTTGTGTGTTTGCAAGTGTATTGGGATGCGAGGGGATGGTTTTCCTTCACTCACTCCGGTGAGAAAAGGAACATCACGATTCTCTTTCATCGATGTGTTTACCGTGTCTGTATGTATATTCTCTATATGCACGTGTGGTTCTTTGGTGCTGGACATTGTAGGTACAAGTATTGGGTAGGTACAGGATATCGACTCCACCTGGTTTCACAGGTCTAAGCGTGCCTTATATATATATTCGATGGGAGTGGAGGAGATAGTTGTTGTACCCTAGATACTGGATCCAAATTTAAATATTTTACAAACTAGATCTCGTTTAGAAATTAGGATCTCATTTTTTTGAATGTACTTTCAATTTTTTTTATTTATATAGAAATTATTTTTAGTAATATAACATGTTCTTTTGTACAAATTTTTATGCATTATTTTATGATCTAGTTGTCTTGTGGACGCTCTTTTTTTGCAATTTTATATCCATTTTTTGAAGGTGTCAATCACTGCATAATTTTTTAATCATGGGATCTAAACAACATCAAAAGAAGAAACAAAGGAGGGACATTACCATAGAGGAAATTTAAGCACAAAGAGAGGAGGTCAAACATCAAAGAGATAAAATAATGAGGATTCGATAATGAATAATCCTGATGCTTTTGGATCCATGACAATGGAAGAGACAGACATTCAAGATGATGCCTCGGGGGATAAGATGGACATAGATGATGCAATTATGGAAGATGTTGATGTGGAAGATAATAGGATTATGGAGACTAATACAGGTTTTACATCCTCAAATCTAGGTACATCTTCAAATTATCCAGGTATATCTTGAAATCCTTCTTTGAAAGACATAGAAAGTGTGATTATAGATGATATTCATGGTGATGATTTACTATAAGCTAGATATAGAAATGTTGAGATTGATATTGTTCGTGACAAAATGAAATAAATTAGAGATATTGAAAATGAAAACCCTCGTGTTGGTGAAGATGATATTCCTTTGAATGTTGAAAGGGAAAATCCTTATGAATATGGTGAAAATGAAAATCCTCTTATTGTTGAAGATGATCACGAAAACATTTTTATAAAAATTGAAAAAAAGTTTTGGATAATCTTCCTGGTGAGATTTCTTGTAGATAGATAAGAACTTATGCCAATAGAATATACAAATATTTTTTTTATCCAAAAAAAATTGCAATTCAATGTCAACTGATGATGCAATTGATGAGAATGTGGAAAATGAGAAAAGTGATGAAAAAAATAGGCATCTTTATGAAACCAACAAAAAAAGATGATTTAGTTAAGCATGCTATGTCTATAGTTGCAAGTGCCATTGAATCTATTGAAAAAAAAGACGATCTAAGGATAAGAATGTGACATGATGAGCCATAACAACTGCTATTGTGAATATGTAATGCCCGCCAAAATACCCTAGAGGAATAAACCAAAATCTACCAATAAAAGAGATAAAAAAATTTTATTTTAATATAACCATTACAACTACGCTATTACTAGTATTTACTAATGCAACATTACTACCATTATTCATCAATGCATTGTTAAATATATACATGAATACATAAATAAAAAATAACCTAACCATGGAATTATATTACACAAGTGGAATTACCATTTAATCATTAACAATACTTTATATAAACTCACACAATGCAAATCCATTCCCTAGGGTATCTCAACATCACTACTTGACAAAAACTTAACACATCACATATCTTAGAACATCATATACTATCATCCAACTAAACATTTACTTCTCATGCAACTATGATAAAACATTAACACATATGCATAACTCTATTCCCTTTTATACTCTTTCTATGGTTCATTTTTAAGTACCAATCGGTTATTTCTAATACTTGTCTTTACTCATTTGAAAATTTAACACATCATGAAACTAAATTCATTTATCCTTCTTTTACTAATGGTATTAGATTATTTCCTTAAGCACAACTCATCAAGAATACTATCCATATCCATATGCAAGATCATAGCATCAAGTACTTATCTACAAATAGGATTCCAATATACTAAATAGGTTTGAGAGTCATATGATTCTACAAGAATAAATACAATCTAATATTTCAATCCCCTAATTTAAACATAAGATTTAATTCTCAAAATAATAAACATATATATAGTATGAACCACATACCAATACAACATCTTATAAAAATAGCATAGTTCTTCTATATCAAGTCCATTTACATAAGAGTACATGAAGGAAGCACATAGTCTCTTTTCTACATCCCATCCCAATGCTTAATAATACAAGTTACATATACACATATTCATATTTCTCATTTATAAGACATCGTAATATGGTAACATATCTAATACATAGAAATCAGCACCAAAGGACAATTGTATAATAAAGAGCCATATCTCCATACGAACCACAACTACTCACTTAACTTCCATATCTCAAGATATCTAACATTGGAGATTAACATATTTCAAAACAAGGCATATACAATAATTAACATAGTCACTACTATCCATAAAATATACTCAAGACATAACATACATATCTCTAAATCATTTAATTCCTTTCGAATCAAGAAGAACATCTACAATTAGAATATCCATTTACAACAATCTTATTCAATACATTTCATTCATAAATCATCTTACTACATGTTCTATAATACATGATCTCAATACGTTGATTACATAGTCTTCTTTACATTTCCATATGTCATAACACATGCTATCAATTCTAATTACATAATTATGCTTCAAGATTCCAAGCTCATGATGAGATACTATAGATCCAAATCCACGCACACTAACATCCAAGAAGAATATCCCAATGGTAGAAGGCATCAAACCACCCGACCATGTAGAATGTAATGTCCTACCCTAGTCGGCCTTGTAAAACCCGTTTGACCTTGGTTGACTTCCTACGTGGCATTATTGAATGGTGGATTTACCATTATGTAATGTTGTAGATTAGACTATATGAATATTGTGCGTACCTATTATTGTGCTTTTGCATCGATTCTTGTGTAAATGTAATTGTTCCCTAATTCTTGTTATAAATCTCGAGCTAACGCCTTCATTGAATATGTATATATGTGTATGCTTGCATGACTCATGGTTGCAGGAGATTGCAGGTACTATACCGCCTAGGTAAGAGGTTCATCTCCTTCAGGATTCATAGGGTGGAGTATACCTCCTTCATCCTTAGGATTTGGATTAGGTGGTCATAAAACTCTCATCTTGCCTTAGTCATAATCAGGTGAGCGTCGTGTGTGGTCCGTAGGGTTCCTTTGTCATTTGGGTTGCGTGTTGTGTGATTGGTGGACTTTCTTGGTTTGTGTGCCTTGCATGTGGTAAATGGAGTATGTTATCCTAAGTATTTAATTCCAATTAATGTGTGGATGTACGCATTTGTAATTGAGAAATTTAAAATAGATAGTTTTCTTTTATATGATTAATCGTTAATTTAAGAGATCACTTTATTTATATTTGTAGCAAGCTTAAGTATGTAATTTGAATTAATGTGTTCATTTACGCATTAGTAGTTGAGAAATCAAAATAAATAGGTTTCTTTTAGGTGATTAATCATTAATTAAAAGGATCACTTTATTTATGTTGTAGCGAATTTAATTTAATGGTTAGTTTTAAATAATGAATTTAATTAGTTTATGCGTTTTTAAAAAAAAGGAAATATTTAAAGTTATTTGAAATATAATTAATTTAACCACTTTTGCATTTTGGAAAAGAAAGGGTAAATTTTATTATTTAAAGAAAATCATTTTTTAATTTGTAAAGTTTGATATAGTGTAAAATATTGATTTTAGAAATTAAGGTAATTTAAATACTTTACCATTGTCAATAGTTTGAAATATAAATGTTGGCTTGATTAATATTGAGAAATTAAAATTAAGATTAAAATAAGAGAGAAGTATATTAATTAGAAAATCAAGTTAAATCAATTTAATAGTTGAAAAGAATTATCATTTCTTTTTATTTTAAAAGGGCTTAAATTTTGAAATTAGAAATTAGGTCAAAATTGGTTCCCATTTAACCTAGGTTGAAAAATATTTTTGGGGGTTGTTGAATTTTTGGAAAAGAAAAATATGGGGATGGACATTTGGGGATTTTTGCAAGGATGGATTTCTACAGCTGTAGGATTGGGGGCTCTTCTTCAAATCTTACCAGGAATGCTAAAGAGGTAGGATTCTGGTTTTCCCTTTTGTTCTTTGACTAAATGAAAAAAAATGGTATTTGGTTGTTCTTCATGAAATGTTGGTTTTAAAATATCCATGAATACTCTTAGATTCAAGTTCAGTTTTGAGAATATTGTTGTTTTGGGGCAAGATTGTTAAAAAGAGTAGATAAATGGGATTAAATCCATTTGGGTATTTGAGATTTATGATCTAGTTGAGAATATTTTCCATTATAGTGTTTTGAACATTCTGGAAAAATATGTTTGTGACTGTGATAAATGGATAATGGGGGTTTTACGTTTTCTTTTGGTTATTTCATTTATGCGTATTTCAAAAAAAAAAAATTAGTTAAGTCGAAACTGGAAATACAAAAAAAATATATAATAAATATAAAGAAAAAATATATATATAAAAGAAAATAGGGGGTTTTCGGGGGGGGGGCGAAGCTCAACCCGGACACCCCGCTCCACTGCGTGTGGGTGCCGAAGGGGCTGCAGCCCCCATGCCGGTGACAGCAACCCCCAACTCCACAGAGTGGAGGTCGAAGAGGCTGCAACCCCCACGGCGGCCGCAATAACCCCGGCTCCACTGTATGTGGAGGCCAAGGGGCTGCATCCGCCGTGGCAGCCGCAGGCCCAGTGGCTAGGGCAAAGCCGACCTAGGGTTTTCTGCCCTAAGGTTTGGCCACCCTCTCTTCATTTTTTTAAAAAAAATTTTTTTTTATAAATTTAGTTTAGTGAAATAATAAAACAAAATTTAAAATAATAATATAAATATATTAAAAGCAATATGTTTTATTATTATTAGAATTTGGTGGAGATTTAATTACTATCAAGTAATAATCATTAATAATGGAATGATATATATATTCAAATATACGCTAATTTAGATAATATCTAATTAGTATATATTATTAATTATATATTAATCATTGGTTCCATTATAGCTATTATTTCCATGGAATTATCAATTGTTGTAATGTTGCTATTTTTTTTATTATAAGTTGGTGAATACTGGAATTTATATATATGCTATTGAATAAATCGAATGGTGAATATTTCTTAAATTGTATGCTAGGGAACTTTAATTCGTTGGGAGATGTTTTTCCCATTTCCTTATTTAATATTTAATATATTTTGTTCCTCTTTGTAAAAGGGTAAATTTTGTGTTGCTAGAAAAGGGGACTAGAGTATGGTGACTAAACCAACATGTCAATGATGTTTATCTAAGGTTAAATAACCTATTTAGATGCTTAAATCAACATGAGAAATGATTGTATTTTCTGGTTAAAGCTTGTGCACGGTTTCATTATTTTTTTGTAATCGATATGTCTAAAGTAATGGCACGACCTTGATATGAGTGTTAGGACCCTGCCATCTAGTTACTTGTGTTTGGTCATAGTCAGTCAAGTCTCTAGTTAGGGAACTATCAGTTAAGAAACCCTTGTATTTGCTTTTGATGTGTTCAGTTGTATCCACTTCAAAACGGATCATTATGTAATTATCGACGGAGGTTGTTGTTGTATAGTGATTGTGTTCACCTAAATGATAGAGATGTAATAGAGTTGAAACTTATGTAATCCTAACTATATTAAATGCCAGAGGGGTCTTGCAGTTGAGCAGACCCGGAGATGTAGCCCTCTAGGGGTGAACTCCGAGATCATATCTGAGTTATGTGATGCTTTTGTTTTCTCCTGTTTCATACTTAGACCTAGCATGTATGGTTGGATTTTGTAAGTGTAAAATGGGAATTTAATGAAGTTATTTCTTGAATGCATGAATATAGTCATCTTGTTAAAATTAGTAATTAGGGTCATAAAAGTTTGTAGATATGATTATGGAAAGTATTTTGTTAATGTTAATGAAAATAAGTAAGCATGGAAAGAAACTCGCTAGGTTACAAATATTGGATTAACTTGTTATAAAGCTTGAAATTTGAACGTATTGAATGGGTAACAAATATTGGATTAATGTCATACTATCTAAATTGAAAACTAATGGATGAACCTCATTCGGCTACTTACCGTATTATCTTAATAAATAAACATCATCATGTTAGCTATATTTCACTATATTGGATGAATTTATTTAGTTGTTTACGTTTTATTATAAATAAATAATCCTCACCAGATTAGTTTTATAATTGGATGAACTCAAATTGGTTATCCTCATTATAACCTTAATAAATGATCTTCATCATAATAGCTATAATCGAACTAACATGGGAGAACTCATTTAGTTGTTTATATCTTAATCATAGCAAATGTATTACTTCATATTAACTTTATTTTAACTAAAATGAGTGAACTCATTAAGTTACCTATATCTTAACCCTAATGGATGATCTTCATAGGCTATTAACATTTTGTCCTCTATAAATGAACTACGACTTATTAGTTGGTTATGTTTATACCCAAATGAAGGAACCTCGTTTTATTGTTTACATCTTAATTCTTAATGAATGAATTTCATCTTATTAGCCATACTTTTAACTATAAAGGATGATCTCATTTGTGGTTGGTTACTTTTAAACCTAAATGAATGAACTTCATTATATTAGTCGCATTGTATCTAAAATAGATGGACTCATCAAGTTAACCCTACTTAAACCTTAATGGGTGAATTCTTAAGTTAATTATGTTTTAACTTCATTGAGTAAATATCCTCTTGTTAGCCTCATCTCCAATCATAATAGATGAAAGACTTCCTAAATTCTAAAATGTCAATTCATCGAACATAACATATCCATGTCTTAAGCATTAACTTGTAATTAAGATATCCAACTTAATTGGATCAAATGTCGCGAGTTGAGTTAGGTGTAAGGTTACATAATCACGTTGGGAAACTCCTTAGGTTCGTTTAGTCTTACGCTATGTTATCTAAGCTTTAGATAACTCCAAATTTTCTTAATGTTGTGATTTATTATTAACACTCTTAATTATTATTATATAAAAAAAAAATATTTACACTCCATTTGAGCGCTTTTAACTTAAACCCTTCGGGGTTTCCTGGCGGGGCATTACATAGAACCAAATAGGAACCACCCCCCATGATAGGAGATGACATAAGGTTCCAAATCACACTCAAGACCTAAGTGAGCACCTAAAAAGCATAGGATACAACATGACACAACAAGACTCCAACATAATAATATAACATCAAAATACATCACATGACTAAATCAAAGTAATCAACCTCCAGATGCACAATCAACAACAAGACATATGGATAATGGACACATGTGGGGTAGAGTGTCATCACATGCTAGCCTCATTTGGCATCCATCTCCACCTTGGAGTCACTCAAGGGAGATCGGGTATAGTGCTCCAATGATCTTCCCAATCTAGGATCCAAAAAATCACCTCCCTGGGTCCGTCCAATTGGGGCATACAACAACATATTCTTTATCTTTATTAGGTGAATTCCTATATACCCAACCCACTAATCAATTATTAATAATTTTATCACTTTCAAATTAAACCATAAACTCTTCATGTGGTTCCATAGGTCTAGACCCACTTCGTAGAGATCTAGTGCTCATAACCTAGGTCCAACACGTGCAAGATCCCACTCTCACAAACATGGACAAATACCATAGGGTAAAAACATAATAGATACATCTACAACAACATGAAACTCAACATGGGTAGCATTAAAAGTCATTACAAAACTCATACAACTGAATCACAAAGATAGCCATCAACATACAACCAAGAGCCACTTAACAAGGACCAAGCTATAGTCTCATAATGTCAAAATGCAAAAATAAAGAGACACTCAAGAATGTAAAATACACATAAATAGGGGCAATACATGAATCCAATAACATAGAATGATCATCCACAACGAGGCACAACATAACCTATCGTTGAAGCTACAATTAACCATCCTCAACAACAAGGAATCACTCAACTTGCTGGAGAAACATATCAAAACCTCAACAGACAAGCACAAAACCACTTACCGAAGCCCAAATGAATTCACACATATCACAAATGAATAGCACAATGTCCCAAAACCATCAAACATAACAAAACAAGCCTCTAGAATAAAGACCAAGCATAGAAATCAATTGAGGGACTTAAATACCAACCCAGAAATCTATTGACACTACTTTGGTGCTATTGAATCCCATAGTAGTGCTATTGTAACAAGGAACCAACTCACAGAAAATAGAATACAAAGATATTCAAATTTGCCCAGATTCAGTCACGAGTCTTACAATGGCATAAATACAACCAAGAAGACACTAAAAGCCAATAAGAAACCAAAAAAAAGCCTTGTTAAGGCCAACAATACAACACATCCAAGAATTGTAACTTATACTGACAATAACTTGCACATAAATGATTATAGACATAGCCACTCTAGATCTAATAAAACCAAATGGACACAAGATAGGGTATATTGTTGGCATTTGCATGAAGATTGCATTAATGAAATTTTACGTTGTCATTGATGTCAATTAACCGGTAATGATATTGTTGTAATGTTGTTTTGTAACCGATAGGAAGAGCTATTGAAAGGAAGCTATAACCGATAGGTAAGTTTATGGAGTGAATCGGTATTGCTAAGTTTTGGAGAGTTGAATCGGTAAACCCTACCTGTTGATTTGATAAACCCTAACCGATTAAGTTTGGTGAATTGGTTATATTCGTTTATGATCTGATGGTGAGCGGTAATGATTATGACACATATGCATATTGTATGAAGAGAGTTTCAAAGTGTTTTTGGCGCGTTGAGGTAATGGTTTTTGTCTTGGGAATGAGCAATTATATTGCATGTAAGGCAAAGTGCGTGATGAGTTACTAAGTTTGATGAAGCGGTGATCAAGGAGCAATCGAGGCTTTCTTGAATGATGTGTAGAGATTGTTATGTAATCCAATGGTCATACTTGAACCGACTTATTTGTAATCTCTATGTGAATTAGGTTTTTGTTGTGTTGTCAACCTAGTTGATTTGTTTATAAGGTCGACGAGTTGTTTAAATTTAGAGTCAGCAAAAGTTTTAGTTGAGTGTGTGGTTGACGAACCGGATGATGTATCTGCAGTTTGAGTAAAGCCAGATAGGAGCATGAAAAGGATCAGAACAAGCAAGTGCAGTGCTATTCAAATAGATCAACAAACTCCTGTTATTTTCTAACAATTACAACAGATTCAAATCACCTAACCGGGTAAGCTCTAACAACCTTGGTGCTATTCAAATCCTCTAACCAGGTGGTCCATTAGATTGGATTTCAAATCCTCTATCGAGGTTACTCCTCACAGGGTATTTCTTCTAACAAGGCATTATAGTCAATCCCTTAACTAGGTGGTCCCTAACAGGATATGTTCTTGACATGAGTTTTTGTAAAGCTTTAACAGGCTTGGATCCTAACAGGGCGAACTTCAGAAGAGTTTAGATAGTTATCTTGCGAGTCTCATCTCACTGTGGCCCATTTGGGTTGCCATGTCAAAAATATTGTGTCAAGTGGTGAATATTTTTGTGGTTATGTTTTTATGGTTGATTTGCTTAACTACTTAATCCACTTTGATAATTCATGATAACCGACAACAATATGAAATGAAGTTTTACTTATGTCAGTAAAATTATTTGGATGTTTGTGAGTTTCAAGTTGTTTACTGTTAATCTGTTGTAACAATCAACCGATTTAACTTGACTATTTTATCTTAACAGTGATATTGTATTGATAGTTCTAAGTTTACTTTGAGAGATTGATTTTGAGATTGGTGAATTTTACCAGTTTTCTATCTACTGATTCACCCCCCCTCTCAGTAGTTGACTAGATCCTTATTCTTTCATCATACCATCAATTGGTATCAGATCATCTCAGGTCCTCTAAGGTCTAAGCCTAACAACTTGAGGTAAAGATCTTGCAGAACATGATGAAGAAGGAAGGTTCAAAGTTTAATAGAGAGAACTATAGGATATGGAGTGACAAAATGAAAATTTATATCAAGAGTCTCGAAAATCAATACTGGGAACATGTTGGTACTCAATATGTTGCACCTAGTGGGATTATGACTGATGATCAGAAGAAAGAGCAACAAGAAAACAATCAAGCATTGGAGGCTATTATCATTTCTTTGTCTGATGCAAAGTATGTAGATGTTCATGGTCTGAAGATTGCATATGAGGTATGGAAGAAACTTGAAGAGATTTATAGTGGTGATGAACATGTGAAGATTGCCAAGGAAGAGAGTCTAAGAGGAAAGTTTGATGACATGCAGATGGTTGAAGGACAGAATATCCAACAATATGGTGAGACGATAAAAGAGATAGTTGGTGAGATCAAGAGTGCAGATGGTAAAGTGGAATATGCCACACTAGTTAGTTCGGTATTGAGAACCCTACTACCGGTCTATGCTATCTGAGTTCTAGCCATTCAGGAGTTGAAATCTATTGACAAAACTAAGGTAACCCTTGACTCCATCATTGGTAAGATTACTGCTTTTGAATTAAATGGTTATGATGGTAGTATCCAAGAATCTAAATCAACATTTAGAACTTTTGTTTCTAACCCATATATGAGGAAAAGTAGAGATGTCAGTCACAGTTATGAATCTAGATCTAGCAGAGAAGTTGATGACGAAGACAGTTTGGTTGAGCTTGAAGCATTGTTGGCCAAGCGGTTTCCCAGAGGTACCGGTAAATATAGAGGTAAATTACCTTTGAAATATTTTGCATGCAACAAGATTGGACACATAGCTGCTAACTATCCTAATGGTGATAATGAGCACAAGCGAGAGAAATTCAAGAAGTACAAGGGAAAAGGCAAAAGAGATTGTCTTATTGCAGTTGATGGTGGTATCACTGATGAGGAATCTGATGGTGATGCTAATGAAGACATTGTCTTTGTATCCATTAAAGAGGAGACATCTGATGAGAAATATTTAGTTTTTTGCATGGATAATTCTGATGATTGGATCATTGATAGTGGTTTCTCACATCACATGACTGGTGACCAGAGAAAATTTCTTTCTTTGAAGGAAATTGATGGTGGAGTTGTAAGATTTGGTAATGACTCACCCTACATGGTTAAAGGTAAGGGAACTATTTCTCTTAATGGAAAGAGCAGTGCAGATGATGTCTACTGGGTTGAAGGTCTAAAGCATAATCTTTTGAGTGTTTCTCAACTCAATGATAGAGGATATCCATTGGAGTTTAAGAACATTATGTGCAAAATATATGGGAGCAAAGGTGAACTAATTGCAACCAGCAAGTAGACTAAAGGTAACTTGTTTCACCTGAATCCTAAAGTCAGGAACTGTTTAATTGCTAAAGTAGATGATAGTTGGCTTTGGCATAGGAGATTTTGTCATATAAATTTTGATAATATTGTTAAAGTGACTAAATCAAAGACAGTGAGAGGTTTGCCTTAGTTGGACAAACTGGTTAATCCTCTATGTAAAGAATGTCAGTTGGGAAAGATGACATCCTCAACTTTCAAGAGCAAATCACTTTCAGTGGAACATCTATTAGATTTGGTTCATACAGACCTCTATGGACCAATAAGGACTAAAAGTATTCAAGGTGATAGATATTTCATGATCTTCACTGATGATTGCTCAAGAATTATGTAGGTCACATTCTTGGAAGATAAAAAAAAATCATTTAGTAAATTAAAGGCATTTAGGGCCTTAGCTAAAAAGGAGAGTGGTATGAAGATAAAGTGTCTGAGGACTCATCAAGGTGGTGAATTTACTTCTGAGGAATTCACTAGATATTGTGAAGAAAATGGTATCAGATGGCAGCTTTCTGCACTGAGGACACCACAATAGAATGGTATTGTAGAGAGAAACAACCAGTCAATTGTTGAAATAGCTAGGACAATGTTGATACAAGGAGGTGTAGCGAAAACTTTCTGGAGAGAAGCTTTCACTATAACTGTCTACAAAATGAACAAGATTTTGGTAAAAAGAGGTAAGGACATGACTCCTTATGAATATTGGTATGGTAGATCACCTAAAGTTAGTTATTTCAAGATATTTGGCAGCAAATGTTTTATTAAGAGAGGTGACTATGTTAGCAAGTTTGAGGCTAAAAGTGATGAAGGTATGTTTCTTGGTTATTCCACCAAGAGTAAGGCCTACAAATGTTATAACAACCAGACACAGAGAATCATTGAGAGTGTTGATGTTCGAGTGGATGAGTATCCTAAAGTCTCAGGGGAAACCAGTATGGAGAAAAAGGATGAAGATCCTTGCATTTTGTTTTTGGAACCAGAACCTGTGAACCCTAAAATCGGTAAAGAGAATGTTGTTGTACCAGTTCAATCAGAACAGGTAGATTCAGAAGAAGATGATGTTAATAATGAAGAATAACCTCAAGATAATGATCATGTTATTCTAAGGTATGTGAGACTCAATCACAATCCTAAATAGATTATTGGAGATAAGGATACTGGAGTATTAACCAGAAGAAGAATTAGAGAGAATTCTTGCATGATCTCCACTATTGAGCCTAGAACTACTAAGGAAGCATTTGGTGATGATCATTGGGATAAAGCTATGGAGGAGGAGCTTGAACAAATTAAGAAGAATAACACATGGACCCTAGTACCCCGACCGATAAATAAAAATGTGATAGGTACTAAGTGGGTTTTTGGGAACAAGTTGAATGAAGATGGTGTTGTAGTTCGCAACAAATCTAGATTGGTTTGCAAAGGTTATGCACAAGAAAAAGGAGAAGATTATGGTGAGACTTTTGCACCAGTGGCTAGACTGGAAGGTGGCAGAACTTTACTTGCATTTGCAACACACAAGGGATTCAAAGTATATCAGATGGATGTAAAGTCAATATTTTTGAATGGAAAAGTGGAAGAAGAAGTATACATTGAGTAGCCAGATGGTTATGCTCTGACTGGTGAGAAAGACATGGTATGTAAGTTGCACAAAGCATTATATGGATTAAAGCAAGCACCAAGAGCATGATATGAAAGGCTTCATTCACACCTGATGAAGATAGGTTTTTCAAAGAACCAGTGAAGATAGCAACATATATCTCAAATCTGAAGGAGATAAAATACTGGTTAGTGAAGTGTTTGTAGATGATATCATATTTGGAGGTAATGATGACATGAGCAATGACTTTGTAAATGAAATGAAAAGTGAGTTTTAGATGTCTCTAGTTGGAGAGATAAAAAATTTCATAGGTTTGCAAATACAACAAATGAAGAGTGGTATTTTCATTACACAGTCTAAGTATGTGAAGGAGGTATTAAAGACATTTAGTATGAGTGACTGTAAACCTGTTGGGACACCAATGGTTACAGGTTGTAAGTTGTCTAAGGAAGATGAGGCTACATCTGTTGATGAGAAGGAGTACATGTCAATGATTGGAAAATTGCACTATGTTATTCACAACAGATCGGATATAGCTCATGCAATTGGTTTAGTTGATAGATTTCAAAAGAATCTGAAGGAAACACATTTGATAGCAACCAAGACAATATTCACATATTTGAAAGGTACTGTTGACTATGGATTATGGTATCCATATATAAAAACTTTGACTTGAAGGTGTACACAGATGCAGAGTGGGTAGGTAAAGTTGATGATAGGAAAAGCACAACCAGTGGAGCATTCTTTCTTGAAGGAAGACTTTTTTCATGGAGTAGCAAGAAGCAGAGTTGTATATCGCAATCTACTGCTGAAGCTAAGTATGTTGCAGCTTATATGAATTGTACCCAGGCTATCTAGATGAGACACATTTTGGAAGGTTTTAAGATAAAGTTTTTAGAACCTGTAAAGATCTTATGTGATAATACCAGTGCTATAAATATTTCAAAGAACCTTGTCTTACACGCACGAACCAAGCATATTGAGTTGAAGTATAATTTCTTGAGGGAAAAAGTGTAGAGTAAAGATGTGATCTTGGAGCATGTTTCTACCAAGGAGAAGATTGCAGATATCTTTACTAAACCACTGCCTAAGACTACTTTTGAGTATCTTATAAGTCAGCTAGGGGTTGTACCCCTTCATGAGGTGAATTGAGCATGATGTAGAGTACATCAATCCCGGAGCTAGCAAAATTTTACAGTAGGATTGATGTAGAAGTGGAGTTATTCCATAGGGGGAGCATCAAGTTGTAGGTTGTTGATGCTGAACAATGAAGTTTTACATTGCATGTTTTACTTTCAATTTGGCATTGTTGTCAAAGGGGGAGAAGAACTATGTGATTATGGGAGAAGAACCAATGTCAAGATGAAGACAAGAAGAGTACATGGTAAAATGTAAACCAGGATTCCTATTCACAATCACAACAATCAATGGTATTGATATTTGTATTGCCATCAATGCCAAAGGGGGAGACTGTTGGCATTTGCATGAAGATTGAATTAATGAAATATTATGTTGTCATTGATGTCAATTAACCAGTAATGATATTGTTGTAATGTTGTTTTGTAACCAGTAGGTAAGTTTGTGGAGTGAACCGATATTGCTAATTATTGGAGAGTTGAACCGGTAAACCCTACCTATTGATTTCATAAACCCTAACCGATCAAGTCTAGTGAATTGGTTATATTGGTTTATGATTTGATGGTGGGTGGCAATTATTATGACACGTATGCATATTGTATGAAGAGAGTTTCAAAGTGTTTTTGGCATGTTGAGGTAACGGTTTTTGTCTTGTGAATGAGCAAGTATATTGCATGTAATGCAAAGCATGTGATGAGTTACTAAGTTCAATAAAGCAGTGATCAAGGAATGGTCAAGGCTTGCTTGAATGATGTGTAGAGATTGTTATGTAATCCAAGGGTCATACTTGAACTGACTTGTTTTTAATCTCTATGTGAATTAGATTTTTGTTGTGTTACTGACCTAGTTGATTTGTTTATAAGGTCAATGAGTTGTTTGGTTTTAGAGTTGAAAAAAGTTTTAGTTGAGTGTGGTTGCCGAATCAGATAATGTATATGCAGTTTGAGTAAAGGCAGATAGGAGCATAGAAAGGATCTGAACAAGCAAGTGTAGTGCTATTCAAATAGATCAGCAAACTCCTGTTATTTTTTAACAATTACAACAGATTGAAATGCCCTAACCAGGGAAGCTCTAACAACCTTGGTGCTATTCAAATCCTCTAGCCAGGTGGTCCATTAGCTTGGATTTTAAATCCTTTATTAAGGTTACTTCTCATAGGGTATTGCTTCTAACAAGGCATTATAGTCAATCCCTTAACCGGGTGGTCCCTAATAGGATTTGTTCTTAACAAGACTTTTTGTAAAGCTTTAACAGGCTTGGCTCCTAACAGGGTGAACTTCAGAAGAGTTCAGATAGTTATCTTGTGAATCTAATCTCACCATGGTTTTTCCCATTTGGGTTTCCATGCCAAAATATTGTGTCAAGTGGTGAATGTTTTTGTGGTTGTGTTTTTAAGGTTTATTTGCTTAACTACTTAATCCACTTTGATAAGTCATGATAACCGACAACAATATGAAATAAAGTTTTACTTATGTCAATAAAAGTATTTGGATGTTTGTGAGTTTCAAGTTGTTTACTGTTAATATGTTGTAATAATCAACTGATTTAACTTGACACTGATATTGCATTGATAGTTCTAAGTTTACTTTGAGAGATTGAATTTGAGATTGGTGAAGTTTATCAATTTTTCTATCTACTGATTCATCCCCCCCTCTTAGTAGTTGACCGAATCCTTGTTCTCTCATCATACCATCATATACATCAACAAATAAACCTCACAAAACCAGTCGTTACCACAATGCATTCACAGACAAATTTATAATCAACATATTAACATACACAAATGCCCTTTTCTAGCAATACAACACACATATATTCATAAAATCATATATAAATGTTTTTCTCAAAATATTACTCCCAATTACTCATAATAGAATAATCATCATTCCCAAATCTCCCCAAACAATCTTTTAACAATCACGAAGAAAACAAGTCTTTTAAAAAATTAAAATGCAAGAATGGAAAAAGATCTCCAACCTGGAAGTAGAGTGATGGTAATGCATTCGTAGAAGAGAAAAAACCAAACCAACAAGCTTTCCAAAATTCAACCCAACCAAGCAATTCTCCCTCCAAGCAATTCTAAAATCCAAAAGTTGCAGAAAGATATCCAGAAGTGCACCCACAAAAATGCTCACAAAGCCAATAAATAGAATCTCATTCAAAACTACAAAAAATATCTACCAATCAAAATATTCCAATAAAATATATTCTATACCAACCCCCCCACCAAAAATTGAGGAAAGAATATAAAATAATATTATTTACTTACCCTCAAATCTCAACCAATAACATAATAGGGTAGGTATAAACATAATATTTAATTACTCAATTAGTAACAAGAGAATATAATAACAATAATATAATAAACAATAATAATAAATTAAATCCCATTAAAATAAATCAAAGGCAATATAAATAAATGTTTTAATTAAATATAAAACCACAAATATATAAATAAATAAACAAACAATTAAATATTATTATCCTCACAATCACAATTCCCAAGAGGGCCAATCATAACAAGGGGTAGGTACATGACTAATAGAAAATAAATAAAACAACAATGGAAATAAATAAATAAATAATCAAAACAATAAATAATTAGATAAACAATAGATAATCCAACAATAAATAAATAAATAATCATTAAAGAAGATATATGTACAGACAGACATAAATACCCATCCAATAATTAAACAATAAATAAATAATCCAATAAATCAAAAGCTTAAATATCAAATCAAAACCAATATAAATAAATAATAAATAGCCAATAAATAGATGAGCCAAAAATAAATAAATAGATAAACAATAAACAAATAATTATATGTACATATACATGTAAATGCTCTAGCCAATATAAGTTAAACTCAATACTATAAATATCTCCCACATACATATAAAATAATCAAATAAATAATAAATAAATAAATGGATTTACTAATAAGCATAAATACTCAACTAATATAATTCCATCAATTAATTATTAATTAATTATAAACTCCTAGAAAATAAATATGTATAAATATATTATATTCGTACTAACCATTATTTAATGATTTACGCCAATGGCTATATGTAGTAATTAATTAATTAATTTCCACAATTCCAAATAACCAAAAAAATATAAATTCATAAAATAAACATTAATGAATAATTATTCTCCAATAATAATAATCGCACATTAATATTAAATATTAATGTCATCTATTGATTTAATTTAATATTTATAAATTATATAAACCAATTATTATTAATTAATAAATAATCAAAAAATCACAAGGCAACGTGACATTAGGTTGAACAACATACCACATGACACAGAACAATGACTCAAGCCAAGACACTAATTTACAAGGGTATCAACTTAAGCCTAGAGTATGAGAGGGAAACACATGTCATCTCCAACAACTTGTCATTGGGATAAAGACACGCTCAGACCTGTGAGACCAGGTGGAGTCGATGTCTGGTACCTGCAAGCTTGCATCCACCACTAAACACAATACAATATATAATGCATATACATCATAAATGATCAAGCAAGTGATAGAGAATCACAACGTCCTGTCGTGCTCACAATGAGTGGTATGACATTATCTCTGATCAGAAAGACACTAGAAGACAATCACAAACATCGTAGCATCAATGCAGTCATCATAATCATAGAGTAGAGTTAGCATAATCATAAAGTCATCAAAATCCCATAAGCAATATGATCCATCATGAATAACGATCAAATATAGATCCATCATCATATCCAATACAATCATGAAATTGGATTAGTACATAGCATGATACCATCAAATCATCGTAAAGTGGACTAAGCTAGATTAATATATTCCTTTGATGTACAAAAGACAAGATAAATTAGGGAGGGGCACTATAGAATAAAACAACCTTGAATAAAAGGATGGTAAGAAACATTAGTGGAATTTTAAAGATGCATCCTAAAACATTGGTAAGAGCAGCTAAAATAAGAGAAAGTATTGAAAATGATCCAATCAACCAAAGTTGGAGTTTTTGTGGTCGACTAAACAAAGGTCAGATATGAAATTGAATATGAAAGTGAAATCTTTGGTTGAATTTTTTTGGCATGATAATACAAGGGTATCGTCTAATGCTAGAGATGTTTTGAAGTTGAGAGTGGGGTCCAAAATTTGTGATCCTCATCCAAAACACCTATTAGACACAACTCAAACTGAATTTTATAGGAAATTTTTAGTTGATCTTGTGTTACCTGGAAATATTACCATAAGTCAAAGATCATTTGAGAAATGCAAGCTCTGGTATGTGAAAATTGATAAGAAACAAATCTCTTGTTGTTGTAAAATGCACATGCAATTTCATTATTACTATGATGTTTTTCAATTTATTTGTTGTGTTTTGCATAGTAACATGCTTATCCAGGAATGTGGTATTGATATGCCACCTGAAACAAACAAGGAATTTGTAGCAGGTTTATTTTGTGAAAGATCTAATGGGCAATTATTCTATTTAAGTTCACGTATCTCTGGACAATGTTCTAGTTGTGGCAATTTTTCATTATTAGTAGAATGTATGCATGAGAGTAGTGAAAATGATTTTGGACAGCAACTAGTCGATGTTAGAAGATTTAAGAATGTTGAGTATCCCTTAAAGGATGGGAAAACATGAAATAATGTCGATTTAATCATAGAAAATGTTAGTGTACATGCATTCATGTCATAATTTAAGAGTAAGATTGTACCAAAATATGTGACACACTCTCAACATGCCAGATGACTTGATGGTCAATTTCACACATGTAGAAATTCATTTCTAGTTGGAAGTATATTATTAGTGGTGGACTTTGCAGAAAACTATACTCTTAAGCCACAAGAGGAAATTCAATCTCAGTATTACAATTCCACCCAAGTTGCTATTTTTGTTCATATTGTTTATAGAATTATAGATGATAGCATTGAGGATGATAGAAATTTTTTAAGGAAGTACCATTTCTATGTGAGTGATAATCGGATGCACTCATCAGAGTTTGTTCAATATTGTTTCAACATAATTTGTACAAATTTAAGAGAAATAGGAATCCAAATGACAAAACATCTTATATGGTCAAATAATTGTACGGGACAATTCAAGAATGCTCGAATGTTTTTTTGGTTAAGTCGGGATTGCAAGGAATACAATATCCAACATATATGGAGTTTTTTTTGAGGCTAGACATGGTAATGAAGAACATGATGGAGTTGGTGCATGTGTTAAAATAATTCTTGCTAGAGAGAAATTAAACTTTGAAGATAATGTAAAATTTAAAGATGCACATGCAATTATGGATTGGTGCAATACAACATTATCCACTAGATCAAGTGTGAACTCTACAATTCAACGATTCTTTTTGTTAGTTGAAGAAGAGAACATTGTGCCCAAACTTGATTGTGAGACAATTAGTGGATTGACAAAATGGAATTCATTTAAGAGTTCAAATGCAAGCACATGGACTATCTGGATAAGGGAACTTGCATTTTTTTGTCAGTTTTGTATTTCAGGTGATTTTGATGTATGTGAGAATACTGAATGGGTTGAAGAGTGGAAACAAAGATCATTGACACCCTCTCAAACACAAAATCAGATTGATACAACAATTGAAGATAATGATCAACTATTTACATCAGATGATTATGATCGTGTTTGAGACCTTGTACAAAAAAGGTAATTTAATTATTTTGTTTGAAATTTTGATCAATATGTTTAATTAATTTTTTTAATATGATGTAGAAACTGGTGAAATTTTATTAAAATTGATCAAATTAATTTTGTTTGTAGGACATGTGTATGTCATTATTTCACCTAAGGACAATGAAGAGGAAATAGAATATTGGTTGGATTGATGTGTTGAGACTAAACACAAATTAGTTAAACCTCGAGAAGATGATGACGGCTATCATTATCTGACTAGTTCAGTGGTGGTTGTTGGAGCTTGGTTAAGGAAATATCTAACAAGGAAGAATGATTTTCCTGCTTTCAAAGATGATGAAACACACAAGAAGATAATACACTACTCACATTTGGTTGTTGCAAAAAATATAAAAGTTGTGAGATATCATGGGAGACCTACTAATAAAGAGTTGTGGACAATTTCTATGGAAGATCATGAGACAATTATAGATGCTTTGGAAAAAATAGAGGATGTAGATGGTACACCAGAATAAGTATTAATTGAGGTGCACACACACATATACACACACATACCATATACATACATACATACATACATACATACATACATACATACAATGCCTTCCAAAAAACCTAGAGAAATAAACATAAACTAACTACAAAAAGAGATAATTTTATATAAGAACATCTACTAATCAACATATGAAACTATGAACACTACCATATACATAACAATGCATCACTTACTAGCTACAAGAATGAATAGGACATCATAAACATGATCATAGTACCATATAACACAAGTAAAAAATAAAGATAACATAACATCCATTCCCCTAGGGTATCTCAACGTCACTACTTAATGAACAACATCTTCCTACTATTATATTTTCCATTCAGCCTTAATCTCTAAATTCATTTTATAGTACCAAACCAAATGTTCCTAATTGCCATTCTTACATTAAATATCCAACATAATATGAATCCATCAATCCATCTCTACAAATAGGACTAATTAATTTCTTTAAGAATACATTTCATATCATCAAGATCACTAATCACATGCATGTACATGAATTATAATATCAAGTTTTGTCCTTTCCTAAACAAATGATTCCATTTAGGTTTACATAATACAAGTCTATCTCAATTCTATACATAATGAACCTTCCCATACTATAAACCATATGAAATTACATCATCTTACTACATTCCAAATCATAGTCTTTACAACATCTTATTACAAGGTACAAGAGTACATAGTCTTCTTACAATTACAATGCCATCATGAATACAATATTAATCTAATTACATAGAAATCAGCTCCAAGATCATCCACAATTGAAGGACAATAGAATCCATATCCATGCATGCTACATCCCATGAAGAACATACTAATAGAAGAAGGCATCAAACATCCCAACCATGTGCAACCAAAGTAACCACCCCCCATTCTAGGAGATGACATGGGGTTCCAACTCACACTCAAGACCTAGGCTGACACCTAACAACCAAGGGACTCAACATGACACAACAAAGGTATAAAACATATCAATACCAAATCACATCACATGGGTAAAATAAAATCAATAAACTCTCCCAGAGGTGTAACAATAAATCAAGGCATAAGGACCATGGTCATATGTAGGAATGGAGTGTCATCACATGATATCCTCACAAAATAGGGAATATATTCAACCATGATAGACACGTCTCTACGTGCTATCCTCAAAAATAAGGTAAATATACACCCATATTAGTCATGTATAATATCCTCATATAGAAGAGAAATCCATACCCCTGATATACATACTGTAATGGTGGAAAAATGATGAATGATAGATCAAGAAGGAAACTACCCTTTCCCTCAAAGAGAGATGAGAGTTTTGCTATTGATTACCATTCAAACACTTTTCACCATGTTACATTAGGAAGAGGAGAGGGTAATTCAATAGATTCAATCTATTCACACAAAGATGGTAGATTGAATTATGAATGAAATGGGAATGATAATTTGATCCCTCTTCGTTATTTGAAATGTAAAGGATTTTGATTGAATTATGTAGTGAAAAAGTGACAAAGAAATGATTATAACTTGAGATCAGAATATAGGATGAAGCTGTGCACCTGGATCTGGAAGTAATATGTTGAGATGAAGTTTCCCTATGAATTTGAGGAAAAGTTGCCTGAAACGTGGCGGGAATGTACACGGTCCTCCGAACAATCCATGAAATGAAAAGGATTTTCTCGCCTTTGCAAATGAAGCCTAAATATGAAAGTATAGTTGTGTACCTACAACCTAGACATAGAAAGAGAGGAAAATGGGTTGGGATTGGGGGTTTGCCTTTAGGCCAAACCCCAATTTTGGAATTAATGAAGTAAGTAGATGTAAATGAAATACTACATTGTAATTCACCTTTAAGGGAGGTTGTAGTAGAAATGTTGATAGAAATGCATGTGTGGAATTGAATGTTGAAATCAATCTCCTCTTCAATGGTTGAATCCTTTACTTGATCACAACACCTAGCCTTGAAGGGAGACTTGAGAATGCTCAATGTTGGAAAAGAATACTTGAATACTTGAATGATTGATCTATCAAAATTCAGCCTATCCAACTTATGCAAATGAGAGGACGAATGCCCCTTAAATAAATTTTAGTGGATCTGATTTTCGTCATCGACCGACATCAAGGAAGTTTCCTGCCCGATGCAACCCTAGGAAGGGTCCTACCCCAAAATAGGGCAAGGAAAGGGGTGCCACGCCCCTATCCTAGGAGGAAAAGGGTGCCACACCCCTATCCAAGGGGAACAGTGGCGCCGCGCCACGCCCCTGTCCTACCCCTTTCTCCAGGGTAGAGTGCAGACGGGGTGATGCAGAGGCCAAGGAAGAAGCTGCTTATGCAGACTGAGGAATCTTTGGTCTCCAATCAGGCTAGAGGATTCAAACTAGTATGTGTGAGGAACCTAATGTAGTAAAAATTTTCTAGGGTTTCAATTTTATGACACTATATTTAGCCCCCACTTTAGTGGGAGTATAAGCATATGTCAATAGCTGGTAAAGTACAAGGAAACAGGATTGAAAGACTTTTACCATGTCAAGGAGGCAAGATGCACCAACCCCCCAGTGGACTTAGGATTTTATGACTTCGACTGAAAAAGTAAAAGGGAAGATCGAGAAGGGGAGAACCATGACTACAAGTAGCAAATTTCCCTTCACTATGAGTCATGAAAGCAAGGATACTAAAGATTACAAAGAAAAATAAAGCTCACTAAGTAATTCTATGTATCACAAAAAGGAAAGTATGAGCAGAGTGTATGCCCCCACATTAAAGCAATCACACACACCTTATCGGGAGTGATTTATTTAAGGTATGATACACCCAAGAGAGAGAGAAGAGAGCGAGCACATTATCACAAGGATTTAGCCCCCAATCAAGGAATAAAACCAAGGATAATGAACACAAAACACGAGGTAGTATCGCTTTCCTCGGGGTTAGTATGCTGTATGATAACTCATGTATATCATGTATGTATATGCATATAATAATCTTCATTCCCCAAAGAAGGACACTACCTTAGAAGAAAGGGAAGAGAGGATTTCTTTTGAGTCAACATGAAAGAGACCAATAAAAGATCTCAATGCTTTGCATCATCCCCAAGTAGACATTAAGGGAAAAATAGAATAACAGGGATACATATAGAAGAATGGTCACAAAAGAGAAAGAAAGGAGAGAAAGATTTGCAGTGCAAATATTGCTAATCTAGCATGACATCCACCTCTCAATCTTGCTAATCACTATTTTGGGAAGGTGAGCAACATGCTAAAGGAGCGATATCGAGCACAACAGATGGAGCTATCACAAGATCCAAACAAGGACTATGCTCATGTTGTAAGTCACTTTGTTTGATTCTAGGAGCTAGGATTAGGGTTTGTGAAAAATCATCCGATAAATGCTTGTCCACATCAACATACTCATACTCACTATCAGAAGCATTAGGAGTTGTATTACCATTATGAATAACATTTTCATCCATTTCTTCATCAAAGTTTAGAGAAAGAGGATCAAGAACACAAATAGGAGTAAAACCATCACATGTTTTGTGCAACTTATGATTTGGATATGTAGGTTGAACATATTTCTTAGGAGAAAAGAGAATCATGTCAACTGTTGGAGTCTTAGGAGATTGAGTATTTGGAGGGACAACTTCATGAGCTTGAACACGATGTCTTCGTTAGTGTTCTCTCGCACAATGATTCCAGTGAGTCTTAGTGGAAAGTTGAGAAGGAGGAGGAACATTTGAACAAGTAGGAATGTTTCTCTCCTTGATAGTGGATGGTTTAGGTTGAGGTATTTTCGGTTGAACAATAGGAGAAGTAGGCCTCTTCTCTCGATAAGAGGAAGTAGGTGGAACTGTGCCATAGAAAGGAGGAATATTAGGTGTAGGAAGGAGACCAGGTCCATCATGAGGAGGAGGTATAGGTCTAACCTTTGGAAGAATATTGTTGTTCTCCTTAAGAGAAGGTAAAGTCACATCGATAGGAATAGGTTGATGATTCTCATTAGGAGGGAAATTAGTTCTATCTGTGAGGGGAAGAACCTCATATTGAAGAATAATAGGAATGTCAAGTGCTGGAGATCTAGGTTGACTTAAGGATAAAATCATATCATTCTTCCATTTTTGATAAGATTGAAAAAGAGCATCGCTTCTTGATGGAAGAGATTGATATTATTTAGGCCAAAAGAGATCAATAGGAACACCAGGGCTTCTTTCTGATGGACGAAATAATCTATGGTTCACAGTTATGATTTATTCATTATGAGGAAATTTAAGACACTTGTGGATTGGAGAAGCAATAGCCTTCATGGAAGATAGCCAAGGATAGCCCAACTTCACACAAAATTGCTCAGAAGATGGTATGATAACAAAGTCAACATCCATGGATTTAGTATGAACTTCAACAGGAAGGGTGATAGAGCCAATGGTCAGAAATGAGAAGCCATAAAATAATTTCACAACCACATTAGAAGCATCATATATTGGTTTATGCAATCGTAAAGTGAAAAGATATTCTTTAGTTATGGCATTAACCACGGAAGAGGGATCAATCAGGGCACCACGAAAAGGGATATCCTTAACCTTTGCAACTATGTATAAAGGGCCATCGGGTGCTCTAATGGTCTCGCTAAGGTCAAATATAATACAAGGATCCTTAGGTGTATCTTGTGTTTCTACCATATTAACCAAGTTCAGAGCCATAGAGGTGAATTCTTCAAAAGAGAGAGAATTAGGCACAATCTCAATAACGTTAGAGGTATGAGATGGCAAGGGATCAGTGAAAATTTTAAGATTTTTATTAGGAGCAGCTATTGATTTATTCACTTTATCATTCACACCTACCACATATATAGTATTATTATCAATCAAATCTTGAATCTTATTCTTCAATGCAAAACATTTTTTCAGTATCATGACCAGGTTGACGATGAAATTGGTAAAAGGATTTGTTATCAAAATAAGGAGATGCAAGTTTGGAAGGATCAATTTGTTTTATAGGAGGAAGTTTGATAACATTTCTGTACAGCAACTAAGATATAATATTATGTAAAGATTCATTCAAAGGAGTAAATTGTCTTTCTCTTTGGAAAAAAATAAAAAATAGAAGTTGCACACCTATTGTAGCATTCACATTGTTGTTGTTGATTGGATCATTGAACTTGATGAAGTTTTTTGTTGGTTTGAACTTTGCAAATGGTTGTTGAACACTCTCCCCCTTATCACTCGGAGCCATAGGAGTGGATTGCTTGATTTGACTCACAACCAGTTGATAATTGTGGAGTGTTGTGCACAACTACGGAAAGGAAGTAATCTCAAACAAAAGAAGTTTTTCCCTGATATATTTTTGTAAATTAAAAATAATTTTTTTTGAATATCATTATCAGGTACATGAAAAGAAATTTGAGCATACAAATGCTTATATCTACCAATGAAATCGATCACTTTTTCTTTAACACCTTGTTTACAATGCATTAAATCAGTCAAAGTGATTTTAGGACCAATGCTATTTTGAAATTGTTGGATGAAAGAATTTGCTAGTTGTTGAAAGGAAGTGATAGAATAAGAAGGCATAGAGCAATACCATTGTAAGGCCTTATCTCTTAGTTTTCTTGTAAACAATTTGGCAAGCAATCGTTGATCATAAGTGAAATTAGTACACAAGGTTTAAAATGTTTTGACATGCGTAAGAGGATCACCTTTTCCATTACAGAGTTCCAATTGAGGGATCTCAACATCTTTAGGTGGCATGACTTTAACAATATCAAGAGAAAGTGGGCTCACAACATCAAAGGTGGGCATGCTAAAGTTGGATTGACTCATAGAAGCAATTTATTGTTGTAAGGAAGACACGGTCTGAGCAAGATTGTTGATTGTCATTTCGGTAGAAGAAATGATGTTAGACATAGGTGATTGAGAAGGTGGTGTGATGTTATTGAAAGAAGGCATGGACTGAGAATAAGGTGGTGGGACATTATGATAAGTAGGCATTGGTGATGATTGGATAGGAAAAGGGACACTTAAAGGAGGAATAAAGTTGTTGAAGGAATTGCCCCCTTGTGTCATACTGATTGGTTGAGGAATAATAGGAACACTCATGGAAAACATAGGTAAAGATGGAGGATTAAATGAAGAAGAGGGATTACCCCCATGACCACTTGTTGTAGGGATGAAATTTTGAGTTGAAGTAGCCATGATGTTGGATGTTAAAGTAGGAATACTAGTCATAGGTGTAGACACCTAAAAATGGTCAACGCTTGCGAGGTCATACTTTAACATTTGCGCATTGCTTCATTTTAGGTTTTTGCGTCGCATTAACATTTCTCCTATGTCACGCACTTGGTTTTTATCATTTGCGAGCATCGAGTCATTCTTCTATCATCTCACCTTCGAATTTGGTCTTGTCGACAACAACCTTCAGTCATGATTTTGGTCGATTTTTGTCCTTGTCAATCTTGTCATATTGCGATCGATTCGTCATCGATCCTTGTCCTTTCCAATCATATCAATTTGGTCAATTTGTCATTGATTTTTGTCAACCAATCTCAGTCAAATCATTTATCAACATTGGTCATTTATCAATCCAAAATCAAAATCATGATCGACATTAATTATCTTCAATCAAGACCTAATTGTCATTCTCGCATTGCTAATTTATCTTCTAGGGTTTTGTGATTTAATCATTTAACCTTGTTTGTCATTTCCTCCTTTAGGATTAATAAATTATTTATTTATCCTAAAGTCTTCTCATTGCAATTAAATGTTTATTTAATTGGCTAATTAATTCCTCCTATTTTTGTAAATTAATTAATGAATGAGAAATTATTAATTAATTTACCTATTTTTCATCAATTTCCCAATTTCCAAGTCATCATTTCCAACCTAATTTTCTAAATTCTCCTATATTCCTAAATGTCTATTTCTATTTCAAATTCTTGTCATAAATCTTTGCATAGCAATTTGTCATAATTTGTCATGAATTGTCATAAGCCTTGCATAGCAATTTGTCATAGATATGTCATAATTTTGCTATTCTTGATTTGAATTTCTATTCGAATCTCTTTCATGCTAATTTGCTCATTTCTCCAATTCTTCTATAAATTGGATGAATTTCTTCAATCAAATCCCTTGACCCTTGAATCCGAATTTCTATCAAACTACCGAATTTTCGTTTCTAGTACTCTTGAGCTTTTTGCTTTCAATTGTGTGAGCACTTGTAGGTGAGATCCACAAACCCATTGAAGAGGAAAGAACAAAAATGGAGCCACATGGAAGAAGCATCCGAATTGTTATATGGTTTGCATGACATTTTCTTTTAAATGCTTTGTTTTTGTGCCTCTATTGAATGTGCTTTGGAATTAGGTTCATTTCAATGAGAGTTCTTTTGATTGAGCTAGCATGTCTTGTGTTTTGATTGATTGATCTACTTGTTTTGATGATTCCTAATTTCTACACTACAATAGGATTAGTCAAAGGAATAGAAGAATTGACATGTGTTGAAGGTTGTGAGTAACCTAGGGTTTTGGCACAACTCTTGATAGGCATAACATTAGAATCAGCAATATGTGCAATGACACACAATATATCAATTCCATTCTTATCACTTTGAAGCATGCGCTTAAGACCTTCAATTAATGGAAGAGATTCACTATTAGAGTATATTTGGGACATCCATTGTTGAAAGTTTTCAAATTGATTGTCCAATGTAGAAAGTTGATCTAAAGAAACCCTAGTTAAAGCTTCTTCTTCATCATGGGATCCATCAATGGGGTGAATAGGCACATGATTAGAATGGGAAGCATTAGCATGATCCTCATTAAAAAAGTCACCCAAATTAGGCTCCATCTCCTCGATAATTAAACCTTGGGAAGCCTTAATTCTAATGCTTCATCTAAGGGGATAGGATAGGTAGGAATAATAGTGGTAAAACTCATGCACTAGAGGGAAAATTTGAATTTTGAATTATGGAACAAAGCTTACAAAATCGATTAATGCAAAATTTAAGAAATTAATGATTACACAATTTGAACTTTGTTGGAGGAAGAGGATGACACAATTTCCAAAAATGAAAGAAAATTGGAATTTTAAAATTAGAGCCAAGGGAATACCACTTAATTTTAAAATTAGAATTTTTAAAATCAGGACTGACTATAATTAACCTCTTAATTTTAAAAAATTTCTTGAAACTTGAAATGTTGAATTTTGAAGGTATTTCTGATTCTAGAGAGATCAAAAATTGATTAAATCAGCCAATCTTCCGGATTTAGGCTAGTAAATAAAATCATAACAATCTCCCAAAATTTTGGGAAAAAAGTCAAGGATTGTGGCAGGAACGCACATGGTCGGACCAACTTTTTTTTAAAATTTTCAGGGATGAATATTACGATGATTTTAAAGCTAACCCCCCAAAATTGGCGATTTTTATGATCTCTAGATGAGCGAAATGAAGGCGCATATGTGAAAATAGGACCCTATTAGGGTTTTGAAGAAAAAGAGGAATTGAATTGCAAGTTTGAAAAATGTCAAACCTAATGGATAGGGACACCTTGGAAAATGTGTAGAAATCTGAATGTAAATGAAATTGATTTGAAATTCGCACAAAATCCAATTAATTTTAAAAATTAGGGCTTGATGACCTAACTACTTAAATTTGAAATTTAAATTTTGGGAAGAAGGGGGGAAATTAAAAATTTGAATTATAGGATTGAAGACAAATCCGAGAACAATTAGAAATCTGAAAATTAAATGGAAATCCAATTTTTGCACAAGTTCGAGATGATTTTTGAAAATTAGGGTTTTAACAAGTAACCTCTTAATTTTATAAATTTTAATTGCAAAATGAACAAGACAATGAGGAAATTGAATTTGACAATCAAAACAATTTTCAGATCTAAGATAACCTCAAGCAATTTTTACAAATCACGAGTTCAATTTTAATTTTAAAACTAGGGTTTTTAATTATTTAACCACTAAGTTTGCAGAAATTTGAAACTTGTTAATGAAAAACATGCATTTTTTCTCAAAGGAAAGCATGCAAGATGTTGGGTTCACCAAAATGTAATGGTGGAAAAATGATGAATGATAGATCAAGAAGGAAACTACCCTTTCCCTCAAAGAGAGATGAGAGTTTCGTTATTGATTACCATTCAAGCACTTTTCACCATGTTACATTAGGAGGAGGAGAGGGCGATTCACTAGATTCAATCTCTCCACACAAATATGGTAGATTGAATTTTGAATTAAATGGGAATGATAAGTTGATCCCCTCTTCCTTATTTGAAATGTAAAGGAATTTGATTGAATTATGTAGTGCAAAAGTGACAAAGAAATGATTATAACTTGAGATTAGAATATGGGATGAAGTTGTGCACCTGGATCTGGTAGTAATATGTCAAGATGAAGTTGCCCTGCGAATTTGAGGAAAAGTTACCCAGACCATGGTAGGAATGTACACAATCCTCCAAAAAATCCGCGAAATGAAAAGGGTTTTTTCGCCTCTACAAATGAAGCCTGAATCTAAAAGTATTGTTGTGCACCTGTAACCTACACATAGAAAAGAGAGGAAAATGGGTTGGGATTGGGGGTTTGCCTTTAGGTGAAACCCTCGTTTTAGAATTAACCAAGTAATGAAAGAAAGTACTTGCAAGTAGATGTAAATGAAAGACTGCATTGTAAATCACCTCAAGGGAGGTTGTAGTAGCAATGTTGATAGAAATGCTTGTGTGGAATTGAATGTTGAAATCAATCTCCTCTTCAATGGTTGAATCCTTGACTTGAATGCAACACCTAGCCTTGAAGGGAGACTTGAGAATGCTCAATGCTGGAAAAGAATACTTGAATGCTTGAATGCTTGATCTCTTATGCAACTTGAATCTATCCAACTTCGGCCTATCCAAATTATGCAAATGAGAGAATGAATGTCCCTTAAATACATGTTAGTGGATTTGATTTTCATCACGGGCTGACATCAGGGAAGTTTCCCGCCTGATGCACAACCATCAATGTTACCCTAGGAAGGGTCCTATCCCAAAATAGGGCAAGGACAGGGGGTGCCACACCCTTGGCCAAGGGGGGACAGTGGTGCCATGCCCCTATCCTACCCCTTTCTCCAGGGTAGAGTGTGGACGAGGTGATACAGAGGCCAAGGAAGAAGCTATTTCTGTAGATTGAGTGATCTTCGGTCTCCGATCAGGCTAGAGGATTCAAATTCACATGCATGAGGACCCTAATGTAGTAAAAAATTACAAGGGTTGCAATTTTATGACACTACACATACACGCTACTCTCACATAGAAGGGTAAAACAATCCCCGATAGATGTGTGGAGCCATCTCAACCTATGTGAGAACAAGGGAGATTAGCTTGCCATCTCAATGGCCTCAAAACAATTAATATTATCTTATTAAGTGAAACCCAACCCAATCAATTTAATTAATAATATTATCACTTGTTTATATCAAGAAAACTTTCAGTGTGCCCTAGCGGTCTAGGTGTCAAACAACCTATCTCTTGACCCCAGTCATCACATGAAATCCCACTCCCTCTACCATATGCCAAGACCATAGGGTAAAAAACATTAAGTAACATCATAAACACATAATGAAGGCCCATAAGAGACATAAAAGTTCTCATAACATAACTAAGAACATACTGATTATAATAGGATACATAAATCCACAAACAAGGAAAGAGCCTTCACCAACACATATCAATTAAAGAGCCAAGCATAAACATGATCCAAGGATAAATATAAATACATTTCAAATCCTCAATAGTGAGGCAAACACATCCCACTAGATCCATGGTATCAATCATCAACAACAAGGAATTCATCCTCTTGCTGGAACAATACAACACATATGAAACCTCAATGGTAGGGCACAAAACCACTCATCAGAGCATAAAACATCATTATAACATCAAAATGAATCCATACACATCAATGAGAAACTCAAAAAAACATACAAAGCCTTAGGAAGAAACTCAAAGTTAGACTGGCAGAACCCAGATCTGGGAACCCCTAAAAAACTGTAAATTGCCAATAACACATTTGAAACCTAGAATAGCGCATATTGTAGTACCCGTCCCTTGATAAGACCTTTTAGATACTTATTTCTACTATGGTTAACTTTTTCAGTGGATATTAGTCGATACATTATGTGTTCTTATGTGTTCTTATGAGACTTAGTGGATACATTTCAATCATGGGATGCAAAAGAAATGTATTGATGGAAATTAAAAGGTTAAATGTATATCTTTTATTGGTATCTCTGATGAAATGTAATGGAAAGAAATATCATGAATAGAACTTAGACATGTTAATGATATCTCATACTATTGAATGAAATAATAATTGATTAGTGTAATTGTGTTTTTATGATTAAATCATCTTAATTGGATTAATTAACGTTAATCAATTATTAGTTTAAATCATGTAAACCATGTTGGGAAACCCTTTAGGAGTTAAGTTAAGTCTTTCATTGTGTAATTTAAATGTAATGTTAACTTAATGCTTCATTTAACTTATTAAAGTTTTTTAAAAAAAATTATTTACACTCTTTTCAAGTGTTTTAGTTTAGTCCCTTCGGGGTTTCCTGGCGGGGCGTTACACATATGACTAATGTTTTAGCACATATGCAACTTGTTTTAGTGAACATGCTTCATATAATAGCGCATATGCCTCCTAAAATAGCGCATTTGAAACAAAGAGGAAAAATGACCCAAAACAAAGACACAACTTGATGAAAATGCCCAATTTGGTTCTTGGGCTCACAAATTGACTAAGTTACATGTCCAAAAGGTGCGGGAAAGTGAAAATAACACTAAGAAAAAATTCTAAATAAGGATTACAACATTACAAGAGAGTTTAATCAAGTTACATGATCATAACTACACTCAAAAGTGTACAGGAAGGTACCTAGCTACCATATTAGCAAAGATAAATGCAACAATGCAATAATAGATACAAGGAAGCAATAAAAAGGCCTTCCAAACCCTCTAATATGTCTCATTTCTCTCACAAGGAAGGATAACTGGAAATTGCAACTCATAGGGGGACAAAACTAAACTACCGACAACCATAATTTCCTCTAAAGTAACACATACAATCAGAGAGCCTTAGAGATGATAGATTACATTTAGGGAAATACAAACATAAAATCAAATCTTAAGGATTACAATAATAGCACAAAGATCTGAGAACAAGATCAAAATAAAGAAAGATACAGGGAAGCCATTCCTAGTAGTCACATCCAAAATTCCAAAAATCAGATCCAATGTCAAATCCTTTCCTCTAAATCTTTCCAAATTTAAAAATTAATTCTTAAAATCAATTCTAAATCTCCCAAACAATCTTTCAAACAAAACCGGAAGACAATTTTTGATCAAACACTATGCAGACAATTTCTTTCTAGAAAACAAATGCAAAATATGAAAAAGCCAACTTGGAAATCACAATCCAATAATGATAGATTCGAAGAAGAGCAACAATCCAATATTCAACCAAGCTCCAAATCAAATCCTGAAAAACCAAAATACAAATTGAAATCTCCCATATGGTAACCCGACAACATTCATAGAAAACCAATAAATAAAATCAAACCTCAAACTATAGAAAAATTCCCACCAATCAGAAAATTGGAAAAAACAATATACCATACCTAACATTACAAAATTCGAGGCAAATACTATTTAAAAATATTATTTACTTACCCTTGCGAAAATAACCAATCAAATGGAAGGGTAGGTAATCTTTATGTCATATCTGTATATACAAGCAATACTAATTGTAACAATACAAATACAAATGGGATATTAATAATAAATCAAATCCCACTAACAAACAAATAAATAAAAGGCTTGTACAAATAGAAACTAAATAAATAAATATAAAAGCATATCCACAATTAGATATAAATATTAAATAATTAATAAACCGATGAATAGGTAATAAAACTATAAAAAAAATAATAAATTAATCTCAACAATAAATTTAATTATAAATAAATCAAAGCAATAAATAAATAGATAAATAAATTATTAAACAATAAATCAAATAAATTAATTAAATTAACTTCAATAATAAATAATTATCAATTAATTAATTAACCAAATAAATAAATAATAGTCATACTATAGGATAAATTAATTTAATCATTAATAAATTACATTACTCCAATTAATTAATTAAATATTAATCATACACTCACATACTCAAGTAGCCCGACAAAAGGGAAACGTTGACACAAGACTAGTCACCAACTTACGCCATAACATGACCAACAATGTGAACAACTAAGCCTAGAGTGAGTGAGGGAAACTCATACCATCTCCAACAACTTTCCATTGGGATAGGACATGCTCAGACCTGTGCGACAAGGTGGAGTCAATGTCCGGTACCTGCAATCCTGCAACCACAATACGATACATATATAACATATATCCATCATGATAAACATGCAAGTGAAAAGAGAATCACAACACCTTATCCTACTCGGAATGAGTGATAAGGCATCATCCCTTTCACGAAGACAATCACTTGATAAGCACATCAACACATTGCATAAACCATAATTACCAAATAGGGATTAGAGTCATCATAACATCATAAATCATATAGTCCACCTAGGAAAATCAAGTGCATATAATCTATCCAATGTAAATCCATCCATCAAGGAATGTAGTATGTATCATCGATCATATGAAATATCAAATAGTATATGTCCATATAAAGTGTCTAGTAACATAAGTAACACTAAACGAATGGAGGGAATAGCGCAGCTGGAGGGAAATTTGAATTCTGCCAATGGAGGGAACAACGTGGTTGTTTCTTCTGGTTCTGATTCCTCTGCAGCACAAGGACAACTTGACTCTTTGGGATCTACGGTCGATGATGAGGATGGTCAAAAGAATGGGGACCCACGGCATCAGGACCCTCCTCAAAATAATGAAGATTCTTCAAAGTTGGCTCCCGAGATATTGAGTGCTGATTTGAAAAAGATGACAGAGATGAAAGCTCTCAAACCCTGGAATAGTCTTTCTGCAAACAAACCCACTGGTAAATCGTCCTTTCCTTCTGTGGAAGATACTTCTGATAGAAAAATAGGCAGACTGGCTATTGTAGTTCCAAACGTGGTAATAGACCATAGTATCTCTCTGATGCCTTTTTCTCTAGTGGGAAATTTGTTGGACCCAGACCTAATATTGAGGTTGTTAGACCTTCTGTTAAGAGAAAATGGAGGCTGAAAGGACAGGTTGATGTTTCATCCCTGTCAAGGGGGTCTTTGTCTTTTCCTTCTCTTGTGGGGAAGATTTGGAAATGGCCCTAAGTGGAGGACCATGGATGTTTGGTAAATCCTCATTATCCTTAAGGAAATGGTCTCCAAATATGGAGCTCAATGACTCCTTTTTTTAATCTACCCCGAGTTGGGTGCGGTTGCCTGGTTTGCCACTTGAATTCTGGTTGGAGGATGTTTTCTTAAGTATTTCCAACTCCTTCGGGGAGCTTGTGGCTATAGGTTCTATGATAGCAACATGAAAGAGGCTGGTATATGCGAGAATATGTGTCAATATTTCACAGAACACGGATCTACCTAGCTCTATTGAAATAAATTCCAAACTAGGGAAGTGGGAACAAGCCATAGAGTTTGAGTCCCTACCCTTTGTGTGTTTCTCTTGTAAGAAAGTTGGACACTAGGCAAGGGCTTTCCCAAGTAACCCCAAGAATGTTCAGAAGCATAACAATCATGTTAAACAGATTTGGAAAGAGAAGAGTAATAAAAATGAGGAGGGTAAAGAGGAAGGAGGAAGTGGAATTCCTAGTAAGTCAAATGATATGAAAAAAGATGATAGGAGAGCTAGTCCTTCCAAGGATTCTAGGCAGAAGGAAGATAGATATAATAAAGATAAAGGATTTGAGATCAAAATAGCCAATGGATTTGAAGTATTACAGAGTTAGGAGGTAGAGAATATTAGCATAGAAGAAACTCTTGAAGAGGGTGAGATTGATGTCACAAACGAATCACAACATGAGGCTCTAAAAGAAACAAATATGAAAAATAATATAGTTTTCCTTGAGGTTTTTGAAGGTCAAGAAGTTATTGTTGGAAAAAAGATCAATTTTGGCTCGCCTCAGGTTTCCCTTAATTCTCTATTTCTGAATATTGGTACTAAATCACCCACATCTTCTCAGAAAATAGGAGAACAATGGAATAAATAAGCAACCTGCATATAAAGATGAAGAAGATGAAGAGCTAATAGGAGTGGGAAAAAAGAAAAATAACAAGTTAGGCTGCTCTAATGGGGTTAAAACTAGAACCAGATCTAAGGTAGATATTGGTCTTTCCAAATCCTCGTAGGGACGTAAAACCATGAAGTGGCATAGGGACCAGGAGAGTAAATAGAACATAGTTGATGGAAGACAATGAACTATCCATGAATCCTGCTCTCAGGTTTCCAAATGAAGGTAATCTCCTGAAACATTTGAGGCCTAAATGGTCTCCACAAACAGGATGTATTAAGGAATTTTATCAGAGATCACAAGTCGGACATCATCCTGGTTCAGGAAACTAAAATGAGTAAGAAAAAAGTTGGAAAATTAAATTTCTTCAAACATGGAGGAGTTTGTGGTAGTAATTCGAATGGGGCATCTAGTGGGGTGGCCATATTTTGGAATAAGAAAATTATTGATGGAGATCTAATTGATGAAGATGGTAATATTATTTCTATGAGAGTTAAATGTATTGTTGAAGGACAGGACTGGGTGGTTACCAACATTTATGCCCCAAATTCTAAAGCAGCTGGGAGTAAATTTTGGGACAAAATTCAGTAGAAAAGGGGGTTTTTTCTTAGGACAGGTGGTTGTTGATGGAGGATTTCAACACCCCGTTGCAAGAAAGTGACAAATATGGAGGAACTCAAGCTCAACTAGATAGCAAGATTGACCTTATGGACTTTATCAATGCCAATGCTCTGATTGATGTTGATCTTACTGGAGCTTCCTACACTTGGTCTAATCGAAGGGATGGTGGAGACCTTATTCAGGTAAGGCTTGACAAATCCCTTATCACTCCTGACTGGGTCCTTCAGTATAGATGTTCTTTTTCTATTAATAACATAATAGGTTCGGATAATTATCCCATTTCTTTTGTTGCTGAGTCTGTTAAAAGCAATCAATGTTTTCCTTTCTGGTTTGAAAAAATATGGATTTCACATCCTTTTTTGGAAAATTCCATTGCCAAATGGTGGAATATTATTGTGGATGGATCTGCCATGTTCAAATTTGCTAAAAATTTAAGAAATACCAAAGATAACATCAAGATCTGGAACAAGAAGGTTTTTGGAGATATTTTTGAATCCAAAAGGAAGTTGAAGGAGGAATTAGAACAGATTCAAAACTCTATTTAGAAAGATGGTTATAATATGTTTCCCAAGGCTAAGGAAGATGAGATTCTAGCCAAACTTCACAACACTATTTCTAGGGAAGAAATCTACTGGAGGCAGAGATCTAGGGTTATTTGGTTGGAAGTTGGGGATAGAAACACTAAATTCTTTCCCATGACATCTATGAAGCATAAAGCTACCAGCAAAATATCTAGATTAATTGCTGATGACAAAATCCTTCTCAAAGAAGATGACATTGGGGAGGAAGTTGTTAGGTTCTTCTCTAACCTCCTTACTGGTAGTAAGGATATTGACATTGTTAAGCAACAAGACCTGGTTTATAATATTCCTAAGATTATTGAACCTCACAAGAATAAGACATTATCTGCTATCCCTACAGCTGATGAAATTAAAAAAGCTATTTTATCTTTTCAACGGGATAAGGCTCTGGGGCCGGATGGCTTCCCCATGTTTTTCTTTCAGGAATATTGGCATATTGTTGGGAAAAATACGGTCAATGTTGTCAAAGAATTTTTTGGTTCCAAAAGAATCCTTAAGGAAATCAATTCTAATTTTATTGCTCTAATTCCTAAGGTGGCTGGAGCTAATTCTATGAGAAAGTTTAGGCCAATAAGTCTTTGTAATTCCTTTTATAAGATCATTTCAAAAGTCATGACTTCTAGACACTTGGTCATTCTCCCCTTTGTTATCTTTGAGGAGCAAAAAGGATTTGTCCCAGGTAGGTAGATTTTGGATTCTATTATTCTTGTGCATGAGAATATCCTTTCTCTTAATGCTGCTAACAAAGAGGGTTTCCTGATAAAATCGGATCTAGCTAAAGCCTATGATAGAGTGGAATGGCAGGTTCTTTTCAGGGTAATGGAGGCCTTTGGATTTGATGAAAAAGTAATTAAAGTTACAAGAGAATTGATATCTACCCCAAACTTTTCTATTCTTATTAATGGTTCTCCATCTAGATTTTTAAATCTTCTAGGGGACTCAAGCAAGGAGATCCTATTTCTCATATTCTTTTCACAATCTTGGCGGAGAGTATGAGTAGATTGATTCAGAAAATGAAAGTGAATAAAACCATCAAAGGCTTGCAACCCTCCTCTGCTAATTTGTTCTGTACTCACCAATAGTTTGTTGATGATACAATTTTGATAAGATATTCTTCTGTTGGTGAGGCTGTTGCTTTCAAAGCTAGTCTTAGCTCTTATTCTTTGGCTACTGGTCAGCAAGTTAATTGGGAGAAGTCTGCCATTTATTTTATAAATACCCCAATATTGAGACAACAGAGAATTGCTAACATTATTGGTTGTAAGGTGGAGTTGCTCCCATCTACTTATTTGGGCCTCCCTCTTGGTTTGGTTCCTCCAAACTCTTTTTGGAACTCATTAATTGACAAACTCAACAAGAAATTGGTAGGTTGGAAAGGATCTATGCTATCTCAGGATGGTAAGCTTCAACTTCTTCAAGCTACCCTTCAGAATCTTCCTGTCTATGCTCTTAGCTTGTTTAGTATACCGGTTAAATTTGCTGAAGCTTTAGAAAGGATTCAGAAAAGATTTCTTTGGTCAGGGTTGAAGACAAGAAAAGGATAGCCTTGGTTGCCAGGGACAAAGTTTGTAATCCTAAGTGCAAGGGGGGATTAGGTATTAAAGTTCTTAAAACTTTTAACAAAGCCTTGCTTGCTAGACAGATTTGGAGGTATTTTGGTATTAAGAAAGATTGGAGTAGGGTGTGGTTTGATAAATATATTCATAACCAGCCAATTCATTCTCTTCTCTACTCTGAAGATATCCCTATTGGTTCTTTCATATGGAATAGTATGATCAAATCTATAAAAGTTACTAAAGCTGGAGCTGGATGGATCCTTGGCAAAGGTGATAAAATCAGGTTCTAGGAGGATGCTTGGATTAAAGATGAACCTCTCTTTAATCAAGAATGTAGCCAATTCATTGATGAATGCAAAATGAGGTATGGTTCTATGGTTTGTAATTACTGGAAGGAGAATAAATGGGTTAGACTTGATGTTATTTATGCTAGTTTTTTGTTGCTCTAGTAGGATCTGTTTTCCTTTTCTGTTAGTAAATATTTTGATGATGTGTTTCTATGGAAGAGCAATCCCAGGGGTAACTTCACTATTGCCTCTTCTTTAAAAAAAAACTATTACTCAGGTCTGCAACCCAATATGGACTAAAATCTAGAATAGATTCCTCATTCCTAAAGTTAACATGTTTTTTTGGCTTGTAGCTCACAACAAGATTCTTACCATTGATAACTTGGCTCGTAGAGGATTCATGTTTCCTAACAGGTGTGAGTTATGTCAAAAAGAGGCAAAATCTATGGATCATTTGTTTATCCATTATTCTTTTACCTAGGAAATCTGGAGTAAAATCTGGATGCAATGGAAAGTTGACTGGGTTATGCATAATAGTCTTAAGGAAGTCATCTTGCAATGGATATTTCCTACCCAATTTCCTCTCATTAAGACCCTCTGGTCATTTGTCCTTCCTATGACCTGTTGTTATATTTGGAAGGAGAGAAATAATAGAATTTTTAGGGAGGCTAAGTGTACGTCTCAAGTGGTTTTTGAAAAGATTTGCAGGGTAATTAAAGAAAATATAAATACTCTTCACAAAAACAACAAGCTGTGGAGCTATCTTAACATGACTGGTAGTGAGAAAAGTATCCTCACTGAATGGAATTTGATTCACAAAGTCTGTAAATCTGATATAATGATTAGGAGAGAAAATGTTGTTTGGAGATTTCCTTTTCATAATTGGGTTAAGGTGAATTTTGATGGTGCAGCTAAAGGCAATCCAGGGAAGTCTGAAGGGGGAGGAATCATCAGAAATTCTTATGGTTTTTGTGTTGCTGCAATTGCCTCTCCCTTTGGAGTTCAAAACAATCATGTTGCAGAAGCTCAAGCAATGTTAAAATGCCTCCAGCTTGCTCAGAGTTTTAACTTTAAAAAAATATGGCTGGAAGGGGACTCTCTCAATATTATTTAGGCTATCAAAGGCACTAGTTCCCCCTCTTGGAATATTTATAGTATCATTGAGAGTGCTAAAAAATTATTAGATGCCTATGATAGTGTTTTCATTTCCCATACTCTAAGGGAAGCTAACAAGGTAGCTGACTTATTAGCTAATGAGGGGGTTTATTTTGAGGAGGACATTAAATATATTAGAGAAGTTTCTTGTAAGAAGGTAGTCTGTGAGCAATTATTATTTGATCGAGTCCATGGTACAAGTTAAGTTCATTATTACTTTTCTAGGTTTGAATATCAAAGATAGATATTGGAGTTATGTGAAGTGTCAGTTGATGATCTATTTAAGGCATTGTGATTATGATAACTGGTGTGACGGGGCTAATCATATTAAGTGTTGGTTCATTTTGAATGTCCTTAAAGACTATTTGAATAATAAGGAAATTACCCCATTTTTTGAATCCAGCGTTTTGTTCTAGGGTCTAAGCTTAATTACAGGTATCTTGTTTCTTCAGCATTTGAGTATCTCATGCTCTGGTGAGGGTTTCGACCTGAATCACATTATGGGGGGTAATCTTAATCGAAATGAGCCCTCTAGTTGTGAAAACTGGAAAAGTAAACGAAAAATATGGCAGAGGCTGCACACATATGGTTTCACTGACTACATGGAAAAACTGCACAGGAATAAAAAGTCGGCATCTCATGGTTTTGCCAAGGGATGGAACAATAACAAATTCACTCTATTTGGGTAGACTTGGAAGCTGGATGAAGACTTGGTGGTAGAGGTTATAAGTTTATAGAAGGAAGGTACAAAATTTTACAGAGACTGCAAGTTCTCGGTGGAAGCCACCAAGAACTTCCCTAAGAGTGATGAAGAGAGGGTTTGGCTTTCCAAGAAGGACAATGTGTCCTACTATCTCCCTGAATAGGTAAAATCTTTCTAGCAGAAGATGTTAAGAGTTTTAATGGAATACCTAACAGCTGATGGTAGGTTTTTAAAGGTTTACAATTATCATTTTGTTATCCTAAACCATTTTTGCCATGGATTGAAGATCTCTTTGCCTTTCTATTTAGCTTCTTCTCTTAATGATAGCTTGGCCGACCATGCCAAAAAACCTAAATCCTATCCCATTGCTCACCAAGGCCTTATAATACTAATTTATGAGCATCTAAAGGGTAAAGCTCGGGCTAATAGGGAAGATCCTTTGGTGGAAAATGCCCATATTTCTGAGGGTCATGAGGGCTCTGAGTCTGATGAAGACTTGTCTAACATTCCTCTTCATAAGAAAGTAAGGGTTGTTGATGAAGCTAAAGATGACATAGAAGTGAAAGCTGGTTTAGAGGAGGAACAGGGGAAGGCGGTTGATGTTGAGGGAGAGAGTGAGAAGAAAGAGGTCGAGGGAGAGGAAGAGAAGGTGCAGATAAAAGAGTATTTTGAAGAGCTGGAAGTCTCAGGTAGCAGGAATGAAGCTTAGCAAACTATGGAGGAGGTAAACCCTAGGTCTGTGAGCTCTACTATGGGTATGGAGACTACGAACTCCATTTTGAATGCTGCGAGAAATAGCACTCTGGAAATTTTCAACTTCCAAAAATGGGTGATTGAAAATATCTCCAGTATTTAGAATAAATAGAGAGATTTGGATGATAAAATTCATAATTTGATTAAGGATACCAATACTATAGGTAAAGAGGATGTGGCGGTGGATACCAGTGAGGCAGAGGACAAAGAAGAAATGCAGGATTGGCCAGAAAAAGAAATGATTAAGGGAGATTTGAAGCATCTTGAAGATGTGATTAGAATCATCAAAGAAAAGGGAGAGGTTGATAATGAAATTATCATCAACTGGATTACTAAAACTAAGAAGGCCTTGAAGAAATTTATGGAGCATAGCCTTGAGGTTTTGAAGGTTTCGTCTCAAAACATGAACACTCTGGTTGCTTGTTTGGAGAAGAACAAGTAGAATAAAGAGATGGTGATCATTGATGATGTGTCGGCCACCAATTTTGCTCCTCACTCCTCTAGATGAAGAACAAGGCAAACTACCAGTGATCTGGAGATGAAGACTAAAGACACCCATCAGATGCAGGATAACAAAGACCTGAAAGAAGCTTCTAATGCTATGATGATGTTGGTTAAGGATGCGGAAGAGTCTATAAAGTTTTTATCTGACATGTAATTGAGTCTTTGGTTGCCAGTCTCTCATTGGCTTTTTGTTGTTCTTTTCCTTAGTTGTTGTTTTCTCTGCTGGTCTTTCGCAGCTTTTCTTTCTATGTCCTTTTCTCTCTAGTTTCTTTTATGCTTATCTTCTTGTTATGTAAGCGGGTTTTGGGTCCCTTAAAACCTGATTTTCCTTAATCAAAAACATAAGTATCATCTAAATAGAAATAGAGTCATAAGTAATAATCAAAACATCATCCATATGTCTAAATAGGTCTATCGATGCATAAATCAAAATGTAAGTCTAGGAGGGACACTACATCCTCCCCCCCTTTTCCTACGCTTACTTTTGGAATCTTGAGAACAAATAAGGGTAAAGCTCTCCCATTTGCACAACATCCTCCCATGTCACCGAAGAATCATCACTTGTGTCCCATTGGACCCTTACCTTCTCTATGTACCAACCCCTGAGGGTTAGCCTTCAATGCTAAAGAATGTGCATGGGCTCCAAAGAAAGTTGTTTGTCCTTGACTTGCAATGAATGCCGATCCAAAATATGCGATATATCAAGATGATAAGGTCTCAACATAGACACATGAAACACATCATGGATTTCGGACAAGCTAGGTGATGAGGCAAGGCGATATGCTACAGGACCAATCCTCTCCAAAATCTCAAAGGGTCTAGCAAATCAAGACACCAACTTAGAGATTTTTCCATAATGGATAGGACTCTTTCACGGACGCACTCTCAAAAATGTTAGTATTTTGATGATGTTTAGTTGTGATTGTCATTTATGGACACACACTTATTTGATGAATGAATTATTCTCAATAGGTAGCTGTTCTAACCGGTATTTTATATATAGTCTTTATTTGTTGAAGACTATCGATGTTGTATAGAAAATGCTTACCAGTCTTAGTATGATTGAATACCCCAAGTGGTATGAAGATCTCAAGCTAAATGAAAAACCTGAGCGATAGTTAATCTTTTGATCAGAATGACTATGTTCCATTTTTTCACTTGTTAACCGGTGATTGGTATATGTTATTAACCAGTATACATGTAATGTGTGATGAGTTACCATCCACTGACACTATAGCAATGTTTTTGTGTCGTGTTACCAAATGTGTTTAGATGCACTGTACCTAGGAAATTGTAGTCTAATCTTATTGGACCGACATGAAATCAAGTACCTATATAAGGACATCATGTCTAGGGTTTTAAAGAGAGAAGATAAGTTGTTGTGTGTGAAGTTTTTGTAAAAAGATTAGGTTTGATCAAGAAAAGGTATCTCGTGACTGAGATTGAGAGTGCAAAACATAGAAGATTGAAGTAATGCTTGAATGCATTAACAAGGAATTGTCAAGGATCTAATCAAGCATTTTGTGCTACTATCTAGATCATTCACTTGTTAATTAATAATATCTTTGACAAGTCTGAAACCCTTAACCAGGTAGGCCCAGCCAAGCCTTTTCTAAAACCTCTAACAAGGTGATTCACAGTTGTGAATTTGAAATCCTTTAATAGGGTAGTCTTTAACATGACTTATCTCCTAACAAAGATCTAGATTCCTAGCAGAATCTGTTCTAGTGAAGAACATTGTAAGACCTTAACCGGTTTGGTTACTATTTTGTAGATAGTTGACTTGTGAGTTTTACTCACCGTGGTTTTTCCCATTTGGGTTTCCACATCAAAAACATCTTGTGTTATGGTGATCGCACTTCTGTGGGTGAATGCTTTATTTACTATCTGGATTGTTTTTGTTCTAATCAAGTTATTGTTTAACCTGCTTCACCAGTCTACAATTAAACTGTCCAAGTGTTTATTGAAGAAATTAGGTATACTGATTCACCCCCCCCCTTCTTAGTATTTATCAATTGGTATTAGAGCCAACCTTTCCATAAGTCTAATCAACTGAAAGGCGACATGGGGGAATATAGCATGAGGGAACTAACTCACCATCTAGTTGAATCTGAGAAAGCCTATGATGAACTCAAGATCAAGTTTAAAGCCTCTTTAGCCAAGAGAAGAGAGCTTGTTGAGCAGTTGATGGAACTTGCTGAAAATAACTCTTGTGATGAAGCAGACATGGATGCCCTAGTTGGAGAAGTGGAGAAATTAAACGAATCCAAAACTAACCTAAGGAGGGAGTTAGAAGGACTGACTATCAGGATGAGTCAGGAACTGGAAAATAGAAGAAAAGCTAAAGATTTGGTAAAAGACAAGGAGCATGAGATCTCTAAATTAAAGCAAGAAATCGGTACCATTCCCGTCTATCTACAGGAGGGTAAAGAAGAGAAAAAAGAAATGAAAGCTGAACTAAATGCAGATATCTCTCAAAATGAAACCTTGATGAAGACCAATGATACTATTTCCAAGGAACTTGTTGAGACAAAAGAAATACTTGCTAAGTTCAACCGGAGTGCTATCAAGTTAGAGCAAAAACTGGAATCGGTAAAGCCATCAAAGGATACCACTAGACTTGGTTTCTCTGGATACAAGGAAGGTGAGACCTCTGAAACCAATCATGATGCACTGAAGAAGAAATCAACACCTAAGGACAACAGCGGAAGTAAAGGTAAGCAAAAGTTTAAACCTGTTTGCTTTAACTGTCTTAAGGAAGGACATATTGCCAATGTATGTAGGAGAAATCCTTACAATAACTTTCCTTATTTTTAAAACAATGTGGCTAGACCTAGTAGATTTAATGGTCACTGTTATACATGCAACAAGTTTGGGTATAGAGATTTTGAGTGCGGGTCAGTTATGAACAACTCTGGGAATTATCCACCAAGATCCAATGGAGCTGTCCCTAAACCTCCTATGAATCAGAACCCAAACTATTACAGAATCCATGACCACCGGTCAAATTTTTGTGAAGCGGCAACCAGTTGAAGAGCAACCTATCTAATCAGTCATGGTAGCAGTCACACTGCTGCAACATGCATAAGGAAGAATGGAAATGTGAACATCGGACCATGGAGAACACCTGGAATGGTATGCTATCATTGCAACAAACTGGGACACACCACTAGAGCATGTAGACTGAGAAAGAATCCATCAGGAGACATACCGATCAACACTAAAGGGAAGATTGATGTTGAAACCATTCAGGCAGATATGGACAAAACCTGGAAAAAGAAATATGAAGTGAAGCCACATGATGAACCAATTTCAGCACCAAGTGTGGAAATCTCTGAATCAGTAAAATGAGCTTCAAAAAGATTAGGGAGAACATATCAGTATAAATATTTAGAAACCCCTAGAGTATATCAGTAAAACACTTTTATCAATAGTTGTTACCTGTCAACTAACAGAAGAATTGAAGTAGTAAAAAGTGAAATTAGGGTTTGAACCCTAATAGTGATGCATTTATTATGATAGGTGGGAGCGTGTTTAAAAGTGACTTTTGTCATCATTTCTACTTACCTAGTTTCTGAGAAACTTTGTTTAAGCTGAGAAGTGCAACCAGAGAAATTCATCTCGCATTCGAAAAGAATTCAAAAAGGAATCTTGCACAAAATCTAGCAACCACTTCATACTATCAGTGTGAAAGTCAAAGTGGTAATCAAGCATCCGAAGAAGTGTGTTTTTCTCATCATCGGCAAACCCTAATCTCAGAGAATAAAGGTATTTCTCCTTGAAACATTCTTATCATTTGGAATCCGTTTGATATGGCATTTGCATCTAATGTCCACTCTAGTTCTACTGAACCTGAGGACACACCTGAGCTTCTTAAGATGAGATATAGTGCCCTATCTCAAATTCTTGTCGGAGTCATTGTCCAAGGCAATGTTTTAGGATACATTGATTGCAAACTAGAAGACCTAGGGTCCCTATTAATTCACTCCCAGTTGAGTTTGTTCTATGGAGAGGATAAAAAGATTAAACCTGAATATAGCATAATAGAGAAGAAGAAATTGCACAGTGCAATATACTTTCTCAAAGAATTTACCGAGGAACACATCAGGATCATCCTTAGTAGGGTTCACAATGACAAGATGTACCTTGAAAAAACTCATGACATTACACCGGAGGCAATTCATGCCGTGACTAGATTTTGCAATATTGGGGAAGTGCCCATTCTTTAAAAAATCCCCAAAACCAAAGTAACAAAGCTCACCAGTTCTGTAAGTGACCAACGAGAAATGATTGTCAACACAATTAGAGATGATTTGGTAAAATATGCATGTATGGTAATTGGATACAGAATATTCTATGCTAGCAGAATAAATTATGTTCCTTCAGCTGCGGTGCATGCTGCTTACAGAATGATAAAAGAAAATGCAGAATGTGACCTATGTACCTGTATGTAGAAATAACTCATAGATAACCTGAAGTCAATCAAATCAGATAAAACTCAGAGGTTCTGGTTTGGTCAACTACTTATTGGTTTATTTTTCTACTTTCAAAGTTACTTTCCTAGAGTCAGTGATGTTCAATGGTCAACTAATTTGTTGATTTCCAAACAAATAAAGGAGAGTCTACAAGTAGTAGGAACTACATATCCAGAGACTTTGAACATGTATTTTGATGAATTCAAACTAAAAATGAACTAGAGAATGAGAATATCTGGTGATTTAGTTAAGAAATATGAAGATGACATATGTTTCATCATCAAAACAGATGAATACATAATGGAAGCAGTCAAACCTAGAAAAGATGTAGTTGGGCCTATGGGCTATGAGGTGGTAAATGATATATTGATAGGATATGCCTCAACCCTACTAGCTTCACCACTAGAACCCAAAAAGAAGAGGACCGATACTTATTTAGAGAGGATCAAATCTACTGAGGAACCAAAGGAGATAAAGGGTAAAGCAGTACCATCAGCATCGACACCGGTTACATTTGCTGCTAATCCCAAAGTGACCAAAAGGTTACTTGCTAAAAAGAAACCGGAAGCTATTCTGGAAAAGGTGTTCAAATGGACGAGGAAAAATAGGAATAACTCACTAGATCCAGAAGACTCTAAATCAGAGGTAGAAGTAAAGAAGACAAGGCAATCTACCAAGAAAATGAAGTCAATCAGTAATGTACCAACAATCTCTGCACCGGTAAAATTAGATGTCTTCTTGAAAACCTATGACAAACTATCAAAGGACCATAAAGAGTATTAGAAGAAAAGTCCTTGATGATTTAAAATACTATTTTGATGATTTCAATGATAATGAAAAGGAGGATGTTGAACAAGAACTTATTAAATATCTATGCATAAATGATTGGTCACCTTTTGAGATTAAATTTGTTACATCTAAATCTTTGTATGATTCTTTGGACAACAAATGGTGCATTGCCATTGAAAAAGAGCAAGACATCAGGGAGAAAATTTTTGCTCAACGCTTTCCAGATGTCTCTAATTCAGACTTGTTTGAAATCATTGACAAGAACAAAGGCATTTTCTTCATGCAAAGAAGAAGACTTCAGCTACTTGAAGCCAAATCTTCTGAAGTGGAAAAAGACACCCATTTGAAGGTGAAAATTGTTGTAAACATGCAAAAAGTACATGAAGCTAATCGGTTGGATGAACAAGAGCCTGATCTATCCACAGCCAAACCCGATGTAGTCTTGTACAATATGAGTGAAGCAATAGGAGAACAAAATGACCCCATTGATGTTGATGCACTAGAAATGGAAGATACCACTCCAGATAAGGAGGAAGCTGAAAAAGAAAGATTAGAGAAAGAAAAGGAAGAGAAAGCAGAAAATGAGAAACTTGAAAAAGAGAAAGCAGAGAAAGAAAAACAAGAGAAAGAGCAAGTGGAGAAAGCGCAACAGGAAAAGAAGAAAAATGAGGAAGAGGAAAAGAAGAAAAAGGAAGGAGAGGAAAAGAAGAAAAAGGAAGAAGAGGAAAAGAAGAAGAAGGAAGAAGAGGAAAAGAAGAAGAAGGAAGAAGAGGAGAAGAAGAAAAAGGAAGAAGAGGAAAAGAGGAAAGAAATAGCAAAGAAGAAGGAAGAGGAGAAATAAAGAGAAGAAGAGAGGAAGAAACAAGAGGAGCAGGCTGCCAAGGTAAGGCTGCCAAGGTAGCTCAAGAAAGAGAAGAAGAGGAGAAGAGAAGACAAGCAGAATTCCAGGCCAAAGAAGGAGAACAAATTCCTAAGGCAACTATAGATCAAGCCAAGCAGGTTGATTCCACCAGTTCCACTTATTTGACTCTTGCCTGACTCTTGCCTATCTGACCCAATCGGCTGATGAAACTGAGCTACTACGAAGCATTCATTTAGCGCAGGAGAGATTGGAAGAACTAAGGAAAAAGAAAGAGAAGGATGTCATTCAGTTTGCCGTTGACACCCTCTCCAATCTAATTCTCGGTACTAATCTCCCCGATACCGACTCCTTGCTGGCTAAGCTCGAGCTACTTTGCACAGTAGTCGATGACCAGGTACAATGTTTGGAAGATGTTGCCCAGGCCACTGCAAAGAAAAGCCATGAAAAGGCACTCACGGTTACCTTAGTACAACACATGAATGATGACCAGGCAAAATTGCTTAAACAAAAAGATGATATAAGTTCAGCTTTGGGTGAAGGTCACCTGCTCTTGAGTAAAATCTATCAACCTCACCTATTCTATGAAGATGATTTGAAACAAAAGACACTATTACAAAGCAACTTCAAACTTCCCTATGATCTATTCACAGCCTATGGCCACACTGTTCATCAGTATCAACATCAAATTGCCAAGCTTGACTCAGAGATCTGTAATCGGACTCGAGATTTGTAGGAGCTTCATTTGCTCCTATTGCCAAAATTGCAGGTTCTTCAAAAATGCTTTCTGAACTTAGAAGCTATCACTGTGACCTAGGAGTTGAGCACCATAGATGCAATGGAAAAATTAGCCTTCCAAATGAAGACCGAGAGTGAAATTGCTGCCTCACTTCTTGAGTCGTGGTCCTCAGACATGAAGGACTTCCTACAAAACTTTAAATCTCTTTTTGAAAAGTTTAATTCTTTATTGTCATAAACACATACTCTATTTTTACATTATGCAAACTGGCAAAATTTTGCATTTACTTTGTCATTGTTGGCAAAGGGGGAGTAGTGTATCTATCTTCAAAATTTGACGAGTATTTTTTAACATACTTGTAATTTTTTAAAAAGGGAGTAGTGTATATGCTTAGGGGGAGTAATTTTGCTCATTATATTTTTTTTGTTTTAGCACTTGGATGTCAAAAAATTTCCTAAGTGTTGCCATCAATGCCAAAGGGGGAGATTGTTGGTATTTTGATGATGTTTAGTTGTGATTGTCATTGATGGACACACACTTATTTGATGAATGAATTATTCTCAACCGGTAGTTGTTCTAAATGGTATTGTATGTATAGTCTTTGTTTGTTGAAGACTATCAATGTTGTACAAAAAATGCTTACCAGTCTTAGTATGACCGAAGACCCCGAGCGATAGGTAATCTTTTTATCAGAATGACTATGTTCCAATTTTCCTCTCTTCACTTGTTAATCGGTGATTGGTATATGTAATTAACCGGTATACATGTAATGTGTGATGAGTTACCATCCACCGACACTATGGCAATGTTTTTGTGTCGTGTTACCAAATGTGTCTAGATGCACTGTACCTAGGAAATTGTAGTCTAATCTTATTGGACCGACATGAAATCAAGTTCCTATATAAGGACATCATGTCTAGGGTTTTAAAGAGAGAAGAGAAGTTGTTGTGTGTGAATTTTTTGTAAAAAGATTAGGTTTGATCGAGAAAAGGTATCTCGTGACTGAGATTGAGAGTGCAAAACATAGAAGACTGAAGTAATTCTTGAATGCATTAACAAGGAATTGTCAAGGATCTAATCAAGAATTCTATGCTACTATCTAGATCATTCACTTGTTGATTACTAATATCTTAAACAGGTTTGAAAACCTTAACCGGGTAGGCCCAACCAAGACTTTTTTAAAACCTCTAACAAGGTGATTCACAGTTGTGAATTTGAAATCCTTTAACAGGGTAGTCTTTAACAGGACTTATCTCCTAAAAGAGATCTGGATTCCTAACAGGATCTATTCTGGTGAAGAACATTGTAAGATGCTTACCGGTCTGACCTTAACCGGTCTAGTTACTATTCTGTAGATAGTTGACTTGTGAGTTATCACTAATACATTTGGACTAGATTTTCGACTTAGATTTCCGATGGAGAAGGTATATTGTGGCCAAATTTGATTTTTTTTTCAAAAAATGCCCACATTCATCGTAATTCCGATGGAAATTACCCATTTGGTTTCGACGAAGAAGGCATTAGCAATGAGAATTTTCTTTTTTTCAAAAAAGTGCTCGAGTTCGTCATAATTCCGATGACAACAGCCATTACAAAATAAAAAAAGAGGCAAGGAATTTATTTGTGAATTACAATCTGGCATAGACGTCCGTGGTGACTTCAACCCCCAAGAACATCAAACCCATGTCGAAGGCAATCCCACACAGGAGGTAGATTCAAATTGCCCTATTTTTTAATTTCATGTTGCAAAAAATATACATGTGGTGGTTAATTGTCCTAGTTTAATCTCATAAAACCATAGAACTGTGATTGAGGAGTGAGCGTTCAATTTTGTATCAGCAATCCCTTCCTCTTGTATACGCACGTGTTGATTGTTCACATGAGATCACATCTCTTTGCGGCATCATATCAAACAATTCACGAGCCTTGTCCATGTTTCCACATTTTGCATTCATGTCAAGTAGGGTATTTACAAGTACAACACCTAACAAAATTCCTCTATCCATTATGCTTTGATGGATGTCCATACCCTGTTCCAAAGCTCCCATTTTTGCACACGCAGGGAGGATGCTGGCAATGGTTGTGGAATTTGGCTTTATGCCTTCCAATTTCATTTGCTTGAAAGTGTCTAAAGCCTTTTCAACAAATCCATTTTGTGCATATCCAGCAATCGTTGCAGTGCACGAGACGACATTTCTTTCAGGCATTCAATCAAATAGTTCACGTGCCTTGTCTATGCTTCCACATTTTGCATACATGTCTACCAAGGCAGTTACAACTACAACATCTGACAAAATTTCTCTATCATTTATGCTTTGATGAATGTTCATACCCTATTCCAAATCTCCCATTTTGGCATAGGCAGGGAGGATAGTAGCAATGGTCGTGGAATTTGGCTTTCCACCTGCCGATTGCATTTGCTTGAAAGTTTGTAAAGCCTTCTCAAAAAATCCATTTTGTGCAGTTGCAACTACATCTGACAAAATTCCTCTATCTTTTATGCTTTGATGGATGTGCATACCCCGTTCCAAAGCTCCCATTTTGGCATAGGCTGGGAGTAGGATGGCAAATGTAACTAAAGAAATGCAATGATCAGCTCCAAAGACATCAAACCACTACTAACAAAACTGAGAGTCTAAAATATGATAGGGAATAGTGTGAGCTGTCCTGAAATAAAATATTTTATTTTCAATTTCTACTAAAACATAATTACTCAGCCATTTAATGTTATTAATAAGTGTTTAATTTATGAAAGAGATAAATGGTTGGCCACAAGTACATGAGTTACTAAATGCACACAAATAAGTGAATTTGATATTCAAAACTATCTACAATGAATTCAATTCTTGTCCATTAGTCATTTATGTTTGCAATAAGCATCTTTCTTTCTTTTTCTTAATCTTTATTCATAGTTATGTGCATATTTCACATTCTATAATTAGGATATCAATTGCTATGGCTGAACACTAGCATGATGTTTGTGTTGTGGTATAGATGCGTGGAAACATAATTATTGGATTGTTATATTATAGAGATCATAAATCTAGATATCGCATATTAGTTATAGCTCTTCTTGGATTGAGTCTAAAGTTGACATACAATCATAAAGCCATTATTAGCAGATTTATCCATTTCTAGTAAAGACAATTGAGAAAGTCATTTTGATATTGAGAGTTTCTTATCTGTTTACCTATTGATCATTATTAAGCCATAATATTTAGGTCTATTTATCTCTCTTGCAAAACCTCTGTAAGTGTCCTAGATTGTCCCTACTACTCACTCTTCAATTCAAAAAAATGGAGTTCTAAAGATTTGTTGCACAAGATGGTGTTGAACGTATCAACAAGGCTAGCATGGAAGGCATGTTCAAGCTTCCACTTGTACAACTTACAACAAATGATTTGTTGATAGAAAAAATTCTTGAAATAGGGATACAATCAAAAGACAAGTACATACAAACCTCCTCAGTTGAAAGTAAAATCTATGTATAAAAAGAGTACATTGAATCCCAATCCATAAACACAATAGAGATACCGATGGAGACTTAATTGGATGTAGCATGTCGCACCAAAGCTGTTAGAGTATGCTAAGATAGTACATAATGTTTTGTAAAGCCACATTAGTATTTTACCCAGATCATTATCTACCAAAACTAACTATAGTAATCCTTTTGAGGATTAATTTCATGGTGCTAGATCTTCATTGAGTTCCACTTCTTGTTGGAGATAAGAACAGTTATTTCTTGAGGTAGATGAATATCCCATCAACAAAGGACAAGACCCTTTCTAGAATATAACAAATTCTACTCCAACAAAAGATCATGGGGGTTTCACTAGAGATATTGAATAAGAGATAGACTTCTACTGCTGCATTAAAAGCATTGGCATGTTCTTCATTTATTGATGCAAACTCTCTGTGACGCCACCACAACCAAAAAAGGTGTAAAAAGTTGTTTGAAATGCATGGATTTTTAGGATTGTCCTTTGAGAAAATAGAAATAAAGTATGGAAGCAAGATCTGCTAGCTCCTGAGGGAAAGACCATGTTAGACAATAATTTCTATTTTCTTGCCTGTGAAGAAAAACCATGTCAGACAATATCAACGAACAACAAAATAAGGAGACAATTGCTAGATTGTGGTCTAACTTGAAAAGAAAAGGTGATGGAAAATGTTATTGTCCGTGCAAAATTTGTAAGGGGTTATAGACTAGAAGACTTCTAATCAAAACAGTGAAGAAACATTGTAGGCTGCATGGTCACATTGAAGGTGGACATGATTATCATCCATTGGTAAGTTTTTCATTATATCGTTTTGACAATTTATGTACATAATAAATCACGTGATGATGAGATCATGATCATGGTTTATTTATGTATATCAATTTTATATAGGTCAAGCACCCCAGAGCACATGGTATGGATCAACACAACCCTGAGAATATGGTTTTCAAAGTGGACAAACATGGAGGTGTGAATATCGAAGCTAAAGATAACGATCCCATGGAAGTTGACGATCATGAGCCAGAAAACACAATTGAAGATGATGGTACAAATACATTGATCCATGACTCATTCAGTACTCACACAGTTGATCATGATTATGAAGATGACCTTGATGTTGTTCATGATGTCCCTCTACTTGAGAAGGTAGTTGAGGCCCTTTATGAAGGCTCGCAGGCAACTCTTCTCTCTGTTGTATTGTTGTTGGTGAACTTGAAGGTTATGAATGGTTTATCCAACATAACAATGTCACATATGTTAAGGCATGTTATATATGTCATAATAAACTGTGAATCATGTTGTACCATTAATATTATTTATTATAACAAATTATATTTTCTTGTTGTAGATTGATAGGTGAATTTTTGTTACCACCATCAAATATTCTACGTCGCTCATACCGATAATTATCTGTCATTATGAAAGATATTGGAATGGAGTATCAAGCAATAGATGCTTGTCCCAATGATCATATTATATATCACAAACAACATGAATTTTGAATTGAAAGCCCTGAATGTCATATTAGTAGATATCGAATAGATCAAATAACAAAAAGGGTTCCTCGCAAGGTTCTTCGCTATATTCCCATTATTCCACGTATGCAACGATTATTCAAGTGCACTGCCTTGGCATAATTTATGGATTACCATGCACGCAATAGAAGTAAAGATGACATTATTCAATTTCCTGTGGATGGTTCAGCATTTATGGACATAGAGGAAAAGTGGCCACACTTTAAAGAAGAACCTTGTAATCTCAGGCTTTCATTGGCAGCGGACGGTGTCAATCCATTTGGAGAGATGAGATTGGTTTACTCAGTGTGGCCTATTTTTGTTATCAACAACAACATTCCTCCATGGATGTCAATAAAGAGGGAGCACATAATGTTGGCAACGATTGTTCCAAGTATTTTATCATTTAAATATAGTCGTCTAAATTTAATTATAAATATTGCAGTAAAATGGTCATAATAATTATGTAATGTTTTTGTTCATTTGATTAGATAAGTACCAAGTTAAAGATATGAATGTATATATCGAGCCTCTTATCGATGAGTTGCTAGAGTTATGCAATGGTGTCACTATGTATGACGTCTCTAGACCAATAGGACAAAGATAATTTCAATTCCATGTGATGCTTCTATGGAAAATACACGATGCCTCGGGGCGAACACATTTTTGTGGTATGTTATAGTGTTTAAGTTGTACATGAACATTATAATTCAAAAAATTATCAAATTTAATCCAATTATACATTATCTTGTAGGTCTTCAAACAAAGGGAAAATTTGCATGTCTTGTTTGTGGTCCAAAGATGAAATCTCATCATTCAAAAAGTTTAGGAAAGCAAGTGTTTGATGAGTATAGGCACTTTCTCCACAAAAATCATAAGTATCGAAATACTGAAAAAACATCTTTTCAATGGGAAAGAAGAGAATACATCAAAGCCACGAAGAATGACACCTCACATGTGGAAGTTGGAATATAATAGAATTAATCATCAAGGTAATGCCATTCCATCTATTGGTTTTTCATAAAACATCTTTTCTATTTTGTTTTGTTTACTGATGATGTGATTGATGATCATGATGGTCGTGAAGGCATAAATGACCACCTTCCTAAGGGAATAAAAAGTTATCCCCGACAATTTAGTAGGTTGCCCTACTACGAGCAGTTACAAATTGTTCATTTGTTTGATAGTATGCATATTGGAAAGAATATAACAGAGACATTATGGAAAATATTGGATGGAAGGTGTGACAAAGAAAAAATTGTCAAAATATGTAGTGACATTCAGGATTCCAATCATGCAATGATAAATGTCATTCAATCAAATAGCCATGGAGACCAGATTAATATAAGTGAGCTTCCTTGGTTATTAACGGACCAGCAAAGCAATTCTATAAAAAAAGTCATACAAAAAATTTGATTTCCCACAGGATTTGTTGCGAACATAAACAATCTCATATCAAAGAAAAGTGAATTTGGGCCAGGGATGAAAATGCATGATTGGCATACCTTCATTAAGGTAATTCATGTTCTTGTGTTTTTAGTATGTATTTAAGTACTGAGCGTACGTGTACTTTTCATTATGTTACAAAAAAATGAAAAGATAATTTTATAATTGTTGCAGTACGTTCTACCTCTATCTCTCCCAGACGACTTCGACAATAATGTCAAGCAAGTCATATATGATCTTGGAAAATACATAAGGTAAGTAGTGATATTTGTTTAGTTCGTTGTATAGATATTATATTTGTGATTTGTTTTACTTCTTATGTAATATATTTTTTTGCGTCTTGAATACCTTGTAGGTGATTGTCATGTAAAGAAATCCATAAAGATGATATAAAATATTGGAAGAGAAAAATTCCTCATTTAATGTGTGAAATGCAAAAGTGTCTACCTCCAGCTTTTTTCAATGCACAAGAACACTACCTCATACACCAAGTTGAGGAGATTGAATTGTGTGGACCTGTACACACTAGGTCAATGTGGATGGTTGAGAGGCACTTGAAATTTTTTAAGGCTTTGGTTCGACAAAGAGCACATCCTGAGGGTTCTATGGTGGAGGGATATATGGTATACCAGACTATGGTGTACATTTCTGAATATCTTTCTAAATTTGCAGCAAAGATCCACGTGGATCACATTTGGGATCCCAACACCATTAACAAATTCGAAGGGGATTACTTGACGGGGAGGAAAGTGAGAGGTAATTATAAGATGTTATTGTAGTTAATTAATTCTTAATCTTCAAAATAAATCGATTGTAAGACATCTATTTATTTTTTGTATAGTTGGTCGAGAGTGGGATGCACTATATTTGTATATTGAAAACAATCTTGATTGGATGACGGTATGGATTTAACATTGTCAACATTCTGGATGCATGTTAACATGGGAAGGTGTGGCTTCATTGGTTAAAGAAGCACATCGTAATGGAGATTCCAATGTTACGCAAAGGGAAATTGATTTAGCATATGGTTTAAGAGATAAACAAGTACGTATAAATTTATTAATCACCCATATGTTTATCAACTCACAATGCAATAAATTTTACGTGTTTGACATATCACAGGTCAAACACCACAACGCTATGTGCTGCAATGGTCATAAATTTCGCATAAAAAAGTTGGATGACATGAAGAAAACTTGTGATTCTAGCATCACTGCAGTCTTTGAGGTGACAAATATTTCATCAAGAAATGACATTCATCCTCAATAGTCTCAAAATCGATACTATGGCATTTTGGATGATATACTTGAGTGTGACTTTAATTCCTTCAAATTAGTTTTGTTCATCATCAAATGGTACAGGCTACGATTGAATAAAAATGATCCTGATAGAACTATTATTGAACATGATAATGGTTTTATAATGCTAAATACAAGGTCATTTGAACCAGTTGGGGATGAGCCCTATGTTCTTCCAAGCCAATGTGAGCAAGTATTTTACTCTAAGGTTCCACATAAACCGGGTTGGTCATTTGTTGTTAGACATGATCCAAGAGGAAGGCCGATAAAGTATAATGAGATGGAAGAAGAAGATACTGAAGAAGAAGATACCGAAGAAGTAGAAGATGAAGTGGATGATGATCACGATCGATAGTTTCACAATGACGATGAAGAAGAAGAAGAAGAAGAAGAAGAAGAAGAAGAAGAAGATGATGATGATGATGATGATGATGATGATGATGATGATGATGATGATGATGATGATGATGATGATGATGATGATGATGATGATGATGATGATGATGACGACGGTGATGGTGATGATGGTGATGATGATGGCAAAGATGTTGATGATGATGATGATGATGATGATGATGATGATGATGATGATGATGATGATGATGATGATGATGATGATGATGATGATGATGACCTTGATGTTCATGATGATGAGGAATGAAATGTATGAGGAATGCGATTAGTATATTATCTATTGAATATTGACTTCTTGATAGAATTTTTTTTACATAATTAATTCATTCTGTTTTGAATTCTAATGCCATTACATAATTAATTCATGATGCACCTTTTAATATGGAGATGGAGATAGGGGGTGTGACTATTTATGTGCCAAGTTTTAAACTGTGTTTATTTATGGAAATTGGATTGTTTATTAGCTATGTGACTATTTATGTGAGCATTTAGTTGAGGATCCTGCATAGTCTACATAAAGTAAAGGTAAGGAATTACAAAATTTACAATGATTTTGATGACAACATCTTTTTATTGTTTAATACTCTTTTTGTCTACAAAGTTCATGTTGTTCATGTTGTGTATGATGTAATTTCGCTAATGTTTTTTATATTTTTTATTTCTCACAGGCCGACATGGATCCATCACATATCGCAGACAGAGATGTACCTTGCAACACTTCTACCGAGCAAGTAAACCTCATTGTAATTGTACAAATTAGGTAGAAGCAAACTGTTACATTATTATGTTCTTTTTTTTAGTGATTTATACTAATTTTGTAATTGTTAATGATATTCTTGACACAAATGGATGTTCAAGGAAAGGGAAAGGGGGTTGTAGTACCTAAGCACCTTTCTATGGATGTCAAATCATTAGGGTTAAGAAATGATGACCCTGAAGATCCCACAGACATTGTGAAATTCTTTTAAATGCCTCTTATAAAAATTAGAAAAGAGATTGTTGCTTTGGCAGTCGTGCATCCTACCACTAATGAGATACGATAGAGGGTGGAATTATTGTATAAGACAGCAAAAAACTTGCAAGTAAGCAGTAATGAAAGCTTTAATTATAACAAAAGTTCAATAATGGTTTATATTTTATTCTCTTTTTATGTCATTAACTAAAATATGTACGTATTGTTTTTACAGTAATTTATCCGCCCTCATGAAAGTCGTTCCTACGATCAGGGTGTTGCAGGATCAGGTGATGATGATTTTCTTGTATTATCACTTGCTTGGCTTATCACTCTGAGTACCCAAAACACATCATACTTGATACTATCAATTTTCAAAATAAAGGTTCATCCTTGTTTACAATTCTTGCACTTTTCATATATTTAATGTTTGATATATTTAATGTATTATTCTTTAGGTGTTGTCAATGTTACTGTGCAAATGCCGACGCCGCCTCATCAGAGGTCACCCTCACCTGTATTGCTGACTGCAATGTCAGCAACACGTAGCATGCTGACATCCTCTAGTGCACATCATATTGTCCCGCCCACTGTTGGTAGATCCCTCTTTTTCTCTATCTTCTATCATGTGTTTATTTCCCTTCAAGCGTTCTTTCTTGAATTCTAATGCCATTTCATAGTGGATTCATTTTTTGTAGGAGGAGATTCACATGAGGATGTGCCATAGACGACTATTGTTGATAACATAGCATCATTTCCTGGATCTTCTCATATTGCTAGTATGGGAACATTGCAGGCCACATTCATGGTGAGTGATGAAGAAATGCTTCCCTAAAAGATACAAAAGGTTCCAGGTACTTTAAAATTATTATTATATATACTCTAATTGTAATTTACTTTATGATCACTCATTTTGGACTAATATTGATCCCATGAAATTTTTGCAGGCAATGATATTTTCTATAAACATCTTAGTGACATTGCATTGTAGATATTTGGGCCCACCATACGTAAAAGGTAGTACATCATATGTGAACTAACCCTTATCCACTTTTGATTTCATATCATTGCTAGAATACTTTTCCTTTGATCCATTTCTTGAAGTGTAATAAATGTAGCTTCAGTTCATTTCTGAATCTAACAGGTTTGTTTTTGCTTTAAAAGGTGGAATGACCAAGAAAAAAGGTTAAAAGATGAATTGACAAACCAAATGGTTGAGTGATTTGGAAATGACACCTTTGACAAAACCAAGCTCCTTGAAAAAGCTGGCACATATCTAAAGTATGTGAGGGACCAATACAGGATCCATTTGGAGAGGAACCTAAATTACGAGCGTCCCCCCACGGTTCTAGAGAGGAAGTGGAAGGACCTGATTTTGGATGCCAAGGAGAGAATTGAAAGGAAAAAAGGAAATACACCAGTAGACACCAGAAGAAGGTATGGGATCTATTAAGAATGTAATTATGTACTAATTAATTACTCTTTATATTTATATAATCTAACATATTTCAAACTTTTTATAGACTGAGTGACACGTCAAAGGCAACCAAGGCAAGGCAAGAAAAGCACGGGCAACACAAACTCAGCTCTGGTGGTTACATGAAACTTGTTGCATGAATTGTAAGTATCTCATGTAAACTCCCATATTGTCTCAAAATATTAATAAATTGCAAATGTTTTTTTTTATCAAACAATGCAAGCAAAATTCATGGTACCAAGAAAAAATGAAGGGCTCTGAATTCAATAGAGCACCCACAGAAGATGACAATAGAATTGCCTACCAACAAGGCTATTCATCCGTGGTTGATCGGCTACGAGAATTGAGTGGGCATACAAAACATTCGAGTGCATCCGTCACACGGGTAAATATGGTAAATGGAAGTTGTTTCAAATTGAATACTTTACCAATAATCTAATTGATGTTGAGTTCCAACATAAAGTGACTATATTTGTTTTAAATAAGCAAGCAATGATAACAATGTGCATGTCATTGGAATGCAGCCTGCTAATTGTGAAACACCACCTACACATGAACGTCCGGATGTGCATCCCAGTAGTGGAGGTATTCATTTGCTATTCAAATTTATTTATTTAGCTATTAATAAAATTAAACATCTTAATTTGTAATTAGAGTAGTAATTAATGTAACCTTTCTTGTTAATATTTTAGAGCATGTAGTCGGTGGTGAGCAAGTGGAGCATGATCTAGGTACACAACCTCAAGAATGTGATGTTCCCCACTCAGGTGAAGAGGACCGTGGTGTTCAGCATGTTGAGGTTGAGGCTACACAAAATGATGTGGCCCCATCAAGTAAAGAGCACAACAATTGTGTTCTCTAAATTAATGAAATACTTGTAACAATAATTTTTTTTTTTTTTGAATTTAACCCATTTCTTTGTTATTGCAGAGGACCCCCCTTCGCTTCAGTGTCCTCATCCTCAATATAGGACTAGGCATACATTGAGATCACGAGCAGTTGGCGGAACATCTGTAGAGGGGGGAAATGATGAAGACACCGATGTTCCACTTAGTCTTTTCATAGCTTCAAAGAAAAAAGAAAGAAAGAAATGATTGTAATCTAACTTATTTAATAATGACTGATTTTTATGTGTTAGTGAATGTAATTATGTGCTAATTAATGGTTATGGATGATATGTGTTAATTAATATTGATGAATGTTGCGTGTTAATTAATGTTAATCAATGTTATGTGTTAATGAACGTTATGTGATATTAATGAATGAATGCTATATTTTATTAATGGTAGAAAGAATTAATGAATGAATGTTATAAGATGTTAACGGGGAATTTAGAGTGATGTTAGGGGGGGGGGGCCAAATGAGCTTCCACCTTCATGTGGTTGGCCCTGTTAAGTAGAGAATATTAAACTATTCTCGAAACCAAGCGAAGCTCAACAAGGTAACACACTTTTCAATATTTCATTGTGTTGAACAGTTAATCTTATTGAATAATGTATATTGAATCTTAATTGCAAGGTCCAACAGAGCCAACACGAACAACAACACCATGAGTTTCTGGGTATAATGAACTCCCATATTGTCTTGTCTTTACACGAACAATATGAGTTGCTTCTAGTGTTGATATCCAAGGTGGGACTGCCAAAGTTATGAATATGCCTCATCCTTGTAAGTTTTTTTATTACAACTCCTAATTATTGAGACTAAACTTTTTGTTCTTGATGTTTTTCACTAGTTGTCATAACCTCTAACTTTTATGCTTGTGCCTTAATAGAACTAGATGTTTCTTGTATGCATAATTGGTCAAGGACTGTATTATTATGCTATAGGGCTACAAACTAAGATTATTTATTGTATTGAGTTGCACATTTGACATGAGTTGCCCTATGACTGCTATGCACATTTATGTATATACTGTTAGGATTCCCATAGATACTGAGAGGGGGGGGTGAATTAGTATCTAACCGGTGATAAGAATTTCTTAAGTTAAAACATGCAGAACATAAAATAGCAGTATACCGATATGCAAGAATTAATGCAATAAACAGAATCAAAAACATCCACATGAAAATAACACCATAACACAATATTTTTAACGAGGAAACCCGGTGTGGGAAAAACCTCGGTGGGATTTGTGACCCACAATATTCACTCACTGGCCAATAAGAGAATATTACATACAATAGGGGCCTGCACATGTAGAAAGGCCAACTGCCTAGACCTCACTGCTCAATGAGAAGTCACACTGACTTACAATGAGGATTATGCTAATCCAATGACTTGTACTACTTTACAATAGCATCTCCAATGCCAGATTCAGTACCGGTTCTAACTCTATTCTTTACATATACCCTTGACCTATAATTCGCACATTAGGTCTGCCTAATAATTTTCTTTATGCTCGCTACATTACACTCTAAATGTCTACAATGATCTCCTTTATATACAAGAGTCATTTTACAATTTTCCAAGTCAGTTTACAATAATAAACAAAATATTACATATCAAAAATCATGTCGGCCTCTATGCCGGTATACATCTTTTCTTTTGTGTCGGTGTCAGTGCCGGTGTAGAGTGATCTTGTTGATGTCGGTGCACTGTCTTGCCTGTGTAATGCTTTGCCGTTATGATGTCTTGCTGGTGCCATAGGATTGCAAGGTTGCCATCAATGACAAAACCTTCAATAACATACAATGTCTCATTGGAGTGTTCATATGCCAACAATCTCCCCCTTTGGCATTGATGGCAACACTCATGAGAAATTTCAAAAAAGTGTCCAAAATGTGTAGTCCAAAAAAAAATTACCAAAAATATGAAGGGCTCCCCCTAAGCATATGATTCCTGTCTTTGAACTTTCTCATCCTACTACTCCCCCTTTGGCATCAACGACAAAGGTTGTCAAGATGTTAGTAGAGTTTGTAGTTACATCTATCCATATCCTCAACCCTGTAGTTAGGTAGTTATTATCTGAAAAAGATCACCCAAAATTAAGTTTATACTATCCATAAACTTTTTGCTATCTTTTATTGTTGTTTCAGTCCTCTTCATAGTACCGGTGAGATGCTACAATTGCTCTGTCGGTGTTTTACTTCCCTGTGCTAATGCCTCTGAGATTTCCTTCTGCAGAGATGCTAGATAGTCCAATCTTGGACTCAGTTTAGATCTCAAGTGTTTTGCCTTGTTTATTATTCTCTCTTTCTCTCTTTCCTATTTAAGAAATTCTTCCTCAAAATTTGCTAACTTATTTTCAAAAACAGATAGTGAATCCGGTGAGTTGACAAAATTGTCTGCAAGCTTATTTATCTCATCCTGTGTCTTGCTTATTTTCTTGTCAATATCTACAGTCAAGAAGTTTGTTTTGCATGTGTCTTTATACAGATTTTTATACTCTTTCAACAAACTACATAGTTCTGGTAGAAGTGTGTCAAAGTCTCTGTTACACTTCTTTATTTCTTCATCAAAGAATTTATGTTTCTCCTTTTCTACCATGTCCTTTACTGATTCTTCCTTTATTTTATCAATATTTCTACAAATGTATTTACATAATGTATCTAACTGTCCTAAAGAATCTTTATTATCTATATTACAATCAGGAGCAATTATCTTCAAAATTGGTATTGAATCATCTATTGCTTTATAAGCCTGTGAACTATAGTCAGTTATTTTCTTAATGGATTCAAGTAATACCTCAGTCACATTAGTTGACTTGAATGTTGATGATGATCCAAGAGTCTGAGTGCCGGTGGAAATAACCATGCTTGTATGAACCTCCGGTAGGTTAGTTTGTGTTTGCATTTCTTTTAGCACTAGTTTTCCTGCTTCATTGCTTACCGGTGGCATTGTTTCCTTGTGAGCCTATTTCGAAGCCTTTAGCTCTGTTGGTTTCTCTGTTTGTGCCTCAGATTCCATCTTTTTCCCTGTATGCTCTACCGGTTGCTCTGTATCTCCTATTACTGGAGGCTCTTTAGCCATATCTAACTTTTCAGTTGTATCTTTATCAACTGTTATGTTGATCTTTTGGGTATCAACATTTATAGTGTATAGGACTTCAGGATTTGGATTACTATCCTCTACATCCATGCTTTCTGCTGTCAGTTGGTCTTCAATGGTTGTAATTTTCACAGGTGGAGGTAGGTTGTCTTTAACCTTTATGCTTGGAGGTCCACCAACTTTGCCTTTCCCTTTGTCCTTATCCTTCTGATATACCTTAATAGGCTTGGGATTCCTATATTCTTCTTGTTTTTCCTTTTCAACCAGGAATATGTCCCATCCATCTTTTGTTTCCTCTGTAACTTCTATAACTCTTCCTGCCATTAGTGAAATATGCCGGTGTGCAGTGGAGAAAATAGTCCAATTTTCCTGAGCAATCAAATCATCAATTTCCTTTGGAGAGTTTACCAGATATACAGCAAGTAGTTTTTCTATTTTTATTTTCTTGTCTAATTCAATTACTCCTTGCCTTCTGGCCTCAAGTCTTTTGTATAAATCATCAGGAATTTCATTTATAACTTCCATCAAAAACTTTTTGAACATGTCCATATGCAGTATTACACTCTCCTCAACTTGCCCTTTCTCATTAGCAGATAGAGTGTCATAAATTTTCCCTATGTTTTTCAGTTTTCCTTCCTCTGTGATCTCATTTATCAAAATGTCTAGAGGTGCCAAGTCAGTTTTTGTCTTTTTCTTTTTCTTAGGAGTTAGCTTCTTTTTAGGTGTGACCTTTCTGACCGGAGATCTCACAGCTTGTTGCTTCTGCCTTGTCCTTCTAGGTGAAGGAGTGGTTGCCGGTGAGGGATCTCTTTTCCTATCAACTCTTTTAAAGGTTGCTGGCATGTCACCTTCCGAAGAAGTACCTACCGGTGATAGATGAGCTTCAGGTTGTGGGGCTGCCAACTCATCTTCTGTTATGCTGATTTTCTTTAATACATCTTCCTTAATGGCCTTTGCTTGTCTGGATCCTTTCCTCACAAATGCCTCTACCTTCTTCAATCTTTTCTTGGACTGTATTTGGCTTTCTATGGTTTCAACACTACCAAATACTTCTTCCTTAGGTTCATTGGGGGCTTCTAGAAGTGCTTTGGCATAAGTTTCAACTATGTGGTCATCTGTCTCATAGCCCATTTCAGTTACCCAGATTGTCCTTGGGATGACTGCTTCCATCCATATTTCATCCTTTTTAATAACAAAGCATATATCATCTTTGTATTTATCTACAATTTTCTGAGATAACCTTATCCTTTTCTTCATTTTTGTCTTCAATGCTTGAAAAAATTCATGAATGTTGTTTTCCTTGATCTCACTCATGGTATTGAATAGTTCTGTCAATTGCTTTCCTACCGGTATGTCATATCCTAGTTCTTTATATCCTATACCAGGAACCTATTTTGTTATATGAAGCATTAGGCATACTAACAGATTTCCAAATCTGAAAGTTCCTTTCTTATCCTTCTTTATCTTTCCAAGGTTGTCTATCAGTTCATCCTTTAACCATTCACAGATGTCAATTTTTGCATTGTTTATTACCATATCATAAGCACTCTTAATGCATAAACTTGAAACTGAGTTAAGTCTATTGGCATGAGTGGCTTTGTAACCTAATATCATACTTATGAATCTCACATTTGTATCCTTTACATCGTTAACCCTTAGAGATCTCTTATCAAATGTTGCACCTGTTAGGTCTATGACTAAATCATTTGAAACCTTCTTGTTTTTGTTTGGTCTTTTACCAGTGGCTGGTAACCCCGTGATAGCCTTTACCGCTTCCTTGGTGATCTTATGAATTGCATCTAGCTAGAAAAATTCTCCATGAACTCTGCTTAACACTATCCTAATCACATCCTTAGGAAATTCAGGAATGCTAAGGATTTATGTGAATCCTAGGGTTTCAATAACCTTGTGTTCAATTTTAACATTGTCGGTATCATCACATATCTCAGTTTTATACATGGTTTTGATTTCCTCATCTCCTAACTCTTCAATGTTTCAGTGGATGTACATTCTAGGGTCTTCAGCATATACAACACCTTTAGGAATTTGAGAAAATGCACCTAAGGTATCATCCTTCTTTGCTATTTTGGGGACTAATTGAAATACGGGCCTAGGTCTTTTAATTACTTCCACAATAGTAGGGTTCGCTATGTATTCAATTACAGAGGTGGATGCCATGATTAAATACCTTTTTCTGTCTTGGATAGATGATTGCTTGGAGTGTGCTTGCTTCTTGCTCGAAATGCCTTAGCTCAGAATCTCCGCACTCTCTGAAAGTTTGAAATCATGATGAAATGAAAAAAAAAACCTTATTTTATAAAGTCTTTTTCGCTATCTACCACATTAATTGCATGCTGGTTAAGTATTCACTTAACATTGTTTGCCGGTAACAAGTAATTTTCAACTTCTTATCTCTAACCGAGGGAATAATAGCACATGTGTCATTAGATTGCCAAACCCTCAAGGAAATTTTCTTCAATTAGATGAAGAACTTCCTGCTGGTGGAGCACTGCTCTGTCCTGCTGGTGAAGCATTTGTTGGTTCTACCGGTGGAGGAGTATTCCCAATATTTAGATTAGCTTTTCTAATCCATTGCTTTGAGAATTCTTGCTTAACCTCTTCAACCTTTTCTTTTCCTTTCAAGCTAGCACCTTTGTTGTCTACCAGTGTACCTTTACTTCTACAAAATTTAGCAATATGCCCAATCTTGTTACATGTATAACAAGTTACATTATTTTTCTGAATAGCTTTCCCATAACCTATGCTAGTTTGTGTTATGCATTGATTAGATAAATGTCCAAATCTTCCACAAACATAACATCTCACATTCATTCTGTAGTTTTCAGAATTATGACCAACTTTGTTGCATTTGGAACATTGACCGGTGGGTGTATTGATGTTCTCATAATTCCTAGATCTACATTCATTTTCCCTATGACCATACTTATTATAGTTAAAGCATTTTCCATTGAATTTATAAGCATTAGGTGGTCTTACCAGTTTTCTATGATCTTGATTATTTGTAGTACCAGAGCTTTCACCAACTTCAAAGCCAATTCCAGAAGTGTCACCTTTAGGTTTTTGATTCTTCAATAAGGTACCAAGTTCTTCTGAGCTTTTCTTGAATTTTTCTTTATATTGATTTGCAGTTTCCAATTCCCTTTCCAAGATTTCTTTTTGTCTCATTAGTTCATTTGATTCATTCTGAGTATGCATCAGATCTGTCTTCAACATGTCATTTTTATAGCTAAGTCTTGTGTTCTCATTTGCTGCATCACTTAGTCTTCTGGTCAATTCTTCTTCATTCTTCTTTCTATCCTCAATCTCTTTGCAAAATCTCATAGTCATATCCTGCATTTCATTTTTTGTTGTCATGATCTCTTGTTTCAGCTTGCTTATCATGTCATTAAGTGATTCCTTTTCATCATTCTCATTTTACAATTTTTCACAAAGTTCTCTTCTCTTATTTCTTGCAACAGTAAGATTTTCTTGAAGTGCCTGAATGATATCTTGAGCTGCTCTTAAATCATCTTCTAATTTGATATTTTTCAACTTCTCTGCATCATAGTCAGTAAGAGCTCCTTCAAGTTGCTTCATCAGATTTTCCATCTTTACCGGTGTCAAGATCTTCCTCAAGTTGTTAGGCTTCTGAAAATAGAGGACCAAGCTCTGATACCAATTGTTAGGATTCCCATAGATACTGAGAGGGGGGGGTGAATCAATATCTAGCCGGTGATAAGAATTTCTTAAGTTAAAACATGCAGAACATAAAATAGCAGTATACTGGTATGCAAGAATTAATGCAATAAACATAATCAGAAACATCCACATGAAAAGAACACCATAACACAAGATGTTTAACGAGGAAACCCGGTGTGGGAAAAACCTTGGTGGGATTTGTGACCCACAATATTCACTCACTGGCCAATAAGAGAATATTACTTACAATAGGGGCCTGCACATGCAGGAAGGCCAACTGCCTAGAGCTCACTGCTCAATGAGAAGTCACACTGACTTACAATGAGGATTATACTTATCCAATGATTTGTACTACTTTACAATAGCATCTCCAATGCCAGATTCAGTACAGGTTCTAACTCTGTTCTTTACATATACCCTTGACCTATAATTCGCACATTAGGTCTGCCTAATAATTTTCTTTATGCTTGCTACATTACACTCTAAATGTCTACAATGATCTCCTTTATATACAAGAGTCATTTTACAATTTTCCAAGTTGGCTTACAATAATAAACAAAATATTACATATCAAAAATCCTGTCGGCCTCTATGTCGATATACATCTTTTCTTCTGTGTTGGTGCCAATGTCGGTGCACTATCTTGCCTGTGTAATGCTTTGTCGGTATGATGTCTTACCAGTGCCATAGGATTGCAAGGTTGCCATCAATGGAAAAACCTTCAATCACATACAATGTCTCATTGGAGTGTTCATATGCCAACATATACACTATTTCTAGTCTGTATATTGATATTAATTTGGAGAAAATATTACAAAACTCAGAGTATTCTCCATAAGACTAGAAAAAAGCTCAAATAAATTTCTGTAGAATTTTCTTACAATTACTTGCGATCATTTTTTTAGGAGTCCTGGTATCCATTTATAATAGTATGGATGCATACAAGCTTTGGACCCTTCAAAAGAAAGTTTGTTACAAACAACCGGTCATTTTCAAGAAGCGGTTATAGGTCCTTTTCAGCATCTGTGGCTTCCTCTACTTGTTATTCTGTTGCAACCTCTTGTAACTGCTCCCGAGCATCTTCTTTCTATCCCATATACTTATCTTTCCACTCCTGATACACATCATCAGTAGGCCAAGTAAAACTAGCAATCTTATGTTTCATATCTTCTAGCCGCTTCCAAGTGACTCGTACATGCCCAATCTCTGTTTCTATGAAACCATAATGAGATTTCACTTTTTCAATTTCCTCAATTGTTTAGACAAATAAGGATGTGTCATCAGTACTAATAATCTGATTGATCCTTAGGGATAAATTGTGGTCCACCTCCTTTCACCAAGTCTTCTCTTCCTTTAGCTGGACAGGACCAATGAAACCTCCTGGAAACATTTCAAATTTATGATTTGCATATTCTTTCCTATAAAGTTGGGCTTTTCTTTTTATACCTACTCCTTCCACTGAAAGAATATTCATCTCTTTTATAAACTCACATGTGGACCTTAGATTGTCATTCTCTTCTGCATCTGCATGGGAAGAACACATGAGCTCTAACTCTTTACCTCTAGGCACCCACTTATACAAGATTGGTTCCAAAGTGGCTTCTTCTTCTCTCAATTTGATCAAAATCTCAAGAATCCTCTTCATATTTATGTATACATTGGAGGTTTTGACTGAGTCAGCAAACTTCAAGATGGTGGCTTTCACCTTCTCCTCATATTTGTTTGCATACAATGTCTAAGCTTGTTTCAATTTTTCCAACTCATGTTGGACATTTTCAAGTAATTGGGAACTAGAAGGCATAGCAGAAGGGGGATATTCAATGATGGGACTAGTAGGAGGGGGTCTTGCTAGAGAGGAGGCTATCATGAGTGTAGAAGATTCACTAGGATGATATTGACCTGCCAGTTGACTCTGGAGTCTAGCATTTATGTTGTCTCTGTTGGCTATTCCTTTTTTAGCATCATTGTAAGCTTTTAAAATAGTCTCCAACTTCAATTGGAGATTAGCCTTTTCTTGTGCCTCTTTCTCTACCACCGCAACACTGAATTTTGCAGTCTCTAGGACTGTGCTTGCAGCTTCCACTACCCCTGTGTCTTGGACTCTTTTAACTGTCATGCCTCCTAAGAGGCTAGAATCTGATGCATCCTTCCTTCTTTTGTTTTCATCCTTCTTTAAAGACCACATGACAAGAGCAGCATTATCTTTGTTGAATGTCACTCCTTCCATAGGCTTTGTTTCTTTCCTCACTGCATCAAGCACTAAGGCATCAGTTATATCCCATTCAGGGAGAATCAACTCTCCAGCCTTTACTACCATTTCTCTTCCTTTCTCAGGGTGATTGCTTTGAACTCCTCCATCATTTCTTGCTTAACCTCTTCTTCTACCTGAGTTGTAATTTTAAGAGGCTATTCACTTTTCCTCTGTTCACATCTAGTCTTGAATTGATCAATATTTTGCTTCCATAGAAATTGTATAAAAGCTCTTGATGTGATAAAATTACTGTCAGCTAGGAATTCTTCACTAGCTTGCTTAATAGTAAGGTCCATTTCTTGGCCCTTTAACTCACCATCAGTCAAATCCATTTCAGCATTAGGTGGCTCTTCGGGTATCCCCTCTTGGGTCTCCTCATAGGTATAGGCAATCTCATTGAGACTCCCTAACTGCAATAATTGTTCAACCACAGCTTGTTCATCTCCAATGTGGATAGGAGACTGAGATGGAGAATATTGAGGCTCATCAGTTTCAATTTCCTTTCCCACTCTCTGCTTCTTAGGGGAATCCTGGATGTCAATGACATCTTCAATTTTCCTCTTCCCTTTTGAAGTGGAAGGCTCGCCTATCACTAGCATTATCACAGTGTACTTTGACCTTTTATGCATTACATAGTCACCACATGGGATATCTCTAGCAAAGGTAGGATTAGCCAATACCATCTTAGCCTTATCAGGCTCATTTTGCATTATGGCCTCCCTCTTTTCTTTTAAGGTCTGCATGAGATCTTCAAAATAAAGAATCAGGAATTTTATTTTCTCCTCAAATGGATTGAAGCTAGAAAGGGGGTCATAGCCAGTGTCAAATTGATGGATAAAATCAAGGGCTTTCTTATATGCCACCCACTTCTCCTTCCTCAATTCTTGCTCATCTAAGCTAAATTCATTTCTAATTAGATCTTCTAGGAACTGAAATTGATGTGGCCTACCTCTGCACATTGCTCTTTTTCTGAACATGCCATTGAAAAAGTCCTCAGGGTCTGCACATCTTGACACTGTAGTAGACAGCCTATATGGCTTAAAGAATTCTTCAAAAAATCTCCATCCATCCTTAGTGATCACAAAATGGTGAGCCATGGTAATAGTTGGTAAAATAGTCCCTTTACCTCTATTAGTTAGCTCTGCTTCTTGTACTCCCCCAATTTGTCTCAGGACTTCTGCAATCCCTATCTTCAATGGGACCTGATAGGGTAGTAAAAAGGGGGTGCCTCTAAATCCAAACACTCTAAAAATAGTAGACATAGGCTACAAATATATGTCTCCCCAATTGTGAACAATCTTTATATCCTCTACAAACTCCAAAAGAGCCTTAGGATTCTAGGGTTTTCTCTACATGGAAGAATCCTAATTTTATATGCAAAGCATCTATCAAACTTTAAATAACTTGCATCTTCTCTATCCCAAGATAGAACAGTACTCCACAATTGCACTGGCATCTCCTCTTTATCCTTGACCTTAATTAGGTCCATCTCCTTTCCAAAATAGTCAGCCCCTTTGAACAAAAACATATGCATTAACATGGAGTACCATCCAAATGGCCTATCCACCTTACCATTTTTTATTCCTACTAGCCCTTTATGAATTGCATCAGCAAGGTATGAGGCATAATCAAATTTTATTGCTAGGGAGGGGTTTAGAATTTGTGCAATCATTAACATATAATGGGTTGGCATATTCTTTTCAGCATCCTCTCCAAAAATCTGGCATAATGCCCAATACATACCCTTAGCTCTCAAAGTGAATAGGTTGAGAGAGAATGGTTCCATTGTGCTGGGGCCTACAGCTATTAACCCCCCTATCTTTACAAATAATTCTTTCAATGGGCCACTTCTAAGATGATCCCTTTGTGTGTTGTAAACCTGGGCTAACGACTCAAAGTCAATAGGTTCCAACAAATTGGAGGACTCACTAAGTTTAAACACTTTCCTGAATTCATCTTCATTTATCTCAATCAAGACTGATCCCTTTATGTTCCTGATGCATCCTGCCACAGAGTCATAATTTTGTGCAATCAGGGCTAACAGATCTACATCCATAAAAACACCTGGGACCACAAGCTTTCCTACATCCTGCTCCCATATTCCATTCAAAGGAGCTGGGGAATTCCTCTGCCCAAAACCGAATTTGAAGAGTCCTAAGCCTGACAATCCTATTTCAGGGTCCCTCAACCAATTACCCTTATCATAAAGGTCATCTCCAATTTTTAGATGAGGGTTCTTAGGTACTAGCTCTTTGGCCTTAGCCCCAGCATTGGTGGACATGATTAATTGCTCTAAAAAATCATCACAGATATTTTGGTCCTGGTAATTCACTTTCCCTGTAAATTCTCTTCTGGGTGCCATTCTAGTCAAACAATTATACCACTAGAAGCTAGCACAGACCTCTAATGAAGTAATTCACACAGCAGTATTTGAGAATAAACCAAGAGTTATCAAGAAAAGCACAAGAAACCTGATTATTCGCCTGAAGAAAATCGCTCTGCAACAATTCGCTCTACAACAAACTTGGATGAAACAATACTTAGCAATCAAGTTGATGTGAACTGAAAAGGGCAAGTTGGCATTTAAGTTTTTAGAAATTAACTCTGCATGCTTCAGCTTTCTTTTCAGAATTAAATTTGCCAAATCGAATTCAAAACTGGCTCCAATGGGTCATAATTTCTCTAAGTCTTTCCTCTGTTTTGCTCTTTCTACTTCGCAAAACATAAAACCCATGCTCTTTTCTTTCACGAAACAACGCTGGCCATTGGATCTTGAGAACTTACATCACCTTTATCTCCGTTTAATCTCTTTGCTTCAGTGTCGGGCCCTACCTCCTTTTCACCACTTCGTGGAGTTTAACAGTCATGCACTTTTCCTTCGCGAGGCCGCGCCAAGCATTAGATCAAACTCAAATCACCCAAACTTTAACTCCAACCGAGACCATCAATCCTTTTAACTAACCGCACCTCATCTTGACGGCTAACGGTTTTTGCCATTTCACTGAGGTTAAGCTGCGGGCATCTTCGAGTCACGAAACAACGAGAAGCGTTGGATCAATCTTGAGGTGAATGCCTTTTAAGTGGGCCCTTTATCTGGGAATTACTTACCCCACTTGTTATCCAATTAATAAATGCCACATGGCAGAGGTCCATTAGCCCTGGAAACTCCTTTTGGTTCCACCCTTAATCCGCCACGTGTTCCCTTTTACTATTCCCACATAACTGCCGGTTACACCTAGGCAGGCCCTCAACCACTTTTTTAAACCACGTGTCACGTCACTCCTCCATGTGATTTCCACCTATCTTTCGTGACTTCGCAAACATTATTCTTCGTTTGGCTTGTAGCCATGAAACCACGAGAACCGTTAGATCAAAACAGACCTAAACTACTTTTAACTTCATACCGTGCCTATCCCTTGGGCCCATCGGCCTTTTCACTACTTCGTAATGACTAACTTGCTAGCATCTTATCTTTGCAAATTCACGCGAGCCGTTAGATCTCAAGAACTTGCTCGTTGTTTACTCTTTTTATGACAACCTTGCCCGGACCCACTGCATACTGCCAACTCAGTGCCTTGTCACCGCCATGTCATCGCCAACTGGGGTTACCACATTTACTACCACTCTTAGCGGGACCCTCCACCTTTTCGCTATTTCACTAAAGGTATAGCCCATGCATCTCCCAGCCATGCAACAACGAGAAGCCATTGATCTTTTTCCAAGCTCTACAAAAAGCGGTAGCTGTTATGCCACGTCACTCCTCCGTGTGACTTCCACCTATCTTTCGCGACTTCGTGAACATTATTCTTCATTTGGCTTGCAGCCATGAAACCATGAGAACCATTAGATCAAAATAGACCTGATCTTATTTTAACTTCATGCCATGCCTGTCCCTTGGGCCCATTGGCCTTTTCGCTACTTAGCAATGACTAACTTGCTAGCATCTTATCTTCGTGAATTCATGCGAGCCGTTAGATCTCAAGAACTTGCTCATTGTTTACTCTTTTTATGACAACCTTGCCCGGACCCACTACATACTACCAACTCAATGCCTTGTCACCACCATGTCATCGCCAACTGGGGTTACCACATTTACTACCACTCTTAGCGGGACCCTCCACCTTTTTGCTATTTCGTTGAAGGTATAGCCCGTGCATCTCTTGGCCACGAAACAACAAGAAGCCATTGATCTTTTTCCAACCCGGTCATTCTTTAACCAAAGAAGACCGCTTATCTCTGGGACCCGCCAAACCCTTTCGCCACTTCACGAAGGTTAAAACACGTTCAGCTTGATCTCACGAAACCACATTATTCATTCGATCAGATGAAACTTGATCGGTGTTTAGCTTTGGTCCAAACATATATGTCGAGTCCACCTTCACCTTTCGCTACTTCACGGAAACTAATTTTTGAGCACTTTTTGGTCGCGAATCAACGCGGGCCGTCAGATCAACAGAAAATCACATGATACTTATAAGGCCCGATGGACATTAGAAAAGGCAGATTAAAAGTGAACAAGAATAAAATATTTAAAGGGACCGCCTAGGTAAATCACAAGGGGAGAACACTTTTATGATAAATGGACCCATCGCTTAAGTGAATAGTACAGTAACGCCAAATTAGAAACCAAAAGGGCTTTTCTCAGGTATTATTTTTTTTATATCGATGATAATTATTACTTTTTTTTATAAAAATGGTCATCGTCGGAATTACGATGAATACCAAGCTTTCGACCAACGACTTCTTTGACCGTCGGCAAAGTCCATTAGATTGTCGAATTTCTGATGGGCATGGCATCGTCAACCAATCCGACGTCGAGTTTTCGATGGTAGATTTTGTCGACATCCTGACGAAAATTCATCGAAAATCTGACAAACGGCCATTGGAAATCAGCTCCGAATGTACTAGTGTATACTCACCGTGGTTTTTCCCATTTGGGTTTCCACGTCGAAAACATCTTGTGTTATGGTGATTGCACTTCTATGGGTGAATGCTTTATTTGATATCTGGCTTGTTTTTGTTCTAATCAAGTTATTGTTTAACCTGCTTCACCTGTCAGCAGTTAAACTGTCCAAGTGTTTATTGAAGAAATTAGGTATACTAATTCACCCCCCCCCTCTTAGTATTCATCAAAAAATGCCTTATCCCTAACTACAAACTGCCTGTCCACATGGTGAGAATTTGCATGTTTCTTCTATCTATCCTAATTAGGCCCATCCCCTTAAGCCATATCCTAATTAGTTCTTGAATGATCCCATTTTAAGCCACATGTCCTAATTATTTTGATCCCCTTAAACTACATGTCCTAATTAGGTGCATCCTCTTAAGTCATGTCCTAATTAGTTCAAATGATCCCCTTTTAAGACACATGTCCTAATTAGTTTGATCCCCTTAAGCCACATGTCCTAATTAGGCCCATCCCCTTCAACCATATCCTAATTAGGTCCATCCTCTTAAGCCATGTCCTAATTAGTTCAAATGGTCCCCTTTTAAGCCACATGTTCTAATTAGTTTGACCCCCTTTGAAGCCATGTGTCCTTTAATTAATTTTAATTTCCCCTTTTAAGCCATGTCCTAATTAGTTTCATCCCCCTAGTTCCTATTTTTATATATATCTAACTATTTTTTTTGTTGTATAGGTCTATCTTAGTTTTTGTTATAGGTGGCACATTAAAGAGTTCATGAATTTAATTATTTATCAAGAATTCCAATAAATTGGTAAGCATCATTTTTTTGTTAAATATTTAATTAATTTCTATTTTTAGTTTGTATGTTTAATTTAATTCTAATTAACTCATTAAATCTATTGCATGTACAGGTCTCCTAAAACCAAAAAAAATTGTCTCTACGACGTTCTAATTTATAGATCTTTCAAGAACCTGATTGTCTCTACAAGGATCAATTTTAATGTTAAATTTTCTAGACTTAAATATAAATTTTTAACAATGTAGGTGAATTTTAAACATTGAATTGGATATTTTTAAGATGTTGATCAAACTTTTAATGTTTTAGATTGAATCATAGGTCTATATATCATTTATTGCTTCATTTTTAATTTAATTTAAATGTCCATATTATTTAATTTAAATATGTATATCTTAAATTTGATACACATGTACATGTACATTATTTAATTCTTCATTATGTATGTGCATATATATTAAATTTAATTTATTTCTTCATATGTACATGTATGTTATTTATTGCTTCATATGTGTATGTTACTTATTGCTTCATTTATAACATGTATTTGTATGTTATTTATTGCTTCATATGTGTACGTTACTTATTGCTTCATTTATAATGTATGTGTATGCTATTTATTGCTTCATGTGTGTACGCTACTTATTGCTTCATTTATAACATGTATGCGTATGTTATTTATCAGCTTCATATGTACATGTATGCTATTTATTACTTCATTTAAGTAATGAATGTGTAATATGTTATTTATTGATTCATTTAAATAATGAATGTGTGTTGCATATGTTATTTATTGCTTCATGATTTGTTCCAGTTCATGTTTGTAATTCTTAAATTAAAAATAATCTAGGTTCGAGACCCCTATTCCATTGGAACAAGTAAATGGATCTGTATATATGTACATATCCTAATTAGGTCCACCCCCTTAAGCCAAGTCCTAATTAGGTTCATCCCCTTACGCCATGACCTACTTAGGTCCATCCCCTTAAGCCAAGTGCTAATTAGGTTCATCCCCTTAAGCCACATGTCCTAATTAGGCCCATCTGTTGGAATCCAATAACACTGAGAGGGCGGGGGGGGGGCGGGGGGGGTGAATCAATGTTCTACCAGAATGATCAAATTTAGCCTTATTAAAACATGCATACATCAACCGGTATACCGATACATACAGAATTGAAAGAAGTAAAGCAACCAATAAGCCAATCACATAAATGAGAATCATAACACACAAAATTATATGTGGAAAACCTCAAAGAGGAAAAACCACGGTGGGATTTGTGACCCACAATATCAATCCACTGGCCATATGAAGAGATATTACAGAATATGAGGGGCCTGCACTTGTAGGAAGGCTTCCAGCCTAGAGCACACTGCTCAATCACAAAAGGAGCCTCACTGAATACATAAAAATCCAGACTACAATCCACAGAAGTGTTGAACTACTAAGATAGCATCTTCTATGCTAGAAAACAGTTTTGGTTAGAACTCTGTCTGTTCCGGTCTGAAACCCTAAACCCTTTACCGAAATAACCCTTACATGAATTTCCTCACATACATAATCTCTCTAATATATTTCTGTAGCGTCCTAAAATTGCGACACTTGCAATTTCGATCGCATTTGGGTCTTCACGATGGCGACGCAACACTAAACCTGAATGGAGACCCCGAAACTTGCTCACGACACCAAAAACTGCATTTTTCAAGCACCCTGGCCTGAACCTCCTTTGCACCCTATTGTCCCAGAAGGTGGGACCAGAGCGCCCAGCGCCCTGGTCCCTAGCCCTATTTTGGGCCCAGTCTCCTATGGGGTCTCAGGTCTTTTTGTTTGCAATTTGGAAATTAACTTTCCTGGTCGGCCTAAGGTCGGGAAAATCAGTCTATTAACCCTAATTGACAAGTATATAAACTACTTTTCCTCTCCCATTTTGGGGGTCGAAAAGAAGAAGGACATATGTGTACAAGGCGTGGAAACTATACTCAAACATTCAAACATTCAAGCATTCAAGCATTCAAGCATTCCTTCAAGCAATTGATCATTCTAAGTCTCCATTCAAGGCTAAGTGTTGCATTCAAGACAAGGATTCAACCATTGAAGAGGAGATCACTTACAACACATTACATGCTACAACATACAACATACAACAAACAACAACATCTATACCTTCGCATATAAGGATACAAACATCCTTACAACAAGGTATTAGTACTTGTTTTACATTACATTTACAGCATTTCTCATTTCTTGGTTAATTCCAAAACCGGGGTTTGACCTAAAGGCAAACCCCTAATCCCTAACCCCCCAATCATCTTCGCTTTTCTGTGTGTAGGTTGCAGGTACGCGGCTGAAATTGAAGATCTGGAATCCTTGTGCAGAGATGAACAAATCCCCCTTTGTTTCGCGGATTTTTCAAAGGACCGTGTGCACGCCGGGTGCCATCGTCCCGTCAACTTTTGCTCAAATTTACAGGACAGCGCCGTATCGACATTTTACAGCTAATTCCAGGTCCGCAGCTTCATCCTATATCCCTATCTCAGTTTATAAGCGAATCTTTCTCACTTGCTATGCATTCTTAGCTTAATTCTTCTATCAACATTCTTTACAAAAGAGGGTAGCCTTGCTGTCTTAACCCTTGAAACTCATTTAGCATCCAATCTTGCCTTGTGTGGGATTGGATCTTGTGGGTTTCAACCCCTCTTTTGAATGTAAAGTCTCTCCCCCAAGTGAAAACCATCAACCCTAGAGTGATCTCCCTTCTCTCTCCTTGGAGTTGGAAGAGGGGAGAGCAACTAGGGTTCGATCGCGATTTTCCGCTTTACATTTTGGTGAACCCGACGTGAACATCCTTTCTGATTATTCATAGTTAGATCTGAAAATTGGATTCCTTGATTACATTTCCATGTTTGATCTTTTGCAAAATTTTAGAGGTTAATTGCATAAAAACCCTAAATTTTCTTTTTAAGTAATTAAACTTGTGAAATGTTTAATTGTTGATTCTTGTTTCAGATCTGCCCTTCTATTACAAATTATCAATTCATATTTGTGCTTTGATTTTGAAAATTAAGTGGTTAAGTGTCAAAACCCTAATTTTTGAAACCCTCTTGATTCAACCTTTGTCCGACAATTTCACTGATCAAAACATCTCCAAATCAGCTGTAACTTTGGATTCCGCAATAAAATCATAATATCTTTCATCCCTGAAAATTTGGAAAAAAGTTGCGAGGACCGTGTGCACTCCGAGCGCCATCGTCCCCGACATTTTTTCCGAAATTTCGGGAGCTAGATCTTACTGTATTTTTCTTCTAAAATCCAGAATTTTGGCTGATTTTATCAATTTTAACACCTTCAAAATTACAGTCAAAGTTGGTCTAGCGATTGCTTGGATTGAGGCTTCTAATCATTCAAAAATTGTTGAAATTGAAATTCATATCAAAATTGTGTTTTTTACTGTCCTAAATCTGAAAAGTGTGTTAGCATTCATTCGAAATTTCAGTGATTTATTCAAATTTTTGCAATTTGTGACTTTTGAAATTAAGTGCTTAATTACAACAACTTTGATTTCCGCTGTCAAAATTGAATTTTGCGTGAAATTGAGTCAACTTTCAAATTTCAAAACTTGCATTGCTTTTGGTATTCCCTCTAAAATCATAAAATTCAAAATTTCAGTTTCCCTCTCTTTTTCAAAATTCAAATTTTGCATTTTTCGACAATCTTGGTAGGGTTCAATTTTGAGATTGCAACTTTAATTTGGCCTATCTACAGATCGTAAAATCACTCAATTTTTTCAGGTTAGCTGTAAAATCATCATAACTTTCATCCCTGCAAATTTCGAAAAAAGTTGTGAGGACCGTGTGCACCCCGAGCGCCACGGTCCCGGACATTTTTTCCAAAATTTCGAGAGATTGTCCTGATTGTATTTAACAGCTTAAATCTAGAAGATTGGCTGGTTTTACTGAAATTTGCTACCTCTAAAATTCAAAATCTTCTCTCTTTCTTTAGTGCATGAGTTTTACAACAATAAGCCCTACCTACACTATTCCCGTTAGACGAAGCCTTAGAATTAAGTCCTTCCAAGGTTTAATTACTGAGGAGATGGAACCTAATTTGAATGGCCTTTTTAACAAGGACATGGGTAATTCCTCTAATCCTCTTAATGATGAAGAAGCTCTCCATGAGGTTTCTGTAGAACAACTTTCAAAATTGGATAACCAATTTGATGATTTTCAACAATGGATGTCTCAAGAATACCCTGATAGTCAAGCTCTTCCTTTAATTGAGGGTCTAAAACGTATGCTTCAAAGTGATAAGAATGGAATTGATATTTTGCGTGGTATTGCACACATTGTGGATTCAAATGTGATGCCTATGAAAAGTTGTGCCGAAACCTTAGGTTATACACAACCTCCTACTCAAGACAATCATTCTATTCCTTTGACGACTCCTATTGCTAGTATACCTACTTTTACATCAAACATAATGACTACTTCAATACAAGACATTCCTCCTATGATCACTAATCATGGGGGCAACCCTTCTTCTTCAATCAACCCTCTTCCTTCATTCAATCCAACTTCTTCATTCATTCCTTCAGTGAGTGTTCCTCTTATATCACCACAAATGAACATGATGCAAGGGGGCAACTCGTTTAATCATTCCATTCCTCCTTGTAGTGTTCCTCCTGTCCAATCATCTCCTATGACTAACTATCATAGTGTCCCACCACCTTACTCTCTACCTTCTTTCAATAACATAACACATCCATCACAATCCAACACGTCTAATATGAACTCTTCGACTGAAGCGACCATTAACAATCTTGCACAAACTATCTCTTCTTTACAGCAACAAATTGCCTCTATGAATCAATCTAAGTTTAGTGTGCCCACATTTGATGTTGCGAGCCCACTTTCTCTTGACATTGTTCGAGCTATCCCCCCGAAACATGTTGAAATTCCACATTTGGAGCTTTATAATGGTAAGGGTGATCCTCTAACACATGTTAAGACCTTTCAAACAATATGTACTGATTTTGCTTATGACCAAAGGTTGCTTGCAAAACTGTTTACTAGAACATTAAGAGACAAAGCCCTACAATGGTATTGCTCGTTGCCTTCCTATTCTATTACTTCTTTCGAACAACTTGCAAATGCTTTCATTCAACAATTTCAAAACAATATAAGTCCCAAAGTTACTTTGATTGATTTAATGCATTGTAAACAAGGTGTTAAAGAAAAAGTGACTGATTTCATTGGTAGATATAAGCATTTGTATGCTCAAATTTCTTTTCCAGTGCCTGACAATGATATTCAAAGAATCTTTATTTCTAATTTACAAAAAGACATTAGAGAAAAACTCCTATTTTCTAAGTTTACTTCTTTCCAACAGTTGTGCGCAACTCTTCACAATTATCAACTGACTGTGAGTCAAATGGAACAATCACATCCTATGGCTCCGAGTGATAAGGGTGATAGCAGTCAACAACCATTTGGGAAGTTTAAACCGAACAGAGATTCCATCAAATTCAATGAAAACATCATCAACAACAATGTGAATGCAGCATCAGGTGTGCCTCCTATTTCTAAATTTTTCAAGAAAGAAAGAAAGTTTACTCCTTTGAATGAATCATTGCATAGTATTATGAATAAGTTATTGGAACAAAATGTGCTTACTCTTCCTCCTATAAGGCAAATTGATCCTGCAAAGATTACTTCACCTTATTTTGATAACAAATCTTTTTGTCAATTTCATCGTCAGCCTGGGCATGATACTGAAAAATGTTTTTCTTTAAAGGGTAAAATTCAAGATTTGATTGATAATAATACTATCTCTGTTTCTGGAGTGAATGATAAAGGCAATACATCTGTAGCTCCTCCTAACCAAAATCTTTAGATTTTTACTGATCCATTGCCTTCTCATACCTCTAATGTGATTGATACTACTGATTCCTCTGTCTCACCTGATGATCTCGTGTCTATGACTCCGAATGTGATTAATTTTGTGGAGCAACAGAAAATCCCTAAAGAACCTTCCATCACATTTGATTCCAGTGAAACTATCAGGGCACCTGATGGTCCTTTATATATAGTTGCAAAAGTCAAGAATACACCTTGCCGTGGAGTGCTTATTGATCCTTCTTGTATGGTTAATGTCATTACTAAAGAATTTCTTTTTACTTTGCAATTGAATCAAGTGATCTATGATGAAACAGATGTGATTGTGAAATTATTTGATGTATTTTCTTCTCCTGCAATTGGTTCTATTACATTACCTATTGAGGTCCGTAACAAATCCCTTGATGTAGACTTTCCTATTATTCCATCATTTGAACAATTTTGTGTGAAGCTAGGCTATCCTTGGCTATCTTCCATGAAAGCTATTGCTTCTCCTATTCATAAGTGTTTGAAATTTCCCCATAATGGTGAAGTTGTTACTATCAATCATAGTCTCTTTAAACCAGCTGAAAGAACCTCTAGCGTTCCTATTGATTACTTTTGGCCTAAACAATTCCAATCTCTTCCTCCGCGAAGTGATCATCTTTTCAAATCTTATCAAAAGTGGAAAACAAATATGATCCTATCTCTAAGTGAACCTAGAACACCCAAATTTGATATTCCTATCATTTTTGAGAAGGAAGTTCTTCCTTTGAAAGATAAAACTAATGTCTTTCCTCAAGAAGATTCCCAACCCATTCCTATGGATGTGACTATGCCTATATCTAATAAACTTCCTAAAAGTAGACCTATCCCTCCTCGTCATGATGGACTTGGTCTCCTTCCTAAACCAAATATTCCTCCTTTGTATGGAGCAGTTCCTCCTCCTTCCTCTTATGGAGAGAAGAGACCTTCCTCTTCTCCTATTGTTCAACCTAAGAGACCACAACCTAAACACCCAAGTGATAAGGATGAGAACATTCCTCCTCCTCAATCTTCTCAACTTCCTACTAAGACTAGACGAAATCGTTCTGCACGTGAACGCCGATGAAAGCATCATCTTAGAGCTCAGGCAGCTGCTTCTCAAACTTTGCAATCCCCAAAAACACCTTCAACTAATATTATTCCATTTTCTCCTCAGCCGACGATTGAGCCGAAATCTCCTAAACATAAGATGCATGATGGTTTTGATCCTGTGCGAGTTAAAGATCCTATTTTTATAAATCTTGATGATGATATAGATGAAAATGTTATTCATGATGAAAATATTACTCCTGTTCATTCTGATAGTGAATATGAACTTGTTGATATTGATAACCATTTATCTAACGAATTTTCTAAAGCACTTATCCTAGCTCCTAGACAAGAACACCGCGGCTTGGGATATGAACATAGCCCTTGTTTGGATCTTGTGATAGCTCCATCTGCTGTGTTGGATGTTCCTCCTCTAGCGTGTTCCCTACCTTCCCGAAATATTGATCAGCAAGATCGGGGGGTAGATGACGTGCTAGACTAGTTTCATTAGCATAGCAGATTCTCTCCCCCTCTCTTTTGTTACTTCTTCTATGTGTTATTCTCATTCTTCTATTTGTTGTCCTTAGTGTTGTCTACTTGAGGACGATGCAAAGCATTGAGATCTCTCGATCTCTCTCATGTTGACTCAAAAGACACATGTGTTCCCTTCTTCTAGGTGACCTTCCTTGATTGGGGAATGAAGAACAATTCTGCATACATACATATGATATACATGAATTATCATACAGCATACTGACCCCGAGGAAAGCGAAGTCACCTTGTGCTTTGTGTTTTGTGTCTATTATCCTTGGGCTTATCTCACACTTGGGGGCTAAATCCTTGTGATAACGTGCTCCTTTCTCATTTCTTATATGTATCACTACCTTAAAGCAATCACCCCTGGTGAGGCGTGTGTGATCGCTTTAATGTAGGGGGGCATACATCCCGTCTATCCCTTCAGGATACTTGAAAATTTCTTGGTGAACTTAGCTTTGCCTTGAAAATTTTCGGTATTTTTCTTACATGACTCATAGTGAGGGAACCTTACTACTGACAGTCATGGTTTTCCCTCGTGATCTTCCCTTTTACTCTGTCAATCGAAGTCGTAAGATCCTTAGTCCACTGGGGGCTTGGTGTGTCTTGCCTCCTTGACGTGGTGAAAGTCTTTCAATGTTGTTTCCTTGTACTTTACCGGAAGTATGAGCATACATACTCCCGCTAAAGTGGGGGCTAAATGTAGCGTCCTAAAATTGTGACACTTGCAATTTCGACCGCATTTGGGTCTTCACGATGGCGACGCAACACTAAACCTGAATGGAGACCCCGAAACTTTCTCACGACACCAAAAACTGCATTTTTCAAGCACCCTGGCCTTAACCTCCTTTGCACCCTACTGTCCCAGGAGGTGGGACCAGAGCGCCCAGTGCCCTGGTCCCCCAGGACCATGGCGCCCAGCGCCCTGGTCCCTAGCCCTATTTTGGGCCCGGTCTCCTATGGGGTCTCGGGTCTTTTTGTTTGCAATTTGGAAATTAACTTTCCTGGTCGGCCTAAGGTCGGGAAAATCAGTCTATTAACCCTAATTGACAAGTATATAAACTACTTTTCCTCTCCCATTTTGGGGGTCTAAAAGAAGAAGGACATATGTGTACAAGGCGTGGAAACTATACTCAAACATTCAAACATTCAAGCATTCAAGCATTCAAGCATTCCTTCAAGCAATTGATCATTCTAAGTCTCCATTCAAGGCTAAGTGTTGCATTCAAGACAAGGATTCAACCATTGAAGAGGAGATCACTTACAACACATTACATGCTACAACATACAACATACAATAAACAACAACATCTATACCTTCGCATATAAGGATACAAACATCCTTACAACAAGGTATTAGTACTTGTTTTACATTACATTTACAGCATTTCTCATTTCTTGGTTAATTCCAAAACCGGGGTTTGACCTAAAGGCAAACCCCTAATCCCTAACCCCCCAATCATCTTCGCTTTTCTGTGTGTAGGTTGCAGGTACGCGGCTGAAATTGAAGATCTGGAATCCTTGTGCATAGACGAACAGATCCCCATTCGTTTCGCGGATTTTTCGGAGGACCGTGTGCACACCGGGCGCCATCGTCTCGTCAACTTTTGCTCAAATTTACAGGACAGCGCCATATCGACATTTTACAGCTAATTCCAGGTCCGCAGCTTCATCCTATATCCCTATCTCAGTTTATAAGCGAATCTTTCTCACTTGCTATGCATTCTTAGCTTAATTCTTCTATCAACATTCTTTACAAAAGAGGGTAGCCTTGTTGTCTTAACCCTTGAAACTCATTTAGCATCCAATCTTGCCTTGTGTGGGATTGGATCTTGTGGGTTTCAACCCCTCTTTTGAATGTAAATTCTCTCCCCCAAGTGAAAACCATCAACCCTAGAGTGATCTCCCTTCTCTCTCCTTGGAGTTGGAAGAGGGGAGAGCAACTAGGGTTCGATCGCGATTTTCCGCTTTACAATTTCGTATTAAATTCACATATCCATGATCTCCTATTTCATGTCTATATCAAAATTATCTAATCCAACTGACCTATATACCCTATACAAATTATCATGCCTTGTGTCAGCTTACAAAGATATATATAATATCAAATTACATGTTGGCTAGATAACATGAATGCATAAATATTAGGAACAATTATCGATGTTGGATCCAAGATATGTCGGCCTTCAATATCGATAACCATATTCTAAACCATATTGGCCTGCATAGCCGGTAACCAAAGAAATCCTTCAGTCCTGTCGGTGCCGGTGTGAGTGTAGTTTCTGTGAAGTGCCTGCCAGTATACAATTGAACCAAAACATGAAACCAGAACACAATATCATGTTCCCATCAATAACAACATAGTGAAACCAACCAATTGAGTGTCAATTGCCAACAATCTACCCCTTTGACATTGATGACAACACTCATGTGAAAAATTGTCAAGGTTTCATCTGTCGATTTCATCCTGCCTGCTCCCCCTAAGTTGAATATGCAAAATAATCCACATCTCTATAACTCATAACTCCATAACTCCCCCTAATGTATATAAATCCTTCTATTCTTTTTCATATCTATATCACTCCCCCTTTGACATCAATGCCATCAAAAATTCTAAAAAGAATGTCAAAGATTCAAAAAACTGTACAATGAATATCCCCAAAATATATTACCAGAGCTTAACCAATTTTAAAATTTCTAGATAAGCCTTCTCTAGTAGCTCAAGATAGGTATCCCAACCTGTTTTGAATGTGCTAAAAATAGATACAAGTCCATTTAGTATTTGTGCAAATGACTCTTTCTCATTTACCTCTGTCGGTGTGGGCTTTCCCACCATATCCATACATTCTTTCTTATGTACACTGAGTGAATCCAACCGGGGACTCACCAAGCCTCTCAGAATTTTGGCCCTTCTTATAATTTTGTCTCTTTCCTTCTCAAGAACAAAAATTTGTTTTTCCAAAATTAAAATTTGACCATTAATGGATGTAGTCAATGAAGTCAATCCGTCAAAAGAGTTATCTATATTCGCAATTTTCTCCTAAAGTTCTTTTATCTTCTTATCCATATTAGTTATAAGTATATCAATGTTGCAACATACCCTATAAATATTTGTACATTGTTTTAAAGAATTATCTATTAGTTTCAGCTTCTCATTAATCTTTTTCTTCTCAAATTCAATCACCTAATCAAATGCAACTCTCTTAGCCTGAGTGAACCAGTCCAATGCTTGCCAGTTTAAAATCTACTATAAGGATTGAAAATCCTTTGAAATATTCTCAGTAATTTTTTTAAGCTTTCCGGTTGGGCTCTCTTCATTTTCAATCTTGCACTCTGGGACTAGTCTGTGTAAAACAATGATTGATTGATCAATAATCCCTTTATCTATAGATCCCTCCTTCATCAGTTTTTGTGCTGCCATCATCATGAGTTCAATAGGAATCATCTGATAGACTTGCAAAACACTAAGAGGGGGGGTGAATCAGTGACAGCAAAAATAATACCACTTTAAACACTGACCGATTGAGATACTTAACAAGTTTATTAAACACTATGCATGCAATCCAAAATAATATTAAAGCATCCACAATAAGTAAAACATCCACCATAACACAAGTGTTTATACATGGAAAACCCAAATGGGAAAAACCACGGTGAGATGAGACTCACAAGTTAACTATCTGCAATAATAGATAACTGACCGGTTAAGGTCTACAAAAGTGCTCTGCTAGGAGCGAATCTTGTTAAAGATCCCAAAGTTCTGTTAGGAGTTGTACCCTGTTAAAGGTAGTACCATGTTAGGAGCAACCTTGGTAGAGGATTTATGAATCTAAACTAATGGATCACCTTGTTAAAGGATTTGTACAATGAAGCTTGTTAGAGCTTACCCGGTTAGGGGATTTGACTGTTGTAGTGATTAGAAAACAACAGGTGGTGTGATCTAGAAGTAGCACAACTTGCTTGAATAGATCCTCTTCTACTCACTCAAAAATGCATCACCAACATATTTTGTAATGCCTTCAACAAATTAACACTTCTATCTCGCATCATATCATATATCATCAAAATAGTTCATCCTAATGTCATTATATAGACATTTAGATTTCATGTCAGCTTAGAAATCATATCACAATTTCCTAGGTGTAGTGTATTTGGAAAATCTATCATAACTCATCACAAATTACTACCAAAATTTATTAGTTGGTGGTAACTCGTCACAACCGGTGATAACTCATCACACAAACAATAAATACCTATTGGAACACCGATACCGATTATAGTTAACCACTATCAACATGTAAACCGATTATCCTCCATTTGCTTATTTTATGGTCTCCGCTGAATCTCCAAGTTGGTGTCAATTCATTCATGCATCTACCAATTGTCAACATGTACCGGTTTGACACTCTCTAAACCATCATAAACAAAACATCTAATACTAGTTGCAATACAAGTAACTTTAGAAGTAACATCGGTTTGTCTAAGATTACAATGACAATGTGAACATATGTGTGTGTGTACATGTTCCATCAATGACAACACATGAACTCATTCAGTACAATCATCATCAAGCCAACAATCTCTCCCTTTGGCATTGATGGCAACACTTCGAAAATTTAACAACTTTACAACTAAGTGTGCTTACAAAAATTGTAAAAAAATATATTTCAACTCCCCCTTAACAATACATACAAAATTTTCACAACACACATACATATTTCTACTCCCCCTTAACAATACATACAAAATTTTCACAACACACATACATATTTCTACTCCCCCTTTGACAACAATGCCAGATTGGAAAGTAATATATATATATATAGCAAAATTTGCATCAAAATTTTACATATACAAAAACTTAAAGTCTGTATTAAGGAGTGTTCACTTCAATTTTCAAGAAAATATTACTGAAAGTAAGCTTCATTTGAGGAAAATCATTTTCCCATGTTTCCAGGAAGGTTTCAGTAATCTCTATGGTTGTCATGACCTGTGCAAAATATTCTTCCATTGCATCAACTATACTCATCTCTGGAGTAGCCAAAACTGCTTCTGCATTCTTATAAGCTCGTTGCAGGATGTCCACTTTGGGTCTTAATAAGTTCTTTAACTCCTTCAGGGATCAAAGTCTCTTTGCCTATTCAACATCATACATATCTAACTGATTTTGCAAATCATCAACTGATTTTCCAAAAGCTAAGACTAAATCCTGTAAAGGTATGTAGGTTGTACATGTCTATTCTAGTTCCAGTTCTATCTCTTGTCACCTTTTAACCTTAATCAGTATAGAAAAATGAAACATTGGATGTGTAGGCCATAATTCTGCCTCCTATCTAAATAGCTTTTTTTGAAAAGATCTTTGTTTAGGGATAAAGCAATCTTTCCTGTATCAATATCTTTCATTATATGTTTACCTCTTTTCTTCCTATAGTTTTTCTCAGCCAAAGTCTGAGCTACTTCCTCAAGGGACTTGAGTTGGTTAGAATCATCAGCAATCAACTAGCCAAACTTTCCAATAGGAGTTGACAATTTCCCTATAGCAATCTCCTGTAGAAGACTAGACAAAATCTCCGTAACAGTTTGGATAGTTTTTGCTTCCTTCCTCTATTCCTTAAGTCTCTTCTTCTGAGCCCTGGATTGCATCACAAATGAAATCTCCATAATTTCTAATGGACTCATATTCTCTACATCTATAGGCCCTTTGATGCCTAATGAGTCATCACCATCATCATTTTGCTACTTGAATAATGCCTTTTCAAGTTTAGCATATTTCTTCTCCTCATTTTTCTCTTGCTCTTGTTCCTTTTCTTGCATAGAGGGCTTCTCTTCAACTTTTTTTGTAGGTTCCTCCTGAGTAGCCTGTGAAACCGATGGTAGTTGTGTTTTCATTTGTTGATCTTTGACCGGTGGTGGTGAAATATCCACACTAGGTTGAGTTGTTGGTATATCCACTGCTTTAACTTGTGAAACAGTAATAACCAGTGGCTGCTTATCTAGTTCAATAATATTCCCAGATAGATCAATAGTATCCTATATTTCATCAACAAAGATCACCGGTTGGGAAGCAGTGTCACCCTTATGCTTATCAATATCTGGTGAAACAATTTCTTCTCCATCTAACTCCAGTTTACCTCCAGTCTCTATTTGATCATCATTATGAGACTTTGAATGCTTATGCACCTGTTGAAACTATTTGATGAGTTCCCACTTCAACAGATTGCACCTTCCATTCATTAGCATCAATCATCTTGCCTTAAAATGAAATTGTCCTTTATAATTGTCAAGCAATGCTACTAATTCATCTTTAGACAAATTAGGAAAATACTGAATAAAAGTACTATCAATTATTTCTTGATCTTTCTCCACAACCTTTTCCCACTTATTCGAAAGAATAGAATATAAAGAATCAAAAATATTATTTTTTAAGATCCCGAGGTAATCGATTGTATTGACATAAGTAGCCGATTACTTGTTGAACAATTTGTTCCTTCTGATCTTCATTAAATGAATCAAAACATTCTTTAACATTATCAAACCTATTCCTCCCTAATATTTTTACCGTTCTCTCAAAGTTAGTCATAGTTTTGTAAGATAAAGCACTAATAGGAATACCTTTCTAAGAGGTGTCTTCAATTGGTTTGGATTTCTTACCAGTTGCCTTTACTTTCTTTGGATCCTCCTCAGTGTCGGTATCATCAGATTCTGCTTGAAGAATCAGTTGTCGGCCTCTCTTCTTCATTTCAGTCTGCTTCTTTATGTATACCTTTGGTGCCAGTTCCTTCTTAACTTGGACACTTCGTTTCACTCTTGTTCTTGTTGACATTGGGGGTTCTTGCTCAGCCTTCTTCTTCTTCCCTTTACCACTACTGGGTTGAGCACTACTAGTTTCAGCTTCTGCAGTTTGCTCCTCAAAAGTACCCAATCTTTTCTTCTTCTTGTCCACTAGAGATGCCAACAGGTTATTAGCATAACTAATCAATAAGTCATAATTGACTTCATAGCTCATGTCTTCCATTTCATCCTCTCTTTGTTCGATAGCTTCCATGAGACGAAAATCAGTGGTGACTGTAAAAATGATGTCCTTAGCAAAGTGTTTCACCACATCTACATGTAGCCTTACCCTCATACTCATTTTTTTTTGAAATTCATTGAAGTACCCATTCATTGTAGAAGAGAAAGTGTTCTTAACAACCTTAATGATGTTCTTGATCTGGGCAGTTACCATTAGGTCTTTTGACCATTCAATGTAACCAATTCCTACTAGGAAATTCTGAAAGTAAAAGAATAAACCAATCAATAACTGACCAAATTTGAACTTTTGACTATTGTTCTTCTTAATTGACTATAGATTCAACATCAATTGACTCCTTATGGCCTCACATAGGTCATAATTTGCATTCTCAACAATCATTCTATAGGCTATATGCACTACTGCAGATGGCACACTGTTCATTCTACTAGACTAGAATATCCTGTAGCCTATAAGCATAGTAGCCAATCTAACTGCTGGATCCTTAATGTTATTAACAAAATAAGAACGCCCATCAGAGGTAGATTGAGTTAAGGTTGTTACAATCTCTTGAGAAATTTGCCTCAGCTTGGGAACTTCACTCGTTGACCAAAAACCAGTCACAACATGGATAGATTCCTTAGTTATAGTATGTGACCTTTCCAAATACATATTTTCACCATGAACTCGGCTAAGAATGATTATGATATGTTCCTCTTCAAAATCCTCAAGAAAATAAGCTACATTGTGAAAACCCTTCTTATAAACCCTAATATACTCAGGTTGGAGCTTTTCGCTCTTATCACAAAGGGATTTCAATTGAGAGTAAATTGACAATGATCCTAAATATTTGATTTTACAATCAATATAGCTAGACAAATCACCTTTTACGATAACACCGTCAGGAACTTGAGACAAAGAATTATATGACATAATTTTTTTAGATTCCATAACCTCCATATGTTCAGATGTGATCATAAGTCTCTCTACTTGCTTAGATGACAACGCCATTCTGATAAACTCGATTTGAAAGGGATTTTCCAAAGAAATACCCTAATTCTCCCGCGCTGCCTTAATTTCTGATTGATTACTCAAATGCACGCTCATTCCACCTTCACTAATCTTTGAATCAATTTCAATCACACAATTCACAACACAAATTCATCCATAACCGGCTAGCAATTCTCTTTTCGCTCTGCAAGTGCTCAAGAACTCTCTTTTGAATGCATTTAGAGTAAAAATAACATACTAAAACTTGCTTTTATCCTTTTTACCCATTGCATTAATTGCTCAACTACTAGGGTTACAAACCCTAATACACCACTTGATGATACATTCAATTTTAATAGGTGTAAAACCGGTTGACAGACTTTCAAAAAATCGATAGACAAATATATCAAGATTTCTCACAGAATAACTCAAAAAAGCAAACATTCTTGCCACTCATCTTTCAAGGGGTCCGGAAGTAATTTACCACTATTCTCCCCTTAGCCTTGTTGAAAGGCTCAATTCACCAGTGCAGGATTAGGTTCTTTTGCAGGTCTATCATCACTCTTCTTTTTCCAGATTTGGTTCATCTCTTCTCTGGTTTCCTCAATATTTACCTTCTTCTTACCTTTCTGATCTACAAAATGATTAACCTGTTTGTTCTTTTTGGTTCTATAGAACTTCACCATGTGTCCCTATTTGTGACAATGATAGCAGGCCATTCCAGATGATCTCCAAGGTCATGCATTGCCTCTTCCAGTTATCCTTCTATAGTTCACAGCCACATGACCATAATTGTTACAAATGGTGCAAATGACATTATTTACCTTTTCCATCTCAAATGGACTAAATCGATTGACATAGGGTTTCTGCCAGTTCATGTTACCTCGGTTGTCATAGGTTCTCCTCCAGTTACCATTAGGTCTTGGATTCATGCGAGGCACTAGATTATTTCCTCCATATCTACATTCAGCTGATCTATGTCCATACATGTTGCATGTAAAACAAAGACCTTCAAATCTCTTAGATACATACCTAGTATTTGCATTGTAGCCTGTATTCTCATTGGGTCTGTTTCTACACACATTTGCAGTATGTCTAGGTTTATGATAGACAAAGCAAACAGGTTTAAAAAATCTCTTACCGGTAGGCTTGTTAGCCTTAGGAGTAGTTTTGTCCTTGTGAATGTTTCTCTTTGTTCCAGAATACTCTCCTTTCTCGGATGTGTTAAAGCCTAGTCTAGATGTATCACCTTTCATCCTTTGAGATTGTATCTACTCATCTGTTGGCATTCTACACTCTTATGAGAATAGTTGATGTTGTCATTGATGGCAACCAACTGGAAATCACCTAGCAACCCACCGGTAGTTACCGGCACCAGCAATGGACTTCTACATACACCGACAGGCACTTCACCGGCAGCGGCAATAATGCATACCGACACTCAAGATGACATGGAATAAACTTTTGTTTATTGTTTTATAATGTAATTATATCTTGTAAAAGCCAACATGGCATATTTTAAAAGACTCATATATATGTATGAGATCTTATAGGTCATTTTGACATGAAGATATGATGAGAGAGAGAATATAGATAATATTTTGTATAAGGTAATATAGTTGACAGCGAAGGTTTTGGTTATAGACTAAGCTTAAACCGGTACTGAACCTAGCATAGTTGATGCTAATCTAAAGTAGTACATTGTATTGGATTTTGATAATCCATTTTGTAAGTCAGTGAGACTTCCATTTTGTAGTTGAGCAGTGAGCTCTAGGCTGCTAGCCTTCCTGCATGTGTAGGCCCCTCATTGTAAGTAATATTTATTCATTGGCCAGTGAGTGAATATTGTGGGTCACAAATCCCACCAAGGTTTTTCCCACACTGGGTTTCCTCATTAATATCTTGTGTTATGGTGTGTTCTTATCTATGTTGTCTCTATTATTCTTATTTGTTGCATTAATTCTTATTTATCGGTACACTATTTTTGGATACAAAGTTCTTAATAAGTTTAAATATTCAGTTAATCGGTTAGACACTGATTCATCCCCCCTCTCAATGTCTTTGGGACTATCATTGATTCTAACAATTGGTATCAGAGCTTGGTCCTCTATCCTAACAACTTGAGGAAGATTATGACACCGATACAAATGGAGAACTTAAGAAAACAATTGGAAGGAGCTCTTGTAGATTATGATGCAGAGAAATTGAAGACTATAAAACTTGAAGATGATCTAAGGACTACACAAGAATTCATTAAAGGACTTCAGGAGAATTTTTCTATAGCACAAAATAAAAGGAAAGAACTTCATGAGAAGATGCAGAAAGATGATGATGAAAAAGAAACTCTTAGAGAACTTGCAAACAAGTTGAGACAGGAAAATAGTAATATGAAGAATGAAATGCAAGATATGACTATGAGGTTATGCAACAACATTGAACACAAGAAGAAGAATGAAGAAGACTTGAATAGGAGACTCGATGCTGGAAATGAAAATCTAAGACTTGCTCATGAAATTGATTACTCTTGATGAAAACCTCCAACAAATTCCTCTAGATGCTGGTGAAATCGCTCAAGAAGAAATCCGATTGCTCTAAAATGCCTTGATCACTCTTAGTCGCTCTTAATCACTCTGAAATGGCTCTGAATGTAAGGTGACCAATAATGAAAAAGCCTATTTTAACCTCCATGAAAAACCCTAATCTTGCATTGACATAAATGACTGTCGGTGAAAGATACCAGATCTCACACAAAACATATCCATGCTGGATAATCATCTCCAATATCTAGAACATCTTCCAGAACCTCTTCTCGGGGAATATGCAACATCTTCATGAATTTTTCCTACCCCTAAGGCATCTGCCTTAGTTACCAGATGAGCTACCTGCCGGTGCAGGAGCAACCTCTTCTACCGGATAAGTAGCCGATGCATTTCCATCTGATGATTGTTCTTCAGTCTTCCTAACCCATCCCCTTAAGCCAAGTCCTAAGTAGGTTCATTCCATTAAGCCATGTCCTAATTAGGTCCATCCCCTTAATCCAATTCATAATTAGGTTCACCCCCTTATGCAATATCCTACTTAGGTCCATCCCCTTAAGCCAAGTCCTAATTAGGTTCATCCCTTTACGCCATGTTCTACTTAGGTCCATCCCCTTAAGCCAAGTCCTAATTAGGTTCATCCCCTTGAGCCACATGTCCTAATTAGTTCCATCCCCTTAAGCCAAGTCCTAAGTAGGTTCATCCCCTCAAGCCATGTCCTAATTAGGTCCATCCCCTTAAGCCAAGTCCTAATTAGGTTCATCCCCTTATGCCATGTACTACTTAGGTCCATCCCCTTAAGACAAGCCCTAATTAGGTTCATCCCCTTAATCCACATGTCATAATTAGGTCCATCCCCTTAAGCCAAGTCCTAATTGGGTTCATCCCATTAAGCCATGTCCTAATTAGGTCTATGCCCTTAAACCAAGTCCTAATTACTAGGTTCATTCCCTTAAGCCACATGTCCTAATTAGGTCCATCCCCTTACTTGCCAAGTCCTAAGTAGGAGAACATCCCCTTAAGACATGTCCTAATTAGGTCCATCCCCTTAAACCAAGTCCTAATTAGGTTCACCCCCTTAAGCCATGTCCTAATTAGGTCCATCCCCTTAAGCCATGTCCTAAGTAGGTCCCCTAGAGCCATCATGGACATGAGATCATGTCCTAGTTAGTTCATCCCCTTAAATAAGCCATGTCCTAATTAGTCCATCCAGTTTTAAGCCATGTGTCCTAATTTAATTGTGTACACATAAATTATCTAATTTATAGATACAATATAAATTATTGATTGCTTCATGTAATTTAATTATGTTACAATATGCTATATATATATATATATATATATATATATATAATAAATTTACATATGTTATTTATATTGCTTCATGATTTGTTCCAGTTCAGGTTTATATTATTTATTGCTTCATGTAAATTTATTATGTGTCATGCCCAAAATTTAGGGCAAGAACAGGATAAAAAAAATTTTAAATAACAACTATATAACAATAAGTTCACTACACAACATGCACTATCATGTTTTGTCATAACCATATTCGAGCTAACTCTGATACTAAATCAAGTAACGACATAAATTTAAAATTTATTTGCGGAATACTAAATGATTTAATTTATTTTCTCATCTAACTTAGTCAATAGATTAATTAAATCATCTCATTTAAAATAGTAGATGAAGATGAAATTAATTTCCAATAACCCATACTTATATTTTTTTTTCTAGGAACTAATTAATTTAGTCCTAACTCTTAGTTCATAAAAGTCAATATTTTATTTAAACAATAATTGATTTAAGATTAAACTAAATCGACAAAAGGTGCCATTGAATTTGAAATGAAAATATGTTCCTTAAGGTTTACTCCCATAAACCTATATCTAGGTGAGCTAAAATTAATTTCCCGTAGTCAGGAACTCACTCAAATTTTTTTTTTATAAATTATCAAAAGATTTTACTTCTTAAGTAATTTTAAATTAAACATTTATATATATATATTTTTTTTTCTTTTTTTTTTTTTAAAAAAAAACTCATTTGTTTATAAGAACATTACTAGAATGTAAAAACACTTAGTAACAATATTTTACCTCCAAATATATATATATATATATACTTTTGTATATGAACTCAATATATTCCACATTGAATGAATCAACTATGAAAACCCTAATTAAAAGAAATTCGTTTTAAAAATGCCCCCTTTCATTCATTTTCGAACATACTTCTTTATTTTATTATTTTTCATTTTTACCCTAGCCCTAACCGGGCTAGGGTTTTGTTCTCTTTCTCGAACTGTGCAGGGCCGAAGGGGTTTTATTTTTTTTCTTTGGATGGCGTCCAAAGCAGGGCACGCGAGGGAGGGAAGGGAGATGGCGGCGGGGTTCCCATGAGCGGCGCCGCTCACTGTGGGATACCACAGTGGTGGCGACCACTGCGGTCACCCACAGTGGCGGCCCTCGGGTCATTCACTGTGGACAGCCACAGTGGCGGCGCCCATTGTGGTCGCCCACAGTGGCAGCTCTTGGCCGTCCACTATGGACGCCCATAGTGGCACCAGCCTTGGCTGCCCTTTGTGCCCAGCACCACATTCAGCCCGCCAAAAACCCCCTATTTCATTTTATTTTATTTTATTTTATTTTATTTTATTATTCTTTTTATACGTAGATTACTAAACAAATATATATATATATATATATATATATATATATATATATATTTAGATATGATATATAAGTATGTTTTTATAAATATATATATATATATAAACAAGTTATATATATATATATACATATTTTAATCAAACAAGTTTTTTTTTTGTTTTATATATATTTATATAAATGTAATACTATAAATACAGGGCAACCCCCTTTCAAGCAAGTATATTCTTTTTCTATATCCGAACAATAAAAGAAAACAGATTAAATATTTTTTGTAAATTTGATCATTTTATTTATTTCCCTTTTTATTAATACCCTAGTTGCTAAGTAGAAATAGTTAGGCTATCTAAAATAAGACTTTTCTTTCTGCAAAAATAAAGTAATTAAGAGAATTAAACAAACTTAATACAACATCTATTTAAATCTAGAAATGTAGAATAATCTTTAGAGATGACTTTACTAAACTTTAAAATTCTATTTTCTGCAAGTAAATAAAATGACAGATTAAATAAAATTTCAACAACACTTTATTTATCTAGAATTCCTTTAACTTTAACCATGCAAACAGGATCTAAATTGAATTATTTATTTCCAAAGCGACATGCATGCAATCTTTAAATCGTTTCTTTGTTTCCTTGACTTATTTCATATGCATAAAGGGATAAAATAAATTTATTGCTCTTCCAAAATATTATCTATTCAACCAATATTGAATTTAGAAAAGCTTTAGGAACTAAACCCAGATTTATGCATTTCATTTTCTTGCAATATAGCAAATAACCTATTTTGTTTCTTTAAATTACATTTAAAAGACACTATCGTCATTCTACAATTAGGTCTCTCATTTAAAATGAGGATTTTTACAACAAATAATAAAAATGTTTCCAATCAGATTTATGCAACAATTAACTCCATAGAATTTTCCACTTGTCCTAATCCTTTCGTTCCAATGACCTGCAAATAAAATCAAGGATATGACCATGGAGTGCTCACCTCCCAGCCTAGGCTAACTAGTAGCCACCCCCGAGCTCGGAGAACCAAGCCCTGGACAGGTAACAAACATGCAAACATAGAAAATTGAATACACACAAACTCAAACACACTCCCAAACCCGGGCTACACTTCACCACACATTGGTGATGTCTTTTCAAGGGTGGTAGTGGACCAAGTACCCTGAGGAGACTGCAAGTATGGTAAAACAAATAGCCACCTCATGGTAAACCAAAACATATAGCCACCTCATGGCAAACCAAATACATCAAGTATAACATAAATCAACCCCTTACTCCTTATGCCCCCCAAGGCATTCATGCCTTATTTCCCTCCTTATGACCCCCAATGCATAAACAAGCCATGCAGCAAGGGTCACATAAATTCCCTTGTGATCGCTCTCATAACGAGAGTCTCTCACTCGAGGGCTGTCACTTCTACCACCCACAAGATCCTCCTCTCTCCCAAGAGTAGGAGATCTTGATTACTCCCAAACACACATACAAAGTATAAAACAAAATACCAAATAATTTCCAAAAGAACATGCACGGAAACAAATCTTTTTCACAAACATTACTTACAAACACATGCAATAAGAAATCCATTATATGATGATTACGACCAACCTTAAACTACCCAAAGGTAGGTTAGTTTTGTTGAGGATGAGCAGCCCAATTCCACGGTTCTTCTCTTTCTACCCTTAGCTAAAATTCTCAAACCAAAATTCTATCTTGTTCTTTACAAAATTCTTTTGTCTCCAAGAATGGAGAGTGGGTGATTACCCTCAAATTTTCAAATTCTTGATTAAGAAGCTCATTCTCTCAGTTCTCACAAGTTTCTAAAAACTAAAGAGGAAGGTAAGACAGAATGGGAAAGAGAACTCTTATTCGAAAAGGAAAGTTTGCAACTAGGTTCAAACTTCTAATTTCAATTTTCGCACAACTCAGAAAAGTCAAATTTTAGAGTGTCTAAAAGGTCACTTAGGAGTAGAAACTTGCCTAAAATTACCCCTAACCCTTAGGTATACCTTATGGGCTTTAGGAAACCCTATTAAACTACCCCTAGGTGTTCATTTAACCCATTTAAAACCCCTCTGAAGTTTATTTTCGGTTCAAACCTATGTTGACCACCCCAAAGATTCTTTACCCAAGGTATTTATGACATCACGTTATATTAATTGAAAAAGCTATAGTTGAACACTTTCCCACCAAGAGACAAAAATAAAATTTAAACTTAAATCCACACATGTGTCAAGTGACCCAAATAAAACACTTTTACAATTTAAAACATGAAATCATCTCTTGTGGATTTTACACAAGTAAATTAAATACACTTAACACACATGCATCATATATTGTTACGAATAAAATACAACATAAACGGGGTGTTGTCTCTACAAATAGACAACCCCTGGCTTACGAACATACATAAGTCTAGGTTTGGTTCTCCCTAATATTTCCATGGTCACATGGATAATTCCTGCGCAACTCAATTTACACATTAGTACTTTTAAATAATCTCATATAATATAAAACACATGAATAATAATGCACTACAAACACTCTGCATACAATATACATTTATCAATCAATACATCTTTCATCCAAATAACTCCACATAACAATTATCATCATTCACATAATTTTAATCCATACATTAAAACATGCATTCCTATTTTTATCATCATAGTAAAGTCCAGCAAATCCAATAATGACATACCTCCTCTCAAATTTATCCTATTTTAGGATCATATAGAGTTCTTTATCATAAAGCATATAAATGAAGCATCAACATTCATCAATGTTATCAAATCACGAAATCATATACGTTCTACATCTAGACATAGCTGACATACGTTAAATCAAGATTATCCAGTCATTGGATCTTTTGGGATTTCAAATTCATAACATATCAAAATGTACACCACAAGGTGCAATAACTCTATAACTTGGTTCAATTACCTTTCTCACCAATCTATCTATCTAACACAGTCCATTCTATTGAATTATAAAGCATTTATTAATAGGTCAAACATGGTCAACTAAGTAAATCAAAGCTTGGTTTGGGGAAGGCCTTACATTATGTGTATATTATTTAAAATTTTTGTGACTATTATCTATATTGCTTTGAATTTGTAATCAAGGTACATATGAGCATTGTAAGAAATCAATATATTTTAACACGTGTACATTTAAGAAGACATATATATTATAAAACCCATAAATACATAGAACAAAGTACTAGAAAGCAATACCATTCATACATGTACATGTAGAAAGCATATATATAATGTCCATGAAATAAGTATAATTTGTATGTAGGTCTTGAAAAATATGCTAAACCATATAATGTCCATGAAACATGTACTGAAGCACATACAAAGGATGTACTAAACAAGTCCATGATGAAACAAACAAACTATGAAATAAGTATAGTATGTAGGTCTTGAAATGTAAAATAAATCCACGATGAAACAAACTGCATGAAACATGTACTAGATCTATATCTAGCCCCTAAAATCAAGAGGACTCCCTAGAATCTAGACTCCTCTTCAAGCCATGCGAACCAGGACAGAGAGAACTACTCTGCAAGATAAAAATGAATTTGAAATCAAATATAAATTAAAAACTATTTAAAATTATTTAAACAAATTTATTCACTTTAAAATTTAAATTATAATTTATCAAAACTAGAACTAAAATATAACCATACATGAGTTTGGTCATCTCCTCTCTCGACTAGGTGCTCTGCATCTTTAGGTGCTACGGAGACTATCAAAGTCTCTCCTCTCTCATTCTATAGTACCATAGAAATGAAAAATTAGAAATTTTTAAATTTTTAATGATTATATAAATAAATAAAATTCTACGTCCTAGAAATTTTACGTGCATGTCCTAAAATTAGGTGCTTTAAAATTTGTAAAACCATACATACATACATACATGCATGCATACATACATACATATATATATATATATACATGTACATATATATATATATATATATATATACATATATATACATATATATTATATATACACACACATATATACACATATATATACACACACATGTATATATATACAAATACACACACACACACATATATATACGTATATATATGTGTGTGTGTATATATATATATATATGTGTGTGTGTGTGTGTATATATATATATATACATATATATATACATATTACATAGATATATATGTATATATGTATATATATATATACATATATACATATATATCTATGTAATTTGTATATATATATGTATACATATATACACATATATATATACATATATATATATGTGTGTGTGTGTGTGTGTGTGTATATATGTATATATGTATATATATATACATATATATACATATATATATATGTGTGTGTGTGTGTGTGTATATATGTATACATATATATGTATATATATATGTATGTATATATATATATACATGTACATATATATATATACACATATGTATACATATATATATATACACATATGTATACATATATATATATATATATACATATGTATATGTATGTATACATATCTATATATACATATACATATACATACATATCTATATATATACATATGTATATAGATACATATGTATATACATACATACATATATACTACATATGTATATACATACATATGTATGTATATACATATGTATCTATATCTATATATATCATGTACCTGATCATCTCGTCCACGCACATCCACATGCTCTGCATCAGTATGTGTAGGTGCTATGATCTGAGTGGTTGTAATATCAGGAGCAAAATTGGTATTAACTAGTTCCTACAAGGTCAAAAAGACCACATACATCAATGTGTATGAGCTACAATTTATCTATACATGCACATAATATTATTTAAAAGTATTTAAAATTATTCACCTGAAATGCAACCGATGTCTCCAGAAATTCACCAAGAGGACCATATGGGTGTGAAAAACCCATCCTAATAGTCGTGTCCACCTGTTTACAAAATTCAATTTTTAAGTTACAACTTAAGTTCTAGATAATGTGTACATGTGTATATATACATGTACATGTTTTATAATATATAATTTATATCTAGATACAAAATCAATGTTAGTTTCAACGCACACTAATTACAGGCTCATCTGCAACAACCGATGTTGGAGGAGCACTCACCACAACCACGGGTGGATGGTCCGACGTGGAATTCGGTGTCACAATTCACTTTTAAAAGTTCATACATACCAACAAATTAATATATACATGTAGACATTTAAAAAAGTTACTCGACTTAATTTATCAATCTTTTTATTTAAAATCAATCAAATTAAAAATATTACCCCAAAAGGCGTTCCGAGATCCACAGGTGTCGACAATAGACTAAATTGATTAACATATCTAGTCGATGTGCCCCCAGCCATGACCTAGAGACATAATTGACACATGTATGAAACTTATGGGCCCACACTTGAATCTATCAATTTGTCAATTTTGGACACAGTCAAATTTGAGGCAAATTTTTTTAACAGCCAAGCCCTATGGCCCACCTGCATGATATGGTACAGATTTGAAATATTTTCAATAAAACATAATATTTTATTTTTTTGTGATTAAAAATATATATTTAAAATAAAATCAATTTTTATTTGTAAACGTTTATTAATTTAATAAAGTTTTGAAAAAAATAAAAAATAAAATTAAAAAACAAAAAAAAATTGTAAAAAAAAATAGTGGGTACAGATAGGATACGTAGGTCCTTGTTGGCCTCGTAACGCAAGGTACCCAAAGCTAAAAGGCTTAGGCCTCACATTGTATCCCTCGGCCCCCATGTAGGCTCTTGAGCCCATGAGACCCCTTTAAGGGGTTGGGGTGGTTTTGACCCCCCGTAAAATTTTGAAAAGTTTTCAAACATTAAAACCTACGTGTGGAGTTCACATCGGTCTGCATGGACATTCATGCTTGGCCCTTGTAAAAAAAAAATTAATTAAAATTCAGACAAAAATGATTGATAACAATAGGCTCCCATGCCTTTGAATCATGTTCCTTCATTAGTACCGTGCACTACTTTTCAACCTGAAGAAGTTTGTACACCTGCAATTTTGAAGAATTTCTAGGCAATTTCAACAATTTGGGTGAGGATTTATTTCATCTACCTTCATTTCAATTTTAGCCATCTTGCAAAATTTGGTGGTGATGAAAATTGGTTGGAGCTATTCTTAAAATTTGCAAAATCTTTAACATTAGTGGAGCTCTAAACTATCAAGCAACCCCTAAAGTTGGCAAATTTTAAATCAGCTAGTAGTTATAGATAAATTTGGTGGGTCACAAAATTTAGCAATAGTTTCACCAAATTTGGTAAAGGATAATTTTTTGAAACCACTAACCCCTCACCGTTGAAGTTTAAATTTTTGTACCCAAACATTGAAGTTGTTGGCAATTTAGCATTATAACAGACAATGAAGGATTGTTGACATTTCAATAAGGATATTGAGAAGGTTGTTGATGGTTATGGATATAACTGATTAAGGATGTTTACTGTCTTGATATTATTACTTTGTCATTGATGTCAAGAAATTGATTTTCTAATTCAGTATGATGTTGCCATATCTTGAGAAATGTGATTTGAAGAGTATAAAGGTGTTGGTAAAAAGACACAGAAAGTTTATGATGGGTAAGGGGATGAATAAGGTATTCAATGGGCAACTATTACTGAGTCAGACAATGATGAGATCATGATGTTTAGATTGTTTTGACATCATAGATATGATATAAATTGTAAGGTTAATACTATACTATGTTACCAAGCAAAGAACCTAGTCGGTAAACCCTAAGGAACCTAGTCGATAAACCCTAAGGTTATCGCTATCGGTTAATGAAGGTGAAATGTCTACCGAGTGAAGTTTAGTATTTATCGAGTTATAACCGAGTTGTAACCGAGCTGTAAAAAAATGCATTAAATGTTTACATGCGTTATTTAATGAAGGAAGCTGATGAGCTAGAGTTGCTTAAATGATTGGTATGCCATAAATAAAGTTTGTTAAGAATCTATGGCAATGGAAGATTAGCAGGAAGATCTACAGTTCAGATTGAACCGCAATACCCTAACACAAGTTCCAAGAAATGTATGCAAGTTCCAAGGCAAGGTAAAACATTTTCAGATCGAAGGATACATTGAACCTGGTCAAAGTTTGAAGATTTGATGGCTATGATTGATCATGGGAAATGTGATCAAGGAGATTAAGCGGTTAGCTAATTGTTTATAAATAGGGAACTATTGATAAACAATGTATGTGGGCAAGTGTATGCACAGGGATGCTACATAGTGATTATCGAGCACTAAAGCTTGAAGACCTGTTTGAATAACAGAGCATAGAAGCCCAGCAGATGGACAAGATTAGTTCTATGACTAGATTGTATTGAGCAAATAAGAATCTGATTTAGCATTTTAGATGTGAAGTTGCAGATAGATTTTATTACTGTTATTTTGTAAAGTAACAGAAAATCTCTTAACCGAGTGGACTTAACAGTCTTATTTGTAAAACCCTCTAACAAGGTGACATTCTGATTGAGTTGTTTGAAATCCTTTAACAAGGTCACTTCTAACAAGGTGAAGATCCTAACAGATCTGAGGGAAATCCCTTAACTGAGTCACATCTAGCAATGTGTTTGTAATCTTTAACAGGATTTGCTTTTAACTGAGCATACTCTAGAAGAGTATATTTCTTAGTGGGTCCGAAATCCCACAGTGGTTTTTCCCTATTTAGGTTTCCACGTTAAATATGGTGTTATGAGGTTTATGATGTTTATATGCTTTTGAGTTTGCATGATTAACAATTTTGGTTATATTACTAAAGTATATGTTACCGAGGTTGAATCTGATGTTTTTATGGAAGATTAAGTTTATATGATTCACCCCCCCCCCCCCCCCCTCTCATCTTGTTGGCTATTGGATCTGTCCTTACATTTAGTATCATAACTATCAGAAGCGTGATATCTCAAGCATACAAAGTTTTTTTTTAGCATAATGTTTTTTTGATTTAGGGCAAAATTTCATGCTCTTCACAGTGGTGTGATCCATTTTTGCTCAAGTGGTACCAATTTTCTAGAAAATTAGTTTTCTCATCAGATCTGAAGGGCAATCCTCATTTTTCAACTTCAAACAACTCTAACTTTCACATGTGACCTCATATGGAGGTGCTTCTTTTTTTGAAAGTTGATATTTTTTAAGCACTAAATTTTTGTGTTGCTTTTAAGTTCTCATATTGAGGTTTATTTGTACTTTCAACATTTGAGTCCATATTTGAATATTGTAGAACTCTAGAAAACAACTCCAAGATTGTAAACACACTAATTTATAAAGTGCCACAATATTTATTTTGTTGGGGAGGTTCTTGATTGAGTAAAAAGGGGGGCGGGGTCTCTCTTGATATGTAATTTTTTGATCTACTTGCTTGTGATCTTCTTTTCCTATTCACATGGATCATTCTAAGGTTCCTTTGCTTACACCATATAATTATGTTACTTGGCATCAACATGCATAGAATGCCTTAATGCAACTTGGGTACACTCCATATGTTGAAGAAAAAGTAGTTGAACCTATAGAAGATGAAGAAACACTTAATTGGATGCTTGAACAAACAAAAGCTCTTGGATATCTTCGTAGTTTTGTTTCCCTTTATTTAATGTTTCATATTGAAGAATGTAAAACTACACATGAAGCTTGGAAAAAGTTTAAAACATTGTATGGTACAATAGATGAAGTAAGTGGCTATTAGATTGATAATGATTTGATAAGCCTTGATCCAAAGAAATTTGACAACATCCAAGATTTCATAACATAGGTTAATGATTTGAGAGAATAATCTAAATAATGTATTACTGAGAAAAAGGAAATTCAGTTGGTCTATTATGTACTAAACAAACTTGGTCCTAAATATTCATCTTTTGTTTAGATAGCTTTCATACTCATAGGCTAACTATGGGATTAGCTTATGTTAAGCCTTCATTTGCATCTTTTTCTGAGATGTTGATACATGAACAACAAAAGATTATTTCTATGGGTCTCATAGAGCCATCAAAGAATCAAGCTTTGTTAGTTAGTCAACTTAAGGGACAAAAAGAGTTAGGACAATCTAACAAGAAATAAAAGAGATCAATGAAAAATCCAAAAACAAATCAAGCACAAAATAAATCATTTTCAAAAGATGATTAATCTCAGAAGAAGTCTACTTATGCATATTGCAAAAGGAATGGACATGAAGAACATTCTTGTTACAATAAGGATATTGATGAATTGAAACATCTTCTTAAGAAAAGCAATAGTGATTTCCTTTTAGAATACCTGAATCAATTTCTTCTTCCAATTCAAAATAGTTAGAATCTTCTAAGGTAAAAGGTCATGCAAGACTTGCTTATGAAGTAGCTAAGAATAGAGGTAAAGTTCTTTGTTCTTCTACAAGTTGTGAATCAGGGAGATGGCTCCTAGATTCTAGAGATTCTCATCATATGGCTCCTACAAATTTATGTTCTCTTCTTTTGAGCCTTGCGTTATGCCTATTTTGATGGGTAACGACACTTATATGAGTGTAATTGGGAAAGGTTCTATTGATATTGGGGATTTCACTTTCAATGATATTTTGTGTGTATCTCATATGTCAAATAATTTGTTATACTTGTGTGAATATTGTTGTCATTTATGTCAAACTAGCTATCGGTTTGGTACAGATGATATATGCAGTATATTGAAGTCAAACCTGTTATTCGGTTTGGTTCGAATGTTGTATCCAGTTGGTATGTGCAGTTTTTGCTATGAGTAGGTGATGCACATGTAATGTGGTGAAAAATGATGAGGGGAGATCAAGTGGAAAGCTTTACTACCCTCAAAAGAGGAATAAAAGTTTCACAAAGGATTTCCTTCATTTTTTTACACATTACATTCAAAAGAGGAGTTGAATTCACTAGATCCAATCCTCAATGGTAAGAGATTGAATACTATTTGAATTGCAGTAAATTTGGAAAGTATTAGGGAAGCAAATTAACCCTCTTTTATAGTAGACTAGTTGAATTAAGAAAATTGAGACTAAGTGCATAAATGACAAAGAAATGACTATATCTTGAGACAGAGATACGGGATGAAGCTATGCACCTGGAATTAGCAGTAGAATGTCAAGACAAAGCTTCCCTACAAATCTGGGCAAAATTTAAAGGGACCATGCATAAGTTATGAATGGTCCTTAAAAAAATCCATGCATCAAAAAGGGTTTTTTCATCTCAAGAAATGAAGCCTAAACCTACAATTACAGTTGTGTACCTGCAACCTACACACAAAAAATAGAGGGAAATGTTGTTGGGATTGGGGGTTTGCCTTTAGGTCAAACCCCTTTTTGGAATTAACCAAGTGGTTGTAAAATGCTGCAAGTAAATGAAAGGAAATGTGTGAAGTAGAATCCACCTCAAGAAGGGGATGTAATTGAAATGTTGATACCTTTGTAGATGAATTTGCCTAAATGGGTATGTGAAATAGGATGTCTTGAATGTTGATAGAAATATCCTCTTCAATGGTTGAATCCTTGTCATGAATGCAACACCTAGCCTTTAAAGGAGACTTGAAATGCTCAATGCTTGAATGCTTAATCCTTGATGATAATGGAGACCTCTCACTTGTTTTTTCTTATTTCGCTTGCACTTGATTTTTCTTATTTCTGCTTATTTTCATTTATGCAAATAGGAGAGGAAGTTATCCTTATATATTTGCCAATTAGGGATGTTTAGATAATTTCCCATGTTAGGCTGACATAGGAAAATGTTTCCCGCTCAACAATTGACAAGCCCAATGCTAGGGGGAATCAAAGGGGGCCCAAAATAGAGCTAGGACAAGGGCGCCATGCCCCTTTCCTGAGAGGACAGGGGCACCATGATGGTGAGGGGTACTCAAAGAGAGTCAATCCTTTATCACAAGGCAGTCAAGTGTTTTCTTAATGGTCTCTCTTCTTTATTCTCTGGTCTATCAATCAAACTAGACATCCAAACTCTCTAGGAGTGCTCCCAATTAGTATGTGCTCACTAGTTGCTTAGGCATGGTTGATATTCACAAGGGTAAATCGAACCTTACACTATCAAACTCCTAACATATGCTTGTAGGGGATGTAGTAAGTTTTCATGAGGTTTTCCAAGGCCAATCAACTAGTTTTGAGTTTGGGTTTCATCCATTTGACCATACAAGTACGAAACCTAAAAATGGCTTGTTTTAAGGGGTTTTAGGGTCTTTTTGGTCTTCTCTCAAAGGTTTAGTGTCTTCCCTGATCTGCCACACCTCAAAACTCTCACATAGGCTCTTCCATACCCCACTTTCTCATGCCAAACACTTGGCAACTCCAAACCTGCTCATCCCTGCAAGCACTTGCATAATTTCATTCATTTCCTAACCAGGCTATGACTGAGCTCGTGATGCTCAATGGCCTTTCAATGACCTCAAAATGAAAAAAAGGCTATGTACAATGTACAAAGGTTCCATGGCTTTATTCCCAAGGGTTATTGAGAAGAACTCAAAGGACTTCAAGCTGGAACCATGTTTGGGCCTTTCAAACTCTTACTCAGGCCGAGAGCTTTCAAAATTAAGAATTCAATTCAAACCTGCAAAACAACTAACCAAAATGATTCTTGAGCACTAAAAGAACATGTACAAAACAATTATAAAATAACAACAATGCAATCAATCAATGAGGTACTGACTGCTACTCCAAATTAGAGGAAACACAAGGTAAAAACTTGGAAAATGGTCTCCAAAATGTATTAAGATCTACTCCAGGCGTTCACCAACCTCATTACATTCATGATGAGGGAATTTCTATTCCATTATTGTCCTAAATAATTCTCCATCTATTTCTTAACCAACCCTTTGCTCAAAGTTGCAAAAAGTTGCTCAACGTTGCAAAATGTTGTCAAGCAACTTTGACAACTTTTGCCAAAAAGTGCATTTTTGCATTTCATGCTTTGTTTCCTTTTCTAAACCACCTAGGATGACTAAAAAATAATACCATAACATGTCTCAATTCCAAACAAGGCTTTTCAAGAATTTTTACATCAAAATGTATGATTATGCCATTTTAGGCTTACAAGGGCTTACAAGCCAAAGTTGAGCAAATGCATGATCTTATGGACATCCAACCTACCAAAGCATAGAAAAAACATATGTGGACCTATGAGTAGTCCCTTATTGACAAACCAAAACCAACCTATGGACTAACACACCAATATGAAGAAATTGTACTCAAAACTAGGTGCTCCTGCACCATACTCCCCCAATGAGAAAGAATTCAAGTGACTCCCTTAGGCAGAAAAGAAAGGGGAACTCCATGCTTAGAAAAGTCTACCGTAGGTACCCAAGTATCTTTAGATGCTGGAAGGTTCTGCCATTTGATCAAGTGCTTCATATAGGTGGTATGCCTTGTTTTCTTCTAAACTCTAGAATCTAACTCCTTCTCAGCTTGGGGAATCAGTGCAGCTGGTAAGGGCAGGTCGGAAAGTGCTTGAGAGATCTATGAGACTCTACTATCTTCTTCTAGAAGTGTGCCCTTATACTTCACCAAATCTACCACATTGAAAATGGGGGATAAAGCCATATCACCGGGTAGGTCTATCTTGTATGCATTATTGCCATATTTGGCCAAAACTTTGCAAGGACCTATCTTCCTCATCTGAAGCTTACTAGGGACACCTTTCTGAAGCCTTTCCTTGTTCAAATGAACCATCACCATGTCCCCAACTACAAATTGGATATCTTTCCTTTTCTCATCTACTGTTTCCTTGATTCTTTGAGTAGTGTCTAATAGGGTTGTCTGAACCTGCTCATGAACCTTTTGCATAGATTGAGCAATATCTAAGGCATGTCCACTCTGATGTCCCATCTTTTCTACATCTCTGAGCTCCAAAACACCTATAGGATGAAGGCCATACAAAATCTTAAAAGGGATTTTACCGGTGGACCTATTCACACTGTCATTGTAGGAAAACTCATCTTGATGGATAATGTGATCCCAAGCTTCTAAGAAGGTTTCAAAGTGTTCTATTTACCACCTCAATTTGGCCATCCATTTGGGGATGATAGGCTGAACTGAAAGACAAGTTAGTACCCAATCTTTGCCATAAAGTCTTCCCAAAATGACCAATAAACTTGGCATCTCTATCTGATACAACGCCGATAGGTAAACCATGAATTCTAATAACCTCCTTGCAAAAAAAGTGAGCAATGTGACTAGCATAATAAGTGACCTTACATGGAATAAAATGAGCCATCTTACTAAACCTATCTACCACAACATAGATGCTATCAAAATCTGATTTGGTTTTAGGCAAACCAACAACAAAATCCATACTTACACACTCCCATGGCTGGTTGGGGATATGTAAAGGCTGATAAAGACCAGCATTGGAAGATGCACCCTTAGCTCTTTGGAAAACCACACATTTTTCCACATATCTCCTGATATCTCTTTGCATCTTAGGCCAATAGTAGAATCTTTGGACAAGTTCCAAAGTCTTGTTCAAACCAAAATGTCCACTTAGGCATCCGTTGTGCTTCTCTTGCATCAAGTTTTCTCTCATAGACCCTTTAGGCACACATAGTTATCCTCCTTTGAATAAGATTCCATCTTGCAAGGTTTAATCTGCATATTCACTATGAAAATGGTTTCCAAACTCTTGGCAAACCTTGTAGGCAGCAACAAAGTCTTCATCTTCTTCATACAAATATTTGAAACTATCCACTCCAATGCTTTTGAGCTTCACTTCTTGCACTGTTAGTAACCTCCCACTCAATGCATCGGCTACTTCATTACATTGTCTTTTATTTTGTTTAATGGTAAAGGTATATGACTACAAATACTCTACCCACTTAATATGCCTATGGTTTAACTTTTCTGGAGAATTAAGAAAGCTAAGAGCTTGATTATTAGTATAAACCACAAATTCCTTAGGCAACAAATAATGCCTCCATTTCCTAAGGGATTGGAAAAGTGCATACAACTCCAAATCATAAGAGGAATACCTTTTCTTTCCATCATTGAGCTTATCACTGAAAAAGGCAACCGGTCTATTGTCTTGGTTTAAAACTGCTCCAACCGCTATGTTACTTGCATCACATTCAATGGTGAAGAGCTTGTCAAAGCTTGGAAGAATGAGTACCAGTTGATTAGCCACCTTTGTCTTCAAGAGATCAAATCCTCTTTGTGCTTCCTTTGTCCATTGAAACTTGGTTCTCATACCTCCCTTGGTTGTCTCAAGCAAGGGTGCACATATTTCACTAAACCCTCTGATGAACTTTCTATCAAATTGAGACAAGCCATGGAAAATTCTTACTTCACTTGCTATCTTAGGTGTAGGCCAACTGATTATAGCTTCAACCTTAGAGGTATCCATCTTCAAATCACCTCTTGAGACTACAAACCCAAGATACACCAACTCCTATTTCATAAACTCACATTTCTCCAAATTGATGGTTAGTTGCTCATCACATAGTTTTCTCGATACAATTTCTATATGCTTAAGATGTTCATCTTTAAACTTGCTAAAATTAAGATGTCATCTAAGTAAACAACAAAAATTTTACCAATATAATCCTTGAGTACTTCATTCATGAGTCTCATGAATGTACTAGGAGCATTTGTGAGTCCAAATGGCATAACAAGCCATTCATAGAGTCCTTCTGTGGTCTTGAAGGCTATCTTCCATTCATCACCCTCCTTTATTCTGATTTGGTGGTAACCACTCTTAAGATCTCTCTTGCTGAAGTATTCAACACCTCCCAAACAATCCATCAAGTCTTTAATTCTTGGAATGGGAAATCTATACCTGATAGTAATCCAGTTTATGGCTCTAGAATCAGTGCAAAGTCTCTAAGTACCTCCCTTCTTTGGAGCCAAAATGGTGGGTACTGCACATGGGCTGATGCTCTTTCTAATTACTCCATTGTCTAAGAGTTCTTGTATTTGCTTGGCTATCTCCTTGTTCTGATCCGATGTCATTTTATAAGCTACCTTATTGAGCAATGAAGCTTCGGGTATGAAATAAATTTGGTGACTTATGACACGTTGAGGGGGCAATGTGGTTGGTGTTACATCACTAATGATGTCCTTAAACTAATTTAGGACCTACTGCACTTCTTTAGGAATGCACACTTTCTTCTCTTTGTTGTCTTCTTTTGGCTTTACAACAATGGCAAAACCCACTCCTTCTCCTTCCTTGAGTGTGTTGATGAACTCTTTCTCACCAGCTAGAAGAACATTAGAACCTTTTGATCTGCCCTCTATTTGGTCTCCTATGGACTGAATTTTGTAGGTGGCTCCATACTTTTGAAAGGTATAATCATTCTTCTCTCCATGGTATATTGCTTTTCTCTCAAACTACCATGGCCTACCTAGGAGTAGGTGGCAAGCATCCATGGGCAAGATGTCACACAATATTTTGTCCTTGTAGCCACCTATAGTGAACTCCACCCAGGTTTTCACATTCACAAGAACATGTTGCCCTTTGTTGAGCCATGTAACTCTATAGGGAACACTATGAGGTATTCTTGGCAAGTTGAGCTTACTCAGAGCTTCCTTTGACACTATGTTATCTATGCATCCTGAGTCCACCACCACTCTACATACCTTTCCCATGATCTTGCATTTTATTCTAAATAAGGATCTCCTTTGGCTAGGTTCCTCCTTAACCGGCTCTTTAATCAAGACTCTTCTTATCATCAGGTTCTCTCCAACCTCTGAATCCAAACTTACTTCTGATGCTTTCATGTTTGTTCCATCCTCTTGAGCATAATGTACTCTCCTCTCACCTCCTTGGGATGAAGAAGACTTCTCAGGACATCTATTTGATGGGTGTCCAAGTTGATGGCAATTATAACACTTCATTATGGAAAAATAGGACCCTCTTCCTGATCCACTAGACCTTCATCTGCTAGAGTTATTAGATCCCCTTCTTCTATAGCTGCTCTTGCTGTTGGAATCCCCACTTTTCTTAACCAACTTGGATTCCCCTTGGGATATTTTGTCTACACTTCTTCCACCAAATCTACCTCTCTGACCTCTGCCATCTCTTCCCCTACCTCTACCTCTATTGCTTTGCTCTTGTTTATTTTTTCTCTTTTCCTCCACCTTCAGTGCCAATTGATAGCACTTATGCATGGTATTAGGACATAAAAAACTTAATTCCTCTTGAATATTTTATCTCAATCCATTCAAGTATCTGGCTACCTTGATACTTTCATCCTCTACCACCTTGGATCTCAGACACAACTTTTGAAATTCCTTAGTGTAGCTGCTCACATCCAAGTCTCTTTGTCTCAAGTTTTGTCTCCTCTTGTGCAATTGGATCTCATAATCTTCAGGGATGTATGCTTCTTTCACCTTGGCTAACATTCCTTTCCAAGTGGCTATTGGGTTCTTACCCTCTTTTTGCATCTCTTCTTGGAGGAATTTCCTCAAGTCAAGGTTGCTCCTCTCAATCTAGACTTGGCCACTTTCACCTTTTCTGCCTCATTGATCCCATCACATTCAAATTGATTCTCCAATCCTTTAATCCATTCCATGACTACCGCATGCTCCATTTTTCCACAAAAAATTGGCACTCCTTCCAAGGATTTTCCTCCTAAGGCCTTGATTTCTCTAAGGAAAGGTTCTTCATGTAGGATAGGTTTGGTTCAGGTGAACTATCCTCTTCTACTAGTTCTTTTCCCTTGCCTTATTGTCACTTTCTCAGTCTTGTCTTCAACTGCGTCTAGTTTGCTCTCTAATTATAGTAATCTTTCTCCAAGGAGCCTATTCTCTTCCTCTTGATCTTCTACCTTCTTGGCTAAATCCACACTTGTCACCATTCTTAGACTATTATCTCCTACTGATTTAGTGTCTATCATGTACTGGCTTCTTCCCAAATCTTGGTCGCTCTGATAACACTATGATGGGCAGGGGTACTCAAAGAGAGTCAATCCTTTATCACAAGGCATTCAAGTGTTGTCTTAGTGGGCTCGCTTATTTATTCTCTGGTCTATCAATCAAACTAGACATCCAAACTCTCTAGGAGTGCTCCCAATAAGTATGTGCTCACTGGTTGCTCGGGCATGGTTGAGATTCACAAGGGTATATTGAACCTTACACTATCAAACTCCTAACATATGCTTGCAGGGGCTGTAGTAAGTGTTCATGAGGTTTTCCAAGGCCAGTCAGCTGGTTTTGCATTTGGGTTTCATCTATTTCACTATCACTCCTTCCTTTTCCTCTTTTCTAGGCCTAGGAGCCCTAGAGCCCCAATTAACCCTACCTAACTGGTTTTTTAGGATTTATTCAAAATTTTCCCAAACACCCAGACAAACTCATTTGTGATTTGAGTACCCTTTTGGAAGAAATTCAAGATTCATAAAGTGAGAAAACTCAGTGTGATCCTATAGGTATGAAACCCAAAAATGGCTTGTTTTAAGGGGTTTTAGGGTCTTTTTGGTCTTCTCTCAAGGGTTTAGTGTCTTCCCTGATCTACCACACCTCCAAAATCTCACATAGGTTCTGCCACACCCCACTTTCTCATGCTAAACACTTGGAAACTCCAAACCTTCTCATCCCTACAAGCACTTGCATAATTTCATTCATTTCCTAACCGGGCTATGACTGAGCTCGCCTAAGAAATGATGCTCAATGGCCTTTCAATGACCTCAAAATGAAAAAAAAGGCTATGTACACTATAAAAAGGTTCCATGGCTTGAGTCCCAGGGGTTATTGAGAAGAACTCAAAGGACTTCAAGATGGAACCATGTTTAGGCCTCTCAAACCCTTACTCAAGCCGAGAGCTTTCAAAATTAAGAATTCAATTCAAACCTGCAACAAAAATAACCAAAATGATTCTTGAGCACTAAAAGAACATGTACAAAACAATTATAAAATAACAACAATGCAATCAATCCATGAGGTACGAACTGCTGCTCCAAATTAGAGGAAACACAAGGTAAAAACTTGGAAAATGGTCTCCAAAATGTATTAAGATCTACTCCAGGCATTCACCAACCTCATTACATTCATGAAGAGGGAATTTCTATTCCATTCTTGTCCTAAATAATTCTCCATATATTTATTAACCAACCCTTTGCTCAAAGTTGCAAAAAGTTGCTCAACGTTGCAAAATGTTGTCAAGCAACTTTGACAACTTTTGCCAAAAAGTGCATTTTTGCATGTCATGCTTTGTTTCCTTTACTAAACCACCTAGGATGACTAAAAAATATTACCATAATATGTATCAATTATAAACAAGTCTTTTCAAGAAGTTTTACATCAAAATGAATTATTATGCCATTTTAGGCTTACAAGGGCTTACAAGCCAAAATTGAGCAAATGCATGATCCTATGGACATCCAACCTACCAAAGCATAGAAAAAACATTTGGACCTATGAGTAGTCCCTTATTCACAAACAAAAACAAACCTATGGACTAACACACCAATATGAAAAAATTGTACTCAAAACTAGGTGCTCTTGCACCACACCATGCCCCTATCCTAGGGGGATAGGGGCGCCACGCTGATGCGGAGAATCCAAGGAATTCAATCAATATTGAAGATCTTTCTCCCAACTCACCTACACAATAAGGTGGTAACTGCCTAAAACCTCACAAGATCCCTCACAAGGTTATTAGTACTCACAAGGTACAATACATCAAACCCACAATCATGCTTCTTAACATCTATATATCTTGGACTAGGTTTGTAAAATTGTCCAAGTCCACATTAATGACTTCGAGCAACCAAATCACACCTAAACCCACTAATTTCCATTCACACAAGAACCATTCACAATAGGTCTACCAATTGTGCATTGTCTTGACTCTCAAGCCAAGTAACTACTCACCCTTCTAAAGGACTTCATAACAACCCTACTCTTGACTCTATACCTACCCAACCTACCCAACATGGCTACCCTTCATTCATAATCAACATATTTCTTATTAGGACAGTCAAACATGCTTTGGGACAGTCATGTAGTAAACAGGGGTAGTCATGTTTGAATGGTATATCATTTTCTTACCACCCTTTCAAATACAAAATATGAGGATGGGGTTCTACCCTACCACACCCTTGACACTCAAACCAATACCAAATCCACTTCTAAATATGTAAATGTAGTGATTTTTAACACACTGTCAAACTGTGACAACCAACTCAAAGGGTGAAGACAGTCATAAAATCCCATGGATTAATTTCCTTCCTTTTTCATGAAAAACTTTGGATCTTGCTAAGGGGTCCTTCACGCATCCCTCTCCTCATTTTAAAACCTTCCAAACAAATTTTTTGCCTTTACACCATCCAAACTCATGCGCACATTGTGTTCTCAGACCAAGACAATGAATTTCAGTCCTTTTCCTTCATGATTGCACATGCCAAATGCTTCATGGTACCCTAAAAAACATATAAGATAGAAATAACATATATAAAAATAATTTCCACCAATTTGGATTGGTTTATTTTACATGGAAGCAAAACAAAAGCATTTTAAGCAGTCTCGGTTTACCCTAGGTAAGGGTTTGGACTGATTTCACCAAAATCCTTGTATCTCTCTCAAAACACAATGAAATTAGATGCCACAAAAGATAAATTAAAGTAAATTAATTCCTAGACAATTTATAATGATCCCTCAGTACAAATGAATCAAATTTTATATTGAAAGATATCCAAATCAGGCTATTATATATGGAAAACTCAGAAAAATTGCAAGGAACAATGAAACTTTGATTGATTTTTGCTAGTTGTTTACACACACACCCATCCAACCTCCAAATAAATTTTTTAATGGCATATTTTAATTCCTCCAAGGAATACCAACATAAATAACCACCTTTTGGATTTGTTTCAACCAACCAAATCCTAATTGCTCTTACAATGCAAAAATTGCCTTGACAACATTTTGGCAATATTGACAATTTTTCCAAAAATGCTACCTAGACTTTAAACCAAGAATTTTATGACTCAAAACCAATATTAATAGATCCCAATAGGACTAAAATACATTAATACATCATAAAATATCATATATTATGCTATTAAGACATATTTTCCACAAAATGACAATTTTGACAATTCTTGAGCAATATCAACAACATGACCCTACTATGACTTAATCTAACATTCAATGGTCTTAATGAACTTATTACATCAAATTTGGTCTTAAAAGACCTTATTTACAACTTTCTTATCTCAAAACACAAAAGATTTAAAATTTGCCTCATAGAGGCTTGATGGTAGCCTAGGTGCTTCTGCACCACACACCCTTGTCCTGCCCTAATTTAGGATAGGCAACAGCAAAAAGGCAATGCAAAATGATGAAAAATGCAAGTTATTGATGTCATGAGAATTTTTCAGGTCTCTGATCAAGCTTAGGGATTCATCTGCTAATGCAAAGACCCAAATGCAATCAAAAATTGCAAGGGTCACAATTTTATGATGCTACATTTAGCCCCCACTTTAGCGGGAGTATAAGTGTACGCCAATACTATCGGTAAAGTACAAGGAGACAAGATTGAAATAATTTCACCACATCAAGGAGGAAATATGTACCAAGCTCCCAATGGACTAAGGATCTTATGAATTTGATTGACAAAATAAAAGAGAATATCAGGAGGGAGAACCATGACTGCAAGTAATAAAGTTCCCCTCACTACGAGTCATGAAAAGAAAAGATACCAAAAATAAAAATGAAAATCCAAAGTCCACTAAGTAACTCCAAGTATCAAGAATGAAAATATGAGTGGAGTGTATGCCCCCACATTAAAGCGATCACGCATACCTTATCAGGAGTGATTGTTTTAAGGTAGGATGCACCTAAGAGAGAGAAAGAGAGGGAGCACATTATCACAAGGATTTAGCCCCCAATCGAGGAAGAAACCCAAGGATAATGAACACAAAACACAAAGCATGAGGTGGTTTCTCTTTCCTTGGGGTCAATATGTTATATGATAACTTTTGTATATCATGTATATATATGCATAGAATAGTCCTCATTCCCCAATGAAAGGAAACCACCTTGGAAGAAAGGGAACACATGTGCCTTTTGAGTCAACATGAAAGATACCAAAAGAGATCTCAATGCTTTGCATCATCCTCAAGTAGACATCCCTAGGGACAACAAATAGAAGAATAGGGATACACATAGAAGAATGCTCACAAAAGAGCAAGAAAAGAGAGAGGTAGAGGATCTACGGTACTAATGCATCTAGTATAGCATCACATCCACTTCTCAATCTTGTTGATCATTATTTTGGGAATGCAGGAAACACACCAGAGGAGTGACATCGAGCACATCAGATGGATCTATCAAAAGACCCAAACAAGGACTATTCTCATGTGCTAAGTCACTTTGTTCGTTTCCAGGAGCTAGGATTAAGGCTTTTGAAAATTCTGCAGATAAATGATTGTCAACATCAACATTAAAATTCACTATCAGAAGCATTAGGAGTTGTATTGCCATCATGAATAACATTTTCACCTATTTCTTCATCAAGATTTATAATAAGAGGAGCTCTAACATGAATAGAAGAAAAACCATCACATGTTTTCTGCAGCTTATGATTTGGAGATTTAGTTTCAACATCTTGCTTAGGATAAAATGGAACCATTTCAACTGTTGGTGCTTTGGGAGATTGAATAGTTTGAGAAACAACTTCATGAGTTCTAGCACGCCATTTTTATTGACATTCTCTCGCACAACGATTTTGTCTATTCTTAGGGGAAGGTTGAGAAGACTGAGGTATATTTGTTGAAGGAGGAATATTCTCATCTTTTGTAGTTGGATGTTTAGGTTGAGGTCTTTTAGGGTGGACAAGAGGAAAGGCGGGTCTTTTCTCTCTATAAGAGGAAGGAGGTGGAACTGCACCATATAAAGGAGGAATGTTTGGTTTAGGAAGGAGACTAGGTCCATCATGAGGAGGAGGTATAGGTCTAACCTTAGGAGGAATATTATTGTTCTTCTTGGGAGAAGGCATAGTCTCATCCATAGGAATAGGTTGGGAATCTTCCTTAGGAGGAAGATTAGTTCTATCTATTAGGGGAAGAAATTCATCTTCAAGAATGATGAGAATATCAAGTCTTGGAGTTCTAGGCTGGCTTAAGGATAAAATCATATGTTTCCATTTTTGATAATATTTAAAGAGAGTATCACTTCTTGGTGGAAGAGATTCAAATTGTTGAGACCAAAAGTAATCAATAGGAACACCTGGGCTTCTTTGGGTTGGTCGAAATAAGCTATGGTTAAAAATTGTGATTTCTCTATTGTGGGGAAATTTCAAACACTTATGGATTGCAAAAGCAATAGCCTTCATGGAAGATAGCCAAGGATAGCCTAATTTCACATGGAATTGTTTAGATGAAGGAATGATAACAAAGTTGACATCTATAGATTTAGTATGAACCTCAATAGGAAGTGTGATAGAACCAATAGCAGGACAAGAAAATCCATTAAATAACATAATGACCACATTAGTATCATTATAGATTGGTTGATACAAATTTAAACTATAAAGATATTCTTCACTGATGACATTAACCATGCAAGAGGGATCAATAAGCACACCATGACAAGGTTTGCCTTGGATCTTCGCAAATATGTATAAAGGGCCATCAGGTGCCCTAATGGTCTCATTAGGATCAAATGTGATACATGGATCCTTAGGTGTTTCTTGTTTCTCTACCAAATTAACCACATTTTGAACTGTGAAAGTGAAATCAGTGGGAGAGAAAGAAGTGTGTTCAGTCTCAATCATGTTAGAGGTATGAGAGGGTAAAGGATCGGTGAAAATCTTAAGATTTTGATTCGGAGGAGCTATTGATTTGTTTCCCTTATCATTCACACCTACCACATATATAGTTTTATTATCAATCAAGTCTTGAATTTTACATTTTAGTGCAAAATATTTTTCAGTATCATGATCAGGTTAACAATGAAATTGACAAAAGGAATTATTATCAAAGTTAGGTGAAGTATTTTTAGAAGGATCAACTGGTTTTATTGGAGGAAGTTTGATAACATTTCTTTGTAACAACTGAGACATGATGCTATACAAAGATTCATTCAAAGGAGTGAATTCTTTCTCTCTTTTGAAAAAATTAGAAATAGGAGACAAAACCTGTTGTAGCATTCACATTGTTGGTGCCATCTAATTTGATGAAACCTTTGTTTAGTTTGAACTTCGCAAATGGTTTTTGAGAACTCTCACCCTTATCACTCAAAGCCATAGGAGTAGATTGCTTCATTTGACTCACAGACAGCTGATAATTATGAAGTGTTGCGCACAACTACAAAAAGGAAGTAAACTCAGAAAAGAGAAGTTTTTCCCTAATGTCTTTTTGCAAATTAGAAATCAAAATTATTCGAATATCATTATCAGGCACTGGAAAAAAGATTTGAGAACACAAATGCTTGTATCTACCAATAAAATCAGCCACTTTTTCTTTAACACCTTGTTTTCAATGCATTAAATTAGTCAAAGTGATTTGAGGACCTATGTTATTTTGAAATTGTCAAATAAAAGCATTTGCTAATTTTTGAAAAGAAGTAATAGAATAAGAAGGCAAAGAGGAATACCACTGTAAATCCTTATATCTTAATGTTCTAGTAAACAATTTGGCAAGCAATCTTTGATCATGAGCAAAGTCAGTACACAAAGTTTGGAATGTTTTTACATGTATTAAAGGATCACCTTTTCCATTATAGTTTTCCAATTGAGGGACTTCAACATGTTTAGGAGGGAAAAATCTAACAATATCAAGAGAAAGTGGGCTCACAACATCAATTGTGGGCACACTAAACTTGGATTGACTCATTGAAGCAATTTGTTGTTGCAATGAAGACATAGTTTGAGCAAGGTTATTAATGGTTACTTCGGTTGAAGAATTTATGTTAGACATGTTTGATTGAGAAGGTAGTGTGATGTTATTGAAAGAAGGCATTTATTGAGAATAAGGTGGTGGGACACTATGGTAGGTAGGTATAGGTGATGATTGAGTAGGGAATGGGACACTAAAAGGAGGAGTAAAATGATTGAATGAATTTCCCCTTGTATCACATTGGTTGGTTGAGAGACAATAGGAATTATCATTGAAGGCATAGATAAAGATGGAGGATTGAATGAAGAAGAGGGATTTCACCCATGACTAATGGTTGTAGGTATGACATTTTGAGTTGAAGTAGAGATGATGTTTGAAGTGAAAGTAGGAATACTAGCCATAGAAGTGGTCAAAGGAATAGAATGATTGATTTGTGTAGGATGTTGTGAATAACCTAGGTTCTCAACACAACTCTTCATAGGCATAACATTAGAATCAACAATGTGAGCAATACCACACAATATATAAATTCCATTCTTATCACTTTGAATCATGCATTTTAGACCTTCAATTAATAGAAGAGCTTCACTATTAGGATATTCTTGGGACATCCATTCTTGGAAATTGTCAAATTGATTGTCCAATTTTGAAAGTTGATCTATAGAAACTCTAGTTAAATTTTCTTCTTCATCATGGGAATCATCAATTGCGTAGGTAGAGATATTATTAGCATGAGAAGAATTAGCAATATCCTCATTGTAGAAGTCACCCAAATTAGGGTCCATCTCTTCAGGAATTAAACCTTGGGAAGCCTTAATTCTAATGATTCATCTAACGGGGATAGTATAGGTAGAACTAATAGTTGTAAAACTCATGCAGTACAGGGAAAAATTTGAAATTTGAATTTTGGGAACAAAGTTTGCAAAATTGAATAATGCAAAATTCCAGAAAATAATGATTATACAATTTGAACTTTGTGGAAAGAAGAAATGACACAATCTCCAAGAAAGATTTATAATTAATAAAAACAGATTAAAATTTAAAATTAGGGCCAATGGGATGCCACTTAATTTGATATTTAAAATTAACACAATTAAGATCTTTAAATTAGGGCATATTATAATTAACCACTTAATTTCAAATGTTTCCTTGAAAGTTGCAATGTTGAAATTGGGAAGTGTTTTCAATTTTAGAGGGATCAAAATTCAACAAAATCAGCCAATTTTCTGGATTTAAGTAATTAAATACAGTCATAACAGTCTCCCAAAATTATGAGAAAAAAGCCAGGGACCGTGCATAAGTTATGCACGGTCCTCCCAACTTTTTTGGAAATTTTCAAGGATGAAAGCTATGATGATTTGAGAGCTAACCCCCAAAATTTGATTGATTTTACGATCTCTAGATAGGTGAAATTAAGGTTTGAATGCCGAAATAGGACCCTATTAGGGTTTTGAAAAAGATAAGAAATTAAATTGCATTTTTGAAAAAAAGTCAAACCTACTCGATAGGGCCACCTTAAATGATATTTAGAAAACTGAAATTGTTTGAAATTGGTTGAAATTTGTACAAAGTCCAATTAAATTTGAAAATTAGGGTTTTAGGACCTAACCATTGAATTTTGAAATTTTGAATTTCGGGAAAAGGAGGGAAATTGAAAATTTGAATTTTAGGCAAGAAGACAAGTCTGAAAACAATCACAAATCTGAAAATTAAATGTAAATCCAATTTTTTGCACAAGTTCAAGTTGATGTTTGAAAATTAGGGTTTTGACAATTAACCACTTAATTTTGTGAATTTGATTTGCAAGTTGAACAAGACAATGAAATAATTGAATTTGACAAGCAATGCAATTTTCAGATCAAAGACAATAGATAGTAATTTTTGCAAAATACAAGTTTAATTTCAATTTTAGTAGCTAGGGTTTTGAATGAATTAACCACTAAGTTTGTGTAAATTGCAAGAAAATTAAATTTGTAAATGAAAAATATGCAATAATTTTTAATGTAAAGCATGTAAGATGTCGGGTTCACCAAAATGTAATGTGGTGAAAAATGATGAGGGGAGATCAAGTGGAAAGCTTTAGTCCCCTCAAAAGAGGAATGAAAGTTTCACAAAGGATTCCCTTCAATTTTTCACACATTACATTCAAAAGAGGGGTTGAATTCACTAGATCCAATCCTCAATGGTAAGAGATTGAATACTAAGTGAATTGCAGTAAATTTGGAAAGTATTAGGCAAGCAAATTAACCCTCTTTTGTAGTAGACTAGTTGAATTAAGCAAATTGAGACTAAGTGCAAAAATGACAAAGAAACGCCTATATCCTGAGATAGAGATGCAGGATGAAGCTGGACACCTAGAATTAGTAGTAGAATGTCGAGATGAAGCTTCCTTGCAAATCTAGGCAAAATTTGTAGCAACTGTGTGTAAGTTATGCACGGTCCTCTGAAAAATCTGCACGCCGAAAAGGGTTTTTACGTCTCTGAAAATGAAGCCTAAACCTGCAATTACAGTCACACACCTACAACCTACACACAAAAAAGAGAGGGAAATGTTGTTGGGATTGTGGGTTTTCCTTTAGGTCAAACCCCATTTTGGAATTAACCAAGTGGTTGCAAAATGTTGCAAGTAAATGAAAGGAAATGTCTAAAGTAGAATCCATGTTGCAAGTAAATGAAAGGAAATGTATGAAGTGGAATTAACCAAGTGGTTATAAAATGTTGCAAGTAAATGTAATTGAAATGTTGATACCTTTGTAGATGAATTTTCTTGAATGGGTATGTTAAATAGGATGTCTTGAATGTTGATAGAAATGTCCTCTTCAATAGTTGAATCCTTGTCTTGAATGCAACACCTAGCCTTGAAAGGAGACTTGAAATGCTCAATGCTTAAATGCCTGATGCTTGATGATAATGGAGACCTCTCGCTTGTTTTCAATTATTTCGTTTCCACTTGATTTTGCTTATTTTCACTAATTTCCGCTTATGCAAATAGGAGAGGAAGTTATCCTTATATATTTGTCAATTAGGGGTGTTTAGATAATTTCCTGTGTTAGGCCGACATAGGAAAACTTTACTCGCTCAACAATTGACAAGCCCAATGCTAGGGGGAATCAAAGGGGGCCCAAAATGGGGCTAGAACAAGGGTGCCACGCCCCTATCCTAGGGGGATAGGGGTGCCACACCCCCATCCTGCCCTAATTTAGGAAAGACAATAGCAAAAAGGCAATGCAGAATGATGAAAAATGCAAGTTATTGATGTCATCAGCATGTTTTGGGTCTCCAATTAGGCTTAGGGATTCATCCACTAATGCAAAGACCCAAATGCAGTCCAAAATTGCAAGGGTCACAGATTTATGATGCTACAACACATTCTGGTATTGCTATGGGAAGTGTTGCAGTAAGATGTAGTTGATCTGATGGAGTAATTTTTAGAAGATCCTTGTACCCAAAATTTTGAGTCGTGCTTACATTGGTCCCAATATCAATTATGTGTTTCAGTATCAACTATTTTGGTTGTGGTAGATGTATCCTTTCATGTCTCATGGTTCAATATCTATGGTATGTGTAGAATGCATATTCTTTGAGTTTGGAGTTGTTATGCTTGAGTTTTGTGATAATAGGTCAGTATCTTTAGGTTCAGATGACCCTGTCCCATTCCGGTAATTAAGACTTATGCATCGGTAAATGAATTAGGAAAAAGGAAGCGTGTATAAATCTTGTAGAGATCGACTTGGTTATCATGATTATCATTCAAGGCTTTATTGGATAATGTGTTGGGCTAGGTCAACACATTATCCCGGTATGTGTATCCTCTGATATATATATATATATATCTTTGTGTGTGTGTGTGTGTGTGTGTGTGATATGAAGGTGATATATTTTTTATGATATCAGAGAAGCAAGTGATAACATGTAAAGTGTGAGTTGTAGACAATGAAGGCAGTTGGTGCAGAATCAGTGTGCAGATAGTGTTGCAGTAATCCTTCACTGGATCTGCTACAAAGGATAGTTGTACAAAGATCCTTCATCGGTACTATAGGGTTTGAGAATTGTGATATGAGCTTAACCTGGAACTAATCTCATGCATTCAGAGATGAAATCCTACTTGTTGCAGTGGGCATTCCAAAAGTAAGCCGTCTTTGTAACTTTGCAATGAGCATTCCAGCAGTGAGTCATTTTTGTATTCTGATGGTGAGCCACCCTTTTGTAAAACACCACACAACTAGCTATATTCTCTTGATATTTAACACTCTCTATGGTTTTTCCCATTTGGGTTTTCCACATATAAATTCTAGTGTTCCTTTTGTGGTTGTGTTTCATGTTTACTCTGCATTTTCTATTTCATGCATGATATGCTTAATATATCAGCAAATGGTTTAAATTCGGGAATACTTATTCACCCCCTATTAGTATTCTGGTCTCTTCAACAAATCCAACAATTGGTATCAGAGCTTTGGTCCCTTGTCTGAAATATTAACTGCTTGAGGGAGATTTGTGTTGGTTGAATCATGGCACCTATGTGCATGACTCGAGAATTTTACTTGGATGAAGACTTAAAGACAACTCTTCAAGATTTGGATAGTGTTGAATTAGAGAATGAGGAATTGAAAGAGAATGTGAAGGTAGCAAATGAATGTGTGTAGAAGCTAAGAGAGAAAATCCAAAAAATCAAACTAAGGCATAAGGAGCTTAACAATAGTTAAAGCAAGCAAATGAGACTGTTAAAGATCTAATGCAGAAGATTGAGGAGAAGGATAAGTTAGGAAACCCTAAAAGAAACAATCAAGATAAAGTCTGAGGAATGTGAGAAGCTAGAGAAAGAAGTGAAGAAGCTGAAGATAGAGAATAAGGTTCTTGATAGTAGAAAGCTCTCAAAAGACCTGATCAACATGCAAAAAGCTAATTTGGACAAGACCGGACTTGGATTTCAGCCTGGTGTATGTTCGGATGACAATTAAGAAAGGCAAATAAGTTAAAGTTAAGTTGAGAAGACATCAGAAAATGAAGGAAAATCTCAGAATCAAAATACTAGTGCAAGAGGGCCACTAGTTCATCAACCTAATGTGCAAAGGTACCCATCTTTTAATGGTTATTGTTTTCAATGCAATAAATTTGGACATAAGGCTATAAACTGTAGAAGCATTTAGTGTTATATTTGCAAGAGGTTTTGTCATAAATAAAATCACAATAGAAACCATGATATGAGTCAAAATCATAATCCGGTTGAAGCAATCAAGATGAATTACAACTTTCATGGATATTGTTATACTTGCAATCGCTATATTGGTCATAAAGATAATTAGTGCAGATATAGATCTCATCTGGTAAACTCTACAAGGAAGGTTATCAGTTGTTTCAAGTGCAAGCAATCCAAAAATTATGCTAATCAATGTGGATATGAAAATATGGAGAAATATTTTGAGAAGAGTGTGATGAAGAATGATGAATCAATGAAAAAGGAAAATTTGGCCTAGAGGAAGAAGTGAACAAAGGAGGTGAGCCTGATATACCAGAATCCAGTGTAGGCAGCTCTTCCTCTAGTAATTGAGCATATTGCTTTGGCTCAATGGGAGTTCTCTTTTGAAAGAAAAATCTTTTAATCCCCCCCTTATGAGTGGATCATGTCATTGATCCAGCATGACTTTTTTTAGAGGCTATCCAATAATCGAAGGTATTTTGCTGACATTATTGATGCTTAAGACATTTCTTAGCAACAAAACCCTAAAAAGAGATTTTTGAGATAACGGATTTTTGAATTCACTCTTTCATTGTCAATCATTTGTGCTTGAAAATATTGTGAATGGTAGAAGAGAAGTAGTATAGTGTCCCTCCTCAACTTATCTTTTGATTTATGCATCGATAGACTTTATTAGGCTCTTATATGATGTTTTGATTCATGTTTATGACTCTATCTATATCTTAGATGCTTATCGATGATGCTAGACATTAATGTAGACATATGATATAGGATGACTTATGTGGATGATGATACCTATCCCTATTATTATGATGATGGATTTACATTTGATGATCTATATGCACTTGCTATACTAGATGAATTATATTGTTATGAGATTATGGTGAATTCTTGATTATGCTAGCCCCACTTCATGATTATATTGGAGGAGATGGTGCTATAATGTGTGTGATTGTCTTATTACTGTATTCATGATAGGGACGATGTCATACCACTCACTATGAGCATGATATGACATTGTGATTCTCTATCACATGCCTAATCATTTATGATATATTGTTGTATATGTTGTCTCATTGTTATTGGTGGTTGTAGGTTTGCAGGTACCAAACATCGACTCCACCTGGCTTCATAGTTCTGAGTGTGTCTTTATCCCAATGGCAAGTTGTTGGAGATGGCATGAGTTCCCTCTACACACTCTAGGCTTAAGTTGCCATCTTTGTTAGTTGAGTGCCTTAGAATGAGTTTTTGTGTTAGCATCTTGAGTTGTGGTGGTCTTGTGGCATTGTGAGTATTTGATTATTTAATTAATTAATAATTATTTCATATAGTTTAAATAAGTTAAATTAATGTTTAGCTTTGATATTTTATTGAGAGATTTATTATTATTGATTGATTAATATTTTTTTGGTGCTTTTATATTTATTTAATTGATTTGATGTTTAATTGATATTTATTTATTATTTGTTTATTGTTTAAATATTATTCTTATGTTGATTATGATTTTATATTTAATTGTGGCATTTGTTTATAATTACCCTTTGTTTATTCATCTTTGAGCTTTGATTTATTTTATTGGGATTTGAATTATTATTTAGCTGTTAATTGGATGGTTATATTATTATTATGCCCTTTGTTAGTAATTGGGTAAATAAATATTATTAAGTTTATCTACCCCATGTGCTATTGGTTAAAAGCCTTGGGTAAATAAAATATTATATTTGGGCGGTATGGTAGGTATGAAATATAGTATTTTCGAATATTTTGATTGGTTGGAATTTCTCTATAGTTTTGGATGCATTTTCTATTTAATGGGTTTTCCTATTCATTGCCTGTGTTGGCTTCTGAGAAAAATTTATGTGCAACTGAGGATTTTGGCTTTGGCTTGAGCTTGGATTTTGGATTGTTAGAGCTTGTTGGGCTTGGATATTGGATTGCTCTCTATCAGCTCTCTTTTTCCATAACTTCTATTATTCAGGTCGGTTGATTTTGTCTCTCTATGTAAATCATTTTTAGAAAAGATGTTTTCTTTGTGCTTGTGCATAGTTTATTTGCGAGAATGGGGGGAATTAATTGAAAATAGAATAATAACACTATAGATGTATTATATAGTTTGGGGATTAATATACTATTGCATTTCTTTATATGTTGGTGGTTGTCGTGAATGATATTGTATTCTCTCTTTGTGTTCTTGAGATTGCCTTGGTTGCTATGAAACCTCATTTTGGTTTAGGAAGAGTGCAATTGGTTTGTCATTCTTTTATGTGTGTCTGCGATGATTGTTTTCCCTAATCATAGACTTTATTTGGTTGTTTAAGTATTGACTCTCTGAGTTTTTTCATGAGTTCCTTTGTCATTTGGGAATGAATTTTATGTTTATACTTTGGTTGATTGTTGTGGTTTCACTTGTTCTTAGCATTATATCTATTGTTGCATTCTTTGAATTGGTTTTGAGTCATATTATAAGCCTTTTGTATTTTTATGGGTAATGTCAAAGTCATTATTTCCATTTTTCTGAATTTTTAGTCTCTGCATCAAATGCGTCATTATATGTGTTGTATGTGCCACTTCATTTGTTAAATGTGTTAGGTCCCAGAGACAACTGAGAGGGGGGGGGGGGGGGGGGTGAATCAGTTGTCAAATAAATTCAAACCAAAAACAACTTAACCAACCTTAATGCTTAATACCAGTAAACCAAACTTTATGCTGGTAGACACTTTATCAGTTAATTGCAGTACCGGTAAAGATTAATGCATGAAACAGAAAGACAATAACATCCACAACACATAACACCAATATTTGTACGTGGAAACCCTATAAGGGGAGAAACCACAGTGGGAAACCTTACCCACAATTAGATGATACTACTGCAGATAGTATGTGTATACAAATGGGGTCTGCACATGCAAAAATTCCAAGTGCCTAGAGCTCACTGCTCAATCACAAATAGGAGTCACACTGACTACAATTGGATGATTAAATCAAATAATGATGTACTGCTCAAAATAGCATCTTCATATGTTGGATTCAGTACCAATGTAGTTCTGATATGTCTTCACAAAAACCTTGCTTCACCTTCAAATGATGTCTGTGTGTATAGCTCTGCTTATTCTCGCATATACCTTCTTACAATTCCTTTTCCCAATCGCATACCGATCTTACAAATAAGATCTTACATATATACCATAACCTAAGACCAGTTTTAGTAGGTTGGCTCTAAAAGATATTACAATAAAATCAATTATAAGTAAATCAATAACCAATGCAATATCTGATTCAACATGTTGGCTTAATGTATTTACAACATTGATAAATCATCTCCAAAGCGTGTCGTGCTGATCTGGAATAGATAAGCCTGTCGGTGCTTATTCTGGACCTATTTGCCGGTAACAACAAATATGCAAATACGAATATACCAATGAACAAATCTTCCAAGACAAAGTGTCCAAATGATGTCTTCAACATAACCAAGTGTTTTCCATGTTATTCCAAGTGTCGGTGAACATTATATCCTGCTGATGAACCAGATACCGGTGACTGTGCATAAGTCACTTGCTTGCTGGTGAACATTGCCAATTCTCCAAAGTGCTAGAGTTGATAAGTGTTAATAGGTGTTGACATCAATGACAAAACCATATCAACATAACCAAAATACCAACAAAATGCTCTAGTATATTATTCAAATGTGCCACAGAATGTGTTAAATGCACTAGTATGCCTTATCAGTGGGTTTTTGAGAATTTTATCAGTCTGCGATCAATTTTTCTGAATTTTCCTTTGTACCAGAGGCTTTTCATGATTTCCTTGAGGTTCTTGGATTTGTGTATTGCTTAGATTTTGGTTATGTGTGTTCTTTTGGCTCCAGAAAGAGGATAATGCCTTGCCATTGAGGATGGTGTATGTTAATGAGATTGCTCCAGTGAAACATATTGTTTCCTTGTTGTAGAGGCTTTCTTGATGGCTCTAGTGAGAGAACAAGTGCCTCATTGTAGAGGATATTTGGTTGTGTGAGAGGATTCTTTCCTTGCCTTGTGTTTATGTTCATGATTTTACGAGGCTCTTGATTTATATGTTGGCTTTATGGCTCCTATTATATTTCAGATTGGTATATGATTGATGGTAATTATGGATTCATTTCTTATGAGCCTCTTTGTTTTTCTATGTGATTTGAGTTTACTTTAAGGTATTTGAACATGGTTAGGGGGAGTGGTATTTCATGTGATGACATGGGTCATGAGAGGGCTACTAAGAGGTTACTAGTAAGGATGCTTGGAGTCTAGACCACTAGGGCACATTGAAAGTTTTCCTTGTTAAATAAGTGATAACATGAATAATTAATTAATTTGGATGGGTAGTTAAGATTTATCTAAACGGGATAATAATAATTGGATTTGAGCCCCAAGACTTGGTCCTAGGGATGATGTTTTGGGATAAGCTTGGGAAGGCCATTGAGATGGAAAACTGAACTCCCTCGATCTCTCATAGGTTGAGATGATTCCACATGTCTATCAAGGTTGGTATTACCATTCTATGTGAGGATAGCATGCAAAGACATGTCTATCAGGGTTTGGCTTTCCCTTCTATGTGAGGATAGCATGTCCTTGTTCCTTATGCTCTGGTTGTTGGTATGCCTCTGGGAGTTTCTATGTTTATGATTAGCCATGTGATGTGAATTGGCTTATTGCTTTGGTTTCTTCTTGGTTGTGGTTCTTGAGTTATTGAGTTCTTTTTGGTTGTTAGGTGTCATCCTAGGTCTATAGTGTGTGTGGGACCTTGTGTCATCTCATAGCACGGGGGGTGGTTCATTTGGTTCCACATGGTCAGGTGGTTTGATGCCTTCTTCCATTTGGATGTTCTTCACTGGATGCTCTTGTGTGTGGATGTGTATTCTATCTCTTTAGCTTATGGATGGATATTGTAGCGGATGGATGTACATGCTTTAGATGATATTGTATTGTAGAATTCATGAGGTCTTGTGCTTGTACTCGAGAGCTATGTTCCTTGATGTAAATATAATTATAGTTGATGTATTAGGGCATGGAAATGAATCTTGTAGAAGGACATATTGATGTAATTATATTGGATCTTGGATAATGGATTGGTTAATGGGAATAATGTGATTGATTCTATTGATGTGCATTTAGTATCATATGGATGTATGTTGTGATAAGAAATGGGTTAGTAATGTGATAGATTATGTTGGAAATGAAATAAGATGTTAGATGAAGATTAATATATATTTGGGATTAGGAGCATTTGAATTGGTGTTTTAAAATGAAACTTAAGGGGTTAATGGTAATTGCATCATTAGTGATTGTATTCTTGAAAGATGGAATAAAGAGTGATCATGTGTATATGCATGAAAAGAGTATATATTAATTGAGTTAGAGTGCATTGGATTATGGTAGCATTCATGATGTTATTTCTTATGGTGATACTATAAGTAATAACGTTGAGAGACCCTAGGAAATATAGTAAAGGTTGAGTTGTAATTATTTCCGCTTGCGTTATGAGATTATATGATTATGATTTTATGATTATGTTCATATTGGTTAAGTTTAAATCATGTGTATGGATGTTTAATGTATTTGAGTAAATGGATATGTGTTGTATTAGATGATGTTTAATTTTTTTTCCCTATTTGCATGGTAGATAGCTTTATTTCTCTAGGGTATTTTGGTCGGCATTACAAGTAGAGCTAGAGAGCAGAGCACAGAATCATGGAAGGCAAAATGGTCATCAGAAAATCTAGCAACGCAAAGTTTCAAGTTTTGGAAAAGGTGTTCTTGGATGAATTTGACCCGAAGAAGATCATAAATGTTGAAGCTAGTTTGAGTAATGTTGAGTTGTAGAAAGTTAAGGAATTGGAATGCAAAGGTCTGAATCTATAGATTGAATTCCCTTAGTTTGATGATGCGGAGGTTATTAGAGTAATCCTTATCCATGTGTGGAATGACAACATCATATTGGACAAACCCTATCCAATCACAAAGAAGGCTATCTCAGTGATTATCGACTTATGCGATAATGGAGATGTTCTAGATAAAAAGTCAATAAAGAACAAAGAAGTGGAAACCCTAACTGGTGTAAAGGGTGATTCGTGAGCACTAATCATTAAGAAGATCATCAATCCTATGATGAGGTATGTTGCCTACAACATTTCTTATAAGATCTACTTGAGAAATAGGGAAGGTGCCACTTCGACAATTGCAGTGTATATGGCTCATATGCTTCTAATGGAAAACAAATCATTTGACTTGTGTGAATTGTTGAGAGAATTATTTCTGAAAAATATTAAGATGTTAAAAGAGTAGAATTATCACTTCTGGTTTGGTTCATTTCTTGTGTGTTTGGTTATGTATTGTCTGGGTTCCGTTCTGGCAAAAGAGAATGTTATGTGGGAATCTGGTGTCCCAGTTGCAAGGTAGATATTTAGATATTTGAATAGTTTCGATAGTAAAGGGGAAGAATACAATGCATATTTCAATTTTTTTCTAGACATGTAGAATGTTGGTCTGGTATCCCTTGCTTTCTATTTTGGAGGATCTTCCTCTGTAAAGAGGAAAATAAGGTAGTCTATTTTTGTTAATGTTTCAAAGTCCAATAAAAGCAATAAGGATCTGAAAGAGGAAGATATTGTTGTGATCGAGGATTTAGAGTCTCCTATAATTGTATGAGATTTGGCGGTTGCAGAGAAGGAAGCTAGAGAATTAGAGGATGAATCAAATTTGTTGGAGTTGGTTGGTAGCATGGATGAAATCAAGATTAAATGGCAAGATGTGGATGACTTCAGTTGAGCTAGATAGAATTTAAAGTGTTTTGTTGAATCACTTGATTCAGAATAGTATTAGCATTGAAGATATCAATAATTTGCTTCCAAAATCTCTAAGTGAAGTTCTTAAGGAGAAGTTATTTGAGCAGTCTGTTGAGGTTGGAGTTTCTAAGGAAAAAGGAATTGATGTGCAGAATCTATTGAATGAGTGTGTTGATGCACAAAAAGCTTTATCAATATGCATTGAGGAATTGAGAGGCTATATCCATAGTGCTAGTAGAGTCTACAGGTACTGTATCTCTTGGCTGACAGCTACAGTGAAACACAAAGCCAAAATTGATGCCATTGAATATGAATTGAGTCATAGGCAAATATTTTGATTTTCTAGATGATAAGGATGGTGAGAAGAGGAAAAGAATAAACTCTCTTCAGGCTGAACTCTTATATTTGCGAAGGTAGAGAGAAGACTTTGTAAGTATGTTTTGGAAAACGAAAGGGATCGTTGAAGCAAAGTTGGAGCACTTTTCAACATTGCTTGGAAATGCAGTTGAGTATGAGTAGATTCTATCTGCTCTGAACAGTTTCTCCCATGTTGTTGTTCTGTTAGTGGAGTACAAGAGTCTTTCAATTAGCATTAAATTAGCCATACATTCTTGGGAGGTTCTTCTTCTGGAATTGAAGGAGAAATACAATCTTATCTTTTTGAAGAAGAGTAGTTAAAGGTTCTTTTGGTTTGGTACTCAGTTTTGACATTTTTGCAGTTGTGTATATAGACACTGAAAAATGTCTTTTTCATCATGTACAAATTATTTGTCCTAATTAATTAAGTAATTCTTTGATTATTTAATTAAATTAATTATTCTTCTAAAACTGGCTCATTCATCATTCTTCATCTTATTAACTATTCAATTTCTATTCTCTAATTAATTAATCAATTAACCTTATCTCAAATATTAATTAATTATGATTAATTCCTTGATTAAATCATCTTTATTATTTTATTAATCCTATTTCTATTGTTTAAATAATTTCATTTAAATTATTTAAATTAATTGACTTATTCCTCCAAATCCCCAAATTCTAATTCCAATTCATTTCATCTAATTTCATTTCATATTCCCCCAAATTCAAATTTCAATTCATTTCATTTAAATTCATCTAATTCTAAATTATCAAATTCATATTTCACCAAATCCGAATTTCAGTTAATTTCATGTGCATTTCAGCATTCGAATGTCAAAATTCAAATCCAAATTGAAAATGAAAATCAAATTCAATTCCAAAATCCTTCAACACATGTTGAAATCTTAACTGATTGATCAAATAAGATGACTAATTAGTTAACTCAGTTAACTCTCCAATCACCATTTTTCACTCCAAAATAGCTTTTTCTGACTAATCAATCAATTCACTTATCTCTCCAATCAATTTATTCTTCTAATCCATCAATTCATTCAACTAGCTAATCTATCCAGTCCACTATTTAATCAATTCAGTTGAGTCCCCAATCAATCCTGTTAACAAATCAATCACACCAGTTAACAAGTCAATCAAGATGAGTTCACTGATTAATCAATTTCAGTTGACTATCAATCAACACTAGAGTTCATTTTCTCACCCCATGATTCTACCTATGCCATGGCTCTTCCTTTTCCTCCTTCTCTCCAAGATCCTGTTGCTATTTGATGTATGCCCTCAGATTGAGTGCTTAGCACAAAAGGGATGTCAAATGGAGGATGGGAGATGGCTGATTGTGTCAAGTGTTGAATGAGGATGCAAATGAATTATTAGAGGTTAAACAGAAATTCAAACAAGTGGAAGAGATAGAACCTAATACAATGGCTTCCTATAAAACACTCAAATTTTAAGTAACAATGCTCACAATGCTTCCTCTTTTGCTTGAGGATGATGGATCCTTTTATAGGAAAAATAGAGGATTGTATGGTCAAGATTAATTTGGTTTAGCAAGGGCTAGGATTTCATGAGAGGAACATGATCCTCAATCCATGTTTGTAACTTGCACCAATGCCATGGTGACAAGTGGCAACATGAGAGGGCTTGAGAGGATAGGGTTACTCTCCATGGTTGGGGTTAATGGATAAAGCTTTTATCCAAGGGAAATTCTTTTATCCAATGGGTAAACTCTTGTGTAAAGTTTACCCATGGTTAAGCCTTTACTAAATGGTCAAGACCCATGTGGGTTAGTGTGTTGAAGGAGGGAAACATTAATGACTTTGTAAGAGTCCTTCATGTGTGGGAATGTGCATGGGTTAAAGGTGGGTTAATTTAGGGATTAGACTAATTTTGAAGGGGTTAGAAAGTTCTAGAAGAATAGTTAGTGGGTGAGGGTAACTAGGATTTATTTAAATTAAATGTGCAACTTGCATTTGTAGGAAAATGCAAGTGGGTGGGGGAATTTAAATAAATATTGATTTATTTAAATGTGAGAGAGGGTATTTAATTAAACAAATATAATTTGTTTATTTAATTAAAATTCATAATATGGTTAAGTGAATTAAATCAAATAAATTGAATAATTTATTTAATTAATAGGAGAAGGGGGTTAGGGTGAATTAACTAAATATTAATTTAATTAATTATTGATCAATGGTTAAATAATCAAATAAATGTTGTATTCATTTAATTAAGTGGACATATTTGGGTGTGTATATTTGCCCCTCTTTGAGACAGTGTGGTTTATCGCATCATTTCAAAGAAAAACAAGCAAGCATGGTACATGCCCAACATGCACTAGGTTGGTGGTTAGGTATGCCCCCTCGAGAGATTGGATGAATTTGCACAAATTCAGGCGATCTCTTAAAAATTTTGAAAAAATTAGGCATGGTATAATGGACGATTTTGGAATGAATGATGGAGGAGAAGGATATATGGGAAAGTACCCCTAGGTTGTGCATGAGATACGATCCAAATGTAGTATTGTGGTGCATTTGATTGATGTTGTTCAATTGATCAATATTATTTTGGACAGTCTAGTGCAATTAGGTGAATTGCCTCGATTTTAGTCAAAGTGTGATAGTTGATGTCAGTTGTTGCTTAGATAGGATAAAGTCTGAGTAAGTGAGTCAAATTGACCCATGGAGACTTAGACAATTGATGTAATTGCCTGATAAAGTCAAGGTATCTGAGTCAAATTACCTTATGAGACTTAGACAATTGATGTAGTCATCTTGTTTGATTGTGTGTGATTGGTTGACCAATTGACACTTGGGTGTTAAAGGCAGACACAATAACTTGATTTTCTTACGAGATGACCTATAGGCGACCTTGATTTAGAGTACTTGTCTTTATCTGTTTTGATGGGAAACGATGCAGGGTATACTTATGATGATGACCTGGATAGGGATGGTGAATGGGGGAGTCAATGTTAGATAGAAGGTATGGAGGACCTAGGACCCATTCCTGTGGAAGAGGATTGAAATAGAGTTATCCATTGTAATGACTATGTATTAATGATATGCAACGATATGGATTTATGGATGGATGGAATGCAACTATAGGATAAGTTCAGATGAAATGAAATGGATGGATCTTGTGCTTTTCATAGTGCTTTCATTCATCATTGGGCTTATTTGGTACTGATCTTGACCGAGGTATCAAAAACCAAGGTTGAGTGATCCACTTCTAAAAAAACATCATAGACAAGGATAAATTCCCCTCCATTCTAGTTCATATACACATGGTCGAGGTATACATTGTAGTCAATAAGCCATAGTGATCCATAACTATATTTTTGCATAGGATCTCATAGCTTAGTGAACTTCCCATGTATACACCATGAGTATTTTCCCCATAACTTCATTGGAACAATACGCAGACAAAAACCAAAGAAAAAGATATCATAAACCATCCTGACTACTCTGATCACTTGTGGATATCCTGGAGTAGCATAGGAACCTGATATATAAAATGATAATCTGACCAAGTACCTATCAGCTAAACAACATCTTCTTGTCAAAGAGATATGTCACCATGTCTTGTTTGAAGGAAGGATACATCCTTGTTTAAGACGGTGTCATGTATGTGTTGCTTAGGGGCTATTGGTTTGGTCGATTAGATAATTGGTCATCGTTTAAGTAGCTTAAATGTTGTTTTGTGTCTATTGTGATGTTTATGTACAAGGAACATGTTTATTGTAATGTTTTTGATTGATTGTGACGTTTTCTCATGTTTTGGGATTTTTGAATGTTTTGAATGTTTTTGGATTATTTATTTGTTTTATGAATGTTTTTGGGATTATTTCAGGTAATTTTGTGAATGTTTTTGGTCTTTTTTATTTTACGAATGTTTTTGGTCTTTTCTGATTTTATGAATGTTTTTGGATTATTCCAGGACATTTTCCAAATGAGTAACTCAAGTGAATCACCAATATGGAGAATCCAGTTCCATCATTAGGTTAAGAACATTACCCCTAATAAGGTGTTGGTGTGAAAGCATGATGCAGGACACATGAGACAATAACCCTGATTGTAGATCAATAACAAGCCATGATAGATATGATGTATGAGGGGATGCAATGGATGTGATTGCAACAAATCTGAAAGGAAATGGATCCACAACCTTTATGAATGGAACTTTTTTGCCAGGTTTCCACCATTGTACTTATCCAAAGTACCACTGAAGTGGTTTTCATCGTTTGGATGAATGGTTTTTCTTTACTATTTTCTTGATTTTTCTATTTTTTTGTACTTTTTTTAGGACATTTTCTGAATGTTTTTGGTAGTTTTTGAGATTATTCGAACCTGGTTCTCTGCACAGCTTATGTATGAAACTTTTTAAGATGCCTTCTATTGATTGGACCTGCTAGTGGTTCTCCTTCTAAAGTTGCTAACTGATATGTCCTAGACCTGAAGACTGCAGTGATGGCATATGGAATAGCCAATTGGATTCAAATTTTCCCTGATGTTCTCTATTTAGTTGATTGTGAGGATTTTCTCTGAGAACAAGATCTCCTACCTCAAATGTGCAAGGTTTGACCCTATGATTTTAAGTTCTACTAATGCACTGTTGATATGCTTTTAGGTGATTGTACGCAACTTGTCACTTCTCATCAAGAAGTTACAAGTCTTGAAGATGTGAGACCTGATACTCTTCATCAATCAAATTGCACAAGGAGACCCACGGGGATGGTAATTATACCTCAATAGGCAAGATAACATCTGCTCCATATACAAGTGAGTATGGGGTTGAGCCTATAGGGGTCCATGCTAGTTTGATATGCCCATAGTGTTGGATCCAGATGAATGTGCCAATCACGACTGACATAATTGACCGTCTTCTTGATGATTCTTAGAAAGTTATTGTTGGAGGCTTCCGCTTGACCATTTCCTTGTGGGTAATATGGGATGGAAAAGCAGTGTTGGATATGAAACTTCTCACAGAGTTCATAGACATCCTGATTTTTGAAGGGAAGCTCATTATCTGTGATGATGGACATGGGTACACTATACTAGTAGATGATGTAATTGAGGATGAATGAGGTGATCTGCTTGCTGGTGACTTGGGTGAGTGGAATGGATTCGATCCACTTGGTGAAGTACTCAGTGGTGGTAATGATGAATTTATGATCACTGGATGTAGATGGATGGATTTTACCCACAAGGTCAATTCCCTATTGAAAAAAGGGCCATGGTGTTGTGAAGGGCTACAATTCTTGTGTGGGTGCATGTATCAGGTCCCCATGTACTTGACACTTTTTGTACTTTCTAACAAAGTAGTATAAATCTTTTTCCATAGAGGGCCAATAGTATTTTTCTCACATGATCTTTTTATCTAATGAAGGGCCACTTGAATGAGCTCCATAGATACCTTCATGTACTTCTTCTAAAGCTATGGTCACCTCACCTTGCTCTAAACATCAGAGGAGAGTACCATTGAGACCTCGTCGGTATAGGGTTTCAGCAATGATGGTGTATCGAGCGGATTCGCGTTTGAAGGTTTTGCGTTGATTGTTTGATTGGTTTGGTGGAAGGATTTGATCATGTAGGTAAGCGTAAAACTCACCATATAATGGGAAATTAGGACCAATGAGTTGACATACCATCTTGGATTCTAGGATATCATAAGCGGGGATCCAAAGCTATTCAACTAAGAACTCATAGTGTGTTTAATTCTATGGAAGATCAAGGAGAGAGGTTATTGTACCCATTGCATCTACAACTCTATTTTGATCTCGAGGAATCTGCTTAAAAGTGATTGTTGTGAATAAGTCTTTGAAGCTATCCACCATTTTTTTGTAAGGCATGAGCTTATCATCCTTTGTTTGGTATTCATCATTGACATGTCGAATTACCAGTTGTGAATCACCATATACTTGTAGCTCCTTCAAGGTCCATTGTATGACCATTCTTAGTCCTATGATCAAGGCTTCATACTCTTCTATGTTATTCATGCATGGGAATGTGAGCCTATATGATTTTGGAATGCTATCACCTTGAGGTGTGATAAAAATAATGCTAGCTCCTGAACCATGTCTTGTATAGGACGCATAAAAATATAACTTCCATTGTTGTGCTGGCATGGCTATGAATATTTCCTCATCTATAAATTTTGAATTGAGAGGATGGTCTCCTATGAGTGGTGCTTCAACCAACTAATCTACAATAACTTGTCCTTTGATTACTTTTCAGTCCACATATTTGATGTCAATTTTGCTGAGGAGCATAATCCACTTTGCCAAATGACTTGTTAGTGTTGCTTTACTAAGTAGATACTTGAGTGGATTTATCTTGGAAATGAGTTGTATCTTATGTGTCAACATGTAGTGCCTTAGTTTGGTGGTTGGTAAAATCACTGCCAGACAAGCTTGTTCAATAGGGGTATAATTGAGTTCATACCCAACTACTATCCTGAAAATGTAGTGCATTGCACATTCTTTGCCTTCTTCATTATGTTGTGCAAGTAAGACTCCTAAGGCCGTAGTTGTAGTTGATATGTATAACAATAATAGCCTGTTTGGAGATGGTGTTGTCAACAATGGTAGTGTCATTAGGTATTCCTTAACTGCTGGAATGTTTGCTAGCAATTCTCTTCCCATTTGAAATAGACATTTTTATGAAGCATATGTGTGAAGGGATGACATTTATCAACCAATTATGTGATGAAGCAACAAATTGACTGTATCCTTCCTTGTAATGTCCTTAGCTGACTGAAGTTCTTAGGAGGTAGCATCTCCATGATTTCTTTGAGCTTTGTGGGATCAACCTCAATTCCTTTAGTTGAGACAATGTATCCTAGGAGCTTCCCAGAGGCTACTCCAAAAACACAGTTATTTAGATTGAGTTGGACATTATATTGTTCTAGTCTGGTGAAAATTTTGTCCAGTACCGTGAGGTGACCCTCTCTTGTTAGTGATTTGGTTAGTAAATCATCCACACAATCTTTCATTATTGTATGCATCATGTCATGGAAGATGGTAGTCATTGCCTTTTAATATATGGTGTCTTCATTCTTGAGACCAAATGGCATCACTTTCCAACAATATTTACCCCATGGGCATGCAAAATCTGCTTAATGTTGATCCTCTTGAGCAATCTTTATATGGTTGTATCCTAAAAAAGCCATCCATGAGTGATAGCATTGCATGTCCTGTTGTCAAGTCTACGATCATATAAATGTTGGGTAATGGGAAGTCATATTTAGGACATGCCTTGTTTAGATCTCTAAAATCTGTACAGATATGGATCTCCCCATTTGGTTTTCCCACTAGTACAAGGTTGGAGACCCATTCTACATAATCAATGGGCCATATGAAAGCCACATCTAATAGCTTCTTGAGTTATGCTTTTACTAATAGTGTGATCGGTAGATGCATCTTTTTGAGCTTTTGTTTTACTAGTTTTGCTCCTTCTTCTACTATCAAGTGATGCATTACTAGTTTTGGACCAAGGCCTGGCATGTCTGCATAAGACCATGCAAAATTGATTTGTCACTTTCGAAAGATCTCTATAAAATCAAGATCTTCTGTTGGAGTCAGTGATTCTGCTAGATGTAGTATGTGTGGATTTTTTGGTGGCCTCGGATTGACTTCCTTTATTTCTTCAATGAGAATAGACAATCTCTCCTAATTAGTACTAAAGGGGAGAATGTCAAACCTTCCATCCTCCAATGCCTTAGAGAGGTTTTCACCTTTGAATACGTCCTTTTTTTTCACTCTTTTATTATCCACAAGTACCACAATGTGGTTTTCACTTGAGGATCTAGTTTTGATTATAATATTTTTGTGACTAAAAGATTTAGCATTCTCTCCAAAGTAAGCCACACTGTTAAGTTGAATTGCATACCCAGATTTGTGATCCTTACTTGGTATATCATCCCGTAATTCAAGAAAGTCTATGATCACGTCATTGTTTTGGAAGGTGTCAAGGTGTAGGGGATCTTGTTGGTCCCAATCAATGAGTTCGGGATGAATAATTGGCATTGCTTCTTCGATTAGGTTAAGTTCACAAGATGCGTCGACTAGGGTAAGTATGGAGGAATCCAGGTCATCATCAATACTATCCTCTTCATAGTTGGGCTCGGGAGGTGACCTATCTATTTTTTAAGTATCTTCAGGATCTAGATCCAAAAAGGTTTTAATAAATGCAACTCCTTCATCTTTCTTAACCTCAAAAGTGTCTCCATTAGATGATTGTGAAAATGAAGAATCCCACTCATTGTGTGAATCTGTCTCAGAATCACTTGGTATAACTCTATCACTATATGTTATAGGGATGTCTATTGATGTGAAAGGTTTGTCGATAGCTTCTGCAAGGGTTTTATCTTACGGGTTTGTTGATGTTTCTTGGGTGTCCGAAGTGGACGAGAATTTTATCCCGAGAGTGACAATTTGGTGGGAAACATGACACTTTTTCTTACTTTGTGTATGTAGAGTGTAATTGAGAAGTTCTTTTGTGATTGGAATTTTCTAATCTTGTAAATTTATTTGCAATGGACACTATTCTTCTTCTGGAAGGGGTGAACTTGGAAGTGCTCTTCTTTTGTTTGTTTGGAATCCTAAGCTTAGAAGATCCTCCTGAACTAGGGTTGAATCCGAGTCCAGTTGTATCCCATGGTTATAACAATGGTTGCAATGGATCTTGTACACCTTGTTTGTGGGATCCCAATGCACTATGGCCATCATAGCCCATCTTTTGCATTAGCGTAAATCTTTTACCATACCTCTCTGTAGGGATCCAGATCTGCTGTCTAGTTGTATCAGAAGGGTCTTTGTAGAGCCATCCTTCCAAGACTTCATCTCTAGTTTCTTGTTCTTGTGATCTGCCTAGGATGAATCCATAAAGTGTAGTGTCGGATGCAACAAGTGGCTTGAGTGACATTTGTGGTTTTCCATGAGTCTTAGGTGAGAGGGGTAGTTGGCCAATGCAGAAAAGATGACTAATATTATACTCTCATGTGCCCTCATCCCTTACTTTCATTTTTAGCTTCTCCTATTTGGGTGTACAGATTAGTGGACTGGTGAGATTTGTTGGTGGATGTAAGATGATGAGGTGGTGGCTTCTCTATATCTAGGGACTATGATATCAGGTTGATGCCTTATATTGTTACAAAAGGAAAATGGGGTGGTGTCACTGAGGATAGTAATATCTACAATGTTATGTGGAAACTTGATGCATTGATGGTAGGTAGATGAGACTTCTTGCATGGAATAAATCCATAATCTACCTAATACAATATTGTATGGAAGAGAGAGGTCTAGGACTTGGAAAACCACATTCTTCACCATAGGTCCTACCTTGACTGGTAAAGTAACACACGCTTTATAGGAGCATTTTGCATCATCATAGGCCTTGATGGTGATCCACTTTCTAGAATCTACTGCATCCTCTGCATATCCCAATGTTGTGATCAACCGCAAGGTATAGATGTTAAGGCCAACTTCATTGTCAATCAAGACTCGCTTTATTCTATGTTTATGTAGGAATCCCTCAATGTGGAAAGGGGTGTTATGCGGTTGTTGAAAGGATGCATCATCATTCTTTGCAAAAGTGAGACATGGTGATGATTTGAGACTACCAACCATGGCTTGAAATTGATCTATATTGAGGTTAGATGTGACTGAATCTTTTTGGAGAGCTTGGTCTAAGATGGTTTTATGTGAGGGTGATAAGCGCAAAAGCTCTAATATGAAGATAAATGTCGGCATCTTATCTAATTGGTCCACAAGGTTATAATGTTTGGGCACGTATGTTGCTCTTGATAATGCTACTTGTATATTAATCTTACTACGACAAGTAACAACATTGCATACGGGATATTTACCTTTGACTGTAATGGTTGCAACTTGTTCATTGGCATCATACATGTTATTGACAGTATAGGTATATGGTGCATGGGTATAGTTTGTTGTATTATCTTGATTCTTACCTTGATGGGAGTGAACTCCTTTCTCATATGATGGGAGTGGATTTTTTAACATGGTATGATCTGTATTGGAAGTTTTTGCATTGTGACCATCCACTTCTATATCGCCTCAATCCATGAGGTCTTGAATGATATCCTTTAACTAATGACAGTTGTTTATTTTATGTCCTTTTCCCTTATAAAATAAACAATAATCTTTATCTCTCCACCATGAAGGTTTAGTCTGGGGTTCATAGTTTGACGTTTTAGGTAATGTGATAAGATCAGAAGATATGAGTTGATGTAATGTCATTTTAAGAGGTTCTCCCAAGGGTGTGTATGTGCGATTAGGTTTGTAGGTAGGGTACCCATTTTTAGGTGCCTCTTGTTGTTTGTTAGGAGTTTGATTTCCTTGATTGTTTTGGGGATTACCTTAATTGTTATTGGGGTTGTTGCGATTATTTTCTTGCCCTATGATTGTGACGATGGGTTGGGCGATTTTGACAGTTTGTGTGTCTACAACACCATTGTTAACAATGTTTTTTGTTTTTGGCCTAAAAATTGGGTTTGTCACTATTGTAGGCTGGTCGTGGACCCTCCTTGCTGTCATTGTGTATTTTGACAAGTCCCTTTTTGGTAAGAGCTTTCTCAATTTTAAGCCCTTGGGCTATCACGTCTTTGAAAGTGTCTGAACATTTGATGTCTAAGTAGAATTCCATTTCCTCATTTAAGTTTGAAATAAAAATTTCAACTAATTGTTCTTAGGGAATGGGGAAGGAACATCTACTAGAAAGGTGTCTCCATCTTTATAAGAATGCTGAGAATAACTCGCCATTTCTTTGTTTTGTATTGCAGAGGTCAGCCATGGAGACATCTCGTTCTATGTTATGCTCACGATGAGTGATAAATTTTTGTATCAGGTCCTCAAAGGTCTTGATCCTGTCGGGTAGGCTTGAGAACCATTGCATGGCTGAGCCTCCCAAACTTTCAGGAAAAGGGTGCATTAAATATGTGTCCTCATATGCAACCTTTAAGTAGACAAAGTAAAATTATCGCACATGACCTCTAGGGTCTCCCTTTCCTTTGTATTTATCAAACTTTGGGGTTTCAAAGTTGCATGGGAAAGGAGGCATGTATATGTTTCTATCAAATGGATATGGATAAATATTTTTGACAGCATATTTCTTTTGTGATCTTCGTGAATGTACTTGTTGGGCGAGGTCTTGCATCTGTTGTCTCAACATATCCATTTCTGTAGGATGAGGCGAGATGTTTCCTTTGGTGATAGGTGTCATCATAATTGTGGGTATTTTGATGTCTTCTCTCATTGTAGTGACTATTTTGGGCTTGCTCTGGTGTTTCTCAAATTTTTGATAATTCAAAGTTTAAAGGGAGTTTTGCACCCTCTCGAGCAAGTCTTAGGAAATGAGCTTCAACAGTATTCCCTCTAAGAATTTCATCAAAGATTTTTTTAAATCATCGGTTATTGTTGCTCACTCAATCTCCTCTTGTATGGGAGAATCTGGGCCTTCTCCCCCTAAAAATTTTTCATGATGAAAGGGGTTGTTGAGTTCTTCATTCGCTTTTTGGTTCTGGGTGCATTTCACTTTGTTTGTGTCTCTGATGCTGAGCTCTAGTCTTAGCCATGTTAAAGTGTGCTTTGGGAATGAGATGAATGAAAAAGTGGATGGGTGATCCCTTCTTATAGTTCCAATATTTTATGACGATGATGATGAGTTTGAAGTGTTTGGATGAGTGATCTCCTTTTACCAAAGGCTGGATATCAACAAAGTTCTTTTTGAGATTGCTTACTTGTTTTCAAATAATTGTGAGATGAGGTATAGTGAGGTTTTCTATTTTACGAAGCACAAGCTACCTAGCTATAAGAGGATGCACTCAAAATCTATTGTTAACCTATCTAAGATGTTTCGTATTGCCTCTTAGGATGATTTATCCTAGATGTAGAAACATACTAGAAAGTTTTTGGTTTTTTATGTTTTAGTAATATTTAAAAGAACTAAGGACAAGACCTTTTTGTGTTAAGAGTTGAATGAAATTTTGATGTTTGGATTGTTAACTTTGGAATGAATGTGAACATTGGAAATTTCTACTAAGGGACTATGAATTTGATGATTTATTTTGGAAATGATTTTGAAGTGAGAAAGATGGAAGAAATTGAATATGATGTTTTGATTTTGGAAAGAATATAAGTGAATGACTTAAGAAAATGTAGGAGGATTATGTGAACCTAGGAATCTCTAATATGTGATTGCAGGTTGTGGAATATATGATGGAGGAATGCATTGACCGTGATTGTGATGATATGGTAGAGCCCTTCTTTGAAAGAAAGCTTGTGATGCAAGTGGTTCTAATTCAAAGTTGTTGGTAAAACCGTGACTAAAATCATGATATCGATGGATGAAAGTGTGATGTTTCAACAAAATCTTGTAGTTCTTGTACAAGAAGCTTCTTTTCTTTTGGGTTTTCTTTTCACTTTGCTTCTTTTTGGTTTTTCGATAAATTGACTTCTTGGCATATTTGAAAGATTTCCAAACACGAAGCATTGATGGATTTTTCAAGAATGTTTGTTTTGTTTGATTAGATCATTGTTGGGGTGTAACTTGTTTCAAATGTTTGATTCCTTTGACAGAAAAACACATCAAGCACACAAGCACATATTCCTATTGTAGACACCTAAAAATGTCTCATTAATCATGTACTAATTATTCATCTAAATTGGTTAAATAATTCTTTAATTATTTAACTAAGTTAATTAATCTTATTCTTCTAATTTCATATTTCTTTGTCATCTTACTAATTATTCATTTCCATTTCTATCATCATTTAATCATTTAAACCATTTTTTAATATTAATTAAATATTTATTATTTAATTAATTGTGATTTCTAATCTTTCAATTTAAATAATCTTTACTATTTAAATAAATTCATTTTCAATTTCTATCTCTGTTCTCTTAATCATTAACCCTTTTCTAAATATTAATTAAATATTTATTATTTAATTAATTGTGATTTTAATCCTTTAATTTAGTAATCTTAATTATTTAATTAAATTCAATTTCTAAATAATTAAGTAGTTTCTTTAAATTATTTAATTAGCTAATTAATTCTTCTAATTTTAATTCCAAATCCCCAAATGCTAATTTCATTTAATTTCATTAATTCTCCAAATTCTAATTCTAATTCTAATTATTCTAATTTCAAATACATGTGCATGATTTTAAAAATCAAATTGAACATCAAAGTCAAGTTCTAAATGTATTCAAATAACAAATTGAATTTAAAATAAATTCAATATTTGAATTAAATATCATGCAAAGATTAAATTGAAAATCAAAGTCAAAGTTCAAGCACATGCTAAATTAATTAATTCAATCAATTAATTGAATTATCTCTTCATTCTCATTTCTATCTTTTAGTTAGCTTTTTCTCAATAAAGCTCTCAATCAGCTTCCAATCAGTTAACTATCTCCTCCTCTTTATTTCCTCCAATCATTCTTTTTCATCCTTCAATCAACTTTTTCTCAATCACTTGACTCATTTAATCTATTCAATATATTATGTTCCACCTCCAAATCAGCAGTTCAACTATCAATTGGCATGTGAGCTCACCTGAGTTCTACCTATTGATCAATCTGTTCCATCTTTCATTCAATCCTCTCCAATAATCTATATATTGACCATTCAATCTCCAATTTCTATGAATCATGAACTTTGAATCTTTGTGTCATTTGCAGGTTGCCAGCGCAATATCTGAGAGACACCATACCACAAAGAGGAGAAGAGAACAGGAAGCTATATGCAGTCTTTGAATAGGGGGAATTGATTGATATATCTTATATTCTTGTTTCTTGTTTAGCATTATTTCATTGTTTGTTTGTTTGAATTCCAATTAGGATAGGGATTCGTGATTTCCCTTTCATTCCTATTTGATTTACATTTAATGAATTTTAGCATATGACATTTTTGTGAACCCGACGTTAACTAACAACAATTTAACCTTATTTTTCTTATGTGTGATTTTGTAAATCATAGGAAATTTTTAAATTTTTTTAGAGGTTTGTATGGATTGCAGAACAAATTTTGAATCATGCAATCGCGTTTACATCATCACGCAATCACATAGATAGGTTCACACAATCAATCACATAGGGTCACACATTCATGTGGAACCCATTACACAAAAGCCCTTATAGTGTCACGCATTCGCTCATATACAATCATGCATTTGTCAGGGTTATTTCTATGTCTATTTATTTTCTATTTCTTGTTTCTTCCTCTTTGTTCTATTAAATTCTGTATGAAATTAGGTAAATCTAAATACAATTTACATTTATTGCATACTTAATTATGACATTTTATGGCACGTAAGGTACCATTCAGAATTTTAGGTGCTAGGAGGATGAAGGAACAAAGAAGACAAGCTAGACGCTATCAGCAAATCCTAAAGGTAGAAAAGAAGATACGAGATCTGGAGGATCAACCAGCCATCGACAAATACAACAACCTAGTTCTCTCGTATAAAGTAAAATACGATTTGCTTAATATAGAATGGATGATGAGAGATCTTGCTACAACATCATAATCTATTTTGCAGGTTACAAATCAGAATTAGCTTTCTTTTTTATTTTTTGTTTGGTATGTCTGTGTATCATGCAATCACTCTGTCAGAATCATGCAATCTATCTGTCAGGATCATGCAATTGCTCTGTCAGAATTATGCAATCGCTCTGTCAGAATTACACAATCGGTCATACAGTATCACGCAATCGATCAGATATTATTACACATTCATGTTTTTGATAGTTTAGTTTTCTATTTTCTGTGGGTTTTATTGGGTTACTGATTATCTATTTGCAGCATGTGGTGAACTTATAAAGGATCAGATTATTACTGAATCATAAACACTCATTCTCTCACACTTCAGTTTTGGGCTTAAAATAAACAATGGTTAAAATGAATATGCATGTTATTACACTTCAGTTTTGGACTTAAAATAAGCAATGGTTAAAATTGGCATGCATGCATTCACATTTCAGTTTGGTGTTTTAAAATTGACATGCACATGTGTATCTCACACCTAAATTTGGGTTTTAAAATGAACGTGAATTAGGCTGCTCAATAGAATAACTCACATTTTATTTTTCTTAAGGGAAAGGACTTTTATTGTGTTTGGGGTGGACCTATTGTTGCATCAACTACCTTTCCACCCACCTTCAGGGTCTTGGGAGAAAGTGAGAACGTGATAAAAATGCCCAAATTTTTCATTTTAGTAGTGAGGGGCATCTTTGATTGGGGATTTCATCACCCCACATAGGTAATTTGAATTGGGATGCGTTGGGGATATCATCTCTCCCAACATACTCTCGAGCGGGTTTTTCGAGCCGCTATATAAATATATTGGTCAAGCGGCTAGAGTGTTGAGTGAATTCGATGTATGTGGGGGCTTTCTCTACACCGATAAGCTCAACTAAAGTCTTAAGTGGCTTTCTCTGAGAATTCGTCGTTGGATCGGGACCCCTAAAAATTTTATAATAAGAGCTAACTTAGTAGCCCAAATCCTGCATTCAATGATTTCGGGAGTGCGGATCGTACCCCATAGATACCCCTCATGTACCTTGCATTATGAGACATAAATCCCATGGTGATAAGATCTTCGGATCTTTGGGGTAAGAGAGACTGGCATGCCGAAGAAGTGTGTGACATGGAGTGGAGCCGGTGCTGCCAAACTCTTTATCTGTCCGTCTTGTTTTGGTATTTTGTTGTGGGGGCCTCATTGAATGATGTCCACTTTCTAGCCTAAGATTGTATTATGTGCTTTTATATGTATCATTGTACCACACCAGTATTGAGTCAGTTTTTGGGCTATTTCAAGCCCTATCTTATGTATCTTTGAATTCTCAGAGTTGGTCAGAACACAATTCAGTCAGCTATACCTGCCTTCAAACAACTGTTCTCAGATTTGGAAAACAACAAACTTGTCCTACACATAGAATTACTGGAAACAAAGTCCATCTTGAAATGTCAGACAGTCCTACAAACTCAAAAATTTTACATACTTGTGACCATAGGTAGTCCTTTCATAGTCCTCATTTACGTCTTTATTATTGTCCTTAGAGGTTGCATAGTCCTCATTTACGTCCTCATTATCATCCTCATATACGTCCATAAATTAGTCCTTGTCTAGACCTCATATACATCTATCTTAGTTCATCATCATTTGCATAATCATCCTACAAAGTCATAGCATGCATCCTAATGGGTCTCCCAGGTGATGTTTTGCTCCCCTTCGAGCAACCTAATCTAGTGCCAAACGACAGTCAACGAGAAATCATTGACGGTTTGAGTAACTTGGCCTAGAAATTAAAGAGAAATGCACCTCATTATATAGGAGTCTAGTATGAGCTAAATATAGAGTATAAAATTACCTGTAGAATGGATAAAGAAATTGCTACAGAACTTCTAAGAGAAGAGCTTGAAAAACTTGCATTGCAAAAATATCAAAATACTCAAAAAGTCTTACGTCAAAATCCTCAATAGAGAGTCTGGTTTAGTGTTGCATATTCCATATTTAGGTCTAGAGTCTTACGTTATTGTCGTCTTGCATTAGGTTCTAAACCATCCTCATATAGAACTCTTAAATGACCATCACAAGGTCACAAAAGGCAAAAATTAAGATGGACCCAAACAACGACCTATTAGTAAATCCAACTTGGAACATGGACATATCAACTAGTCAATAGTCAAATTCTTAGGCAATGCCCACAATACATGAACTACAACAAAATTTAACACACAAAGAGATTGAGTCAGCTCAATAGGACCCACATGTCCTTATGATCTTAGACGCTTTTATACATAATGATAGGGACAAATATCTCTTATTGTTATTACAAAATGGGGCCAAATTACCTGAAGATTTTTGTTGGTATTATGGATGACTTTGTCATATGTTGCATTGGTTTTGTCATTGATGTCAACACTTTTTTTCTAGGAGGTTTACATTATGTTCACTGGTATGGTTAATGGCTTATGCACAGTCACCGGTATGTGTTCACCCGTAGGTTATATTGTTCACCGGAAACGATGATATCTTGGAGATCATTTGGTTATGTCGAAGACGTGGATTGGAAGTTTGGTTTTGGTGTTTTTCTTATTGGTCTAATCAGGTTGACAAATTTTCCTTTACCGACAGATAGGTCCAGGTTATGGATCGGTACTCTAGATCAGCACGACATGTTATGGAGATGATTTATTGATTGGTAAATGTATTGAACCGACATGTTGTATCGCATCAAGACTTATTTGTAATTGATTTTAATATATTTAGTGAGCCAACCTATACATTTGGTCTTAGGTTTTGTATAAATGATTGTAAGATCTTGTTGAAGATTAGGATATGGTTTGGGTATGAGTGTATTCGAATATTAAAGAGCAAAAATAAGCAGATCCTTGTGTGAATCACACAAACATTATTCAAAGGTTGAAGGAAGGTTATGAAGGTGTTTTGACACTCATGTTCAGAGCTTAACAGGTACTAAATCCAACATTGGAGATGCTATTTTGAGTAGTGCATTATCATTGGATTTAACCATCCAATTGTGTAGTCAATGTGACTCCTATTTATGATTGAGTAGTGAGTTCCAGGCAGTTCGCCTTTCTGAATGTGAAGACCCCATTTGTATACACATACTATCCATAGTAGTATCATCTGATTGTGGGTAAGGTTTCCCACCATGGTTTTTCCGTTACTGGGTTTCCACGTCAAAATATCTATGTCATGTGTTGTGGATGTTGTTTCTTTTTATGTTTTATGCATTAAGTTAAACCAGTACTGCTCTAACGATTAATTTGTTTTACCGAAACTTAAGTTTGGTTTACCGACATTTAAGTTTAAGTTGGAATAATTGTCATTTGGTTTACAATTTATTGACAACTGGTTCACAACTGATTCACCCCTCCCCTCTCAGTTGTCCTTCCCGGGACCTATCAATTTTGATATCACAACAATCTTACCACTAGGAAATACTTTAGGTCCAAATAGCAGTCAAATACCACATATGACACAAATGCAAGCGATGACCTCAAGTTTTCCTCAGAATGCACCAACATTATCTATACAAATAAATGTCATTTCAAACGCGAATTCTCAATCAAGTGCATCATCCTCAACAATAAATGTTAGCACACCAACACAGGCTATACCGATAATGTCAAGTGTCTCAGCACCTATTCAAACACAAGTTCCTCATACAAAAAGTGTGACTCATCCTTTGGTTTCTTATTCCATAGGATCTACATACAGTCATCAGAATACAAACCTAGGTTCCACTAATATAATGAGTACAACCTAGTCAAACATGGGTTCACATATCGCTTATTTCACAGTACCTAGTGGAACTCATAACACATAGAATTATAATTATGGTACATTTCAACAACCTCCTAGTTATACTACCACAAATCCTTTTGTGGGAAATATACATGCGCAAAGTGTACCTCTGACTCAAATGGATATTTTGTCCCAACAAGTACAAAATCTACAACAACAAATGACAACTATGCAAACTAGTAACGATAAAAAGAGCTACACAATGCAAGACTTGCGTCCTTATCCTTTTGATCACACATCATATATGTTGCCTTTCCCACCACATTTTGAAACGCCAAAATTTGACAGATACCGAGGGAAAGGTGATCCTAGAGATCACATCAAAGAGTTTTTTACAGCATGTATAGAGGTTGCAATTGAAGACACTTATCTAATGAGTTTGTTTCCTAAAAGTTTGGGAGGCTCAACCTTGGAGTGGTTTTCACATTTACCACCAGCTATCACATCATGGGGTGAATTAGTTGAACACTTCATTGCTAACTTCTCGCATAACATTGAAACCCCGGTCACTTTGATGGACTTATGTGCCGCAAAACAATATGACAATGAAACATTTGCGTCCTTCATAAAATGATGAAGATCTCTCTATAGGAGATGCAAGACTATTATTCCAGAAATAGAGCAATTTGACATGTTCACAAAAAACTTAATCCCTAAGATCAAGTACCAAATACAAATGCAATGTTTGACCATATTTAAACAAATTACTGAAAAATCCCTAAAGTGTGAGAAATTACTAGTAGAACAAGGTCTCATAAAATATGGCAATAACAACAACAATGATAAATCCAAATTTTGGCCAAAAAACAAAAATGTGACAAAACAAAAATGTGACCAATGATGGTGTTGTAGACACCTGTACAGTGAACATAACTCCACTGATTTTGTCTTTACAAGGTCCAAGTAAATCATTTAGTCCAAACACAGAGAATAACATTATATCAACCAATGTAAATGTTGCACAAACTATGAACACAAAATTTCCAAGGGTAAGTGCTCCAAAAAGGAATTACACACCTCTAGGGGAACCTATTGAATCAGCATTAAAAAAGTTGATACAGACAAACATGATCACTTTGCCAGAAGTAAGAGTATATGAACCAGGTCCTTTCAAACCTACATGGTGGAATGATAGAGATTTATATGAATATCATTGTACTAAAGGTCACAAAACAACAAGTTTCTATAAATTGAAAAACTTAATCCAAGACATGATCGATCAAGGTGACATCACGATTGAAACCAATAGAACTTTAGCAAACATGAATCCTACCATCTTTAAGGATCCATTTGTCAAACATGACAAAGGGAAGGAATCTACATCACAAACACAAGATAATACAACTAACTTCACAAAAGTCCATTACGACTATACTATTATTTCCATTAGCTCAGGAGATGTAGTAAATGATGATTCACAAGAAGCACTTCATAATGATGAGCAATATCAAGAGACTTACAATGATGATAACCAAATTTACATGTTGTCAGAAGCACCAAAATATGATGAAGACAAGAATCTTTGTCTTATGGACTGGGGGCATGAAGAACCATTTCATTCAGGATGGTTTGAAGATGAACTTATAGCACATATCATGGATGTCAGACTTGAACATGATGACTATAGGAAGGGATATGAAATAAACCTTGATAACACAACATATGTTACAGACAGTTCTTTCATAAGAGATGATATAGTGGCTACAATCATGATAACTCCCAGAGACAAATACTGTGTAGTAGTTACTCACAGATCTTAAGTAGTTTACAAGGAATACCATCAAACCCACCACTAGTAGTAGGGACCTATAATGTTGTTGAGCAACTCAAGAAAACATTGACATAGATATCACTCTTTAAACTATTGTGTATATCACCAACTCATAAATCTATCTTGGACAAAGAACTTCAAGATTCAGTTGTTGACAAAGATATAGATGAAAATGCCTTCCAATCCATGGTGGGGAATTTGGCATAGGGTACTCGTATTGCATTCACAGAATAGGATGTTCCCAGTGATAGACTTCTCCATAATGATCCGCTACATCTAGAAGCTTACATACATAAGAGAATAATCAAAAGAGTACTTATAGATGGGGGAGATAGTCTCAACATCTGTACATTAAATTTGGTTAAGGCATTGGGATATTATGAGCTTGATATTGATCCTTCAAAGAGAATAAACATCAAAGCATATGATGATGAAGAGCGTCCTTCAAAAGGTATAGTTATGCTACTAGTGCAAGTAGGACCTATAAGAACAAAGGTTAATTTCCAAGTGTTGGACAGAGAACTAGGGTACAACATGTTATTGGGCCGCCCATGGATTCATACCATGCAAGTTGTACCATCAATGTGTTAAATTCTCGTACAATGGCATTAAAATCGCCATAAAGGGTGATCCAAACTAATTCCAACACTGTAATAACTTGAAGGCAAGCGTAGATAACCAGGTACCCATTAATCAAGAAGCACACCTCACAACACAAATGGAGTCATTAACGATGACAGAAATGCAGAAGAATGCACCTACAACATCTTCTTTGAAGATTAAGGATGTTGGTTGTGGGGAATTTTCTATTTCAAGTACCTCAAATGGAAAAAAATTATCTCTTTCTCCTAGGTCTTTTGGGAAACCTCAAAACATAGTAATGAAATAAGACAAATGAAAAAAATAGTCAAATACTTAGATTCATGCTCTTTCATTAGGCGGGGAGATTTACAAGAAGAATCTATGAATGAAGATGTCAATCACTGGATATATAGAGAAGAAGATGACATGACAATACCCAGGTTGCCTTTAGATCAGTATGGCAATGGATACAAGATTCTAAACATGGGCATGATGGTACCACATGCTTGGGATTACAAAACAAAGCAAGATTAGAACCCGGTGTATCAAACAAAAATCCAAAGAATCAAGGGTTAGGATATAAAAATGTACCAAATATAACAGAAGCAAAACAACGTATATTAGATATACTGAACAGACCAAGGCTACCATCAAAATACATATCTCAAACTCAGTTGTCAACACGAGCATTTCCTTCTTCATCTCAGACAAGCAAGAAAGTACCAACATCGCCTAGTATAGAATCAAATGGTGAAGATATTGTTAGGCCCAATATGGAAAGCTAATGTACTGAGAGGGGAAGGGTGAATTAGTACTACAAATCCTTTCTTCAAAAATATCTTCACTGATATGCATAAACCAAAAGTTGTTGTAACATAACATAAAGCTAAAACAAATAAATAAAAATCATACATGATTCACTCCATAACACATATATTTTGGTTACACAAAAACTCTTGGTTAGAGAGAAAAATTGTGGTGGGGATGGCACCCACAACTTCACTACTGCAATAATAAAGGTTGCTTGGTTAGAGCTACATGTTCAGCTATTTCCGACAGCTTACCCTATTAGGAGTCTCAAGATCATTAAATCTACCTTGCTAAAGGATTTTACAACACTTATTCTAAATGTTGCACCTGGTTAAAGGCTTTACAATTTATAGACTTTGTTAGAGTCTTTTACCCTGTTAAAGGTTTCTCTTACAACTTCAAAATATTATAATAATATCTTTACAAATATCTGCAAATTTACATTTGGAATGTTATAGAAGATTCTATGTGCTCAAAATGAGATTACCTTGCTTATAGCATACCTCAGTAACCCATAAAGTAACTCGGTAAACCCTTCTGTTTACTCTGTACCTTGATTGTTCTCTGAAATGCTTTTTGGTGACCTCTGTGTCTCTGACAGTCACATTACTCAGTGCTTCCTTATCTGTCACATGTGTCTTGCTTCACACACATTCATCTCTTCTTTTTTTCTTCTCCTTTTTTTTGATCCTCAATTCATGCTGTATATATAGATATCTTATGTCATTGATCAGGTTCATTGCTTCGATCTTACAAACATGATTTATTGAATGAATAACCATACAAAATATTTCATTGGATAGATGACCTCGAAAACATACACAATCTTTAAGTGCAATTTCCAATGTAATAACAGTTCTTTGTTCCTTGATCTTGTAACACATTTTCCCATGTGTGTTTAGATTCAATGAATCTGGTAACACGATTCACTCAGTGTATATCAACTCGATGTATCATTGTTTCTGCTCGGTAGACAGCTTGGTGTATACTGGGCTCTGTGACTACTTTCTTCTATAACCGACTGCTCTGTGCATACCGACTGAATGTTTTAGTAGTAGTAACTGACTAGTGTATATAGAATTACTTTGGATATAAAACTAATGGCAACTATAATAAGTAGTAACAATCTCCCCTTTTGACATTAGTTGAGATGTTTGACAAAACTACTTTTCAAAGTTATAACTCAAAAATCTATATACTTACAAAATTTTGACAAAACTGATAGCATATACTTTTGTCAATGAAATAGTATATTCAGATATACTCCCCTTATCAATATACTGTACAAAACTCTGATTTTGCATGCTCGGTGATCAATATTTTGTACTTGGTTTTGTTTGGTGATCACTGCTCGGTTCACTGGCCAGTTCACTTCTATTCTTGTCAAAATTAACTGTGCATATGAATACTTTGTCCTGCTTGGTATACTCCCCCTGTATACTACATTCCCCTGTATACTTTGATACTATACTCACTCCCCCTTTTTGACAAACATCAAAACTTAGTTGCCATTCGGCGGTGGCAACTGGTCAAAAATGGATTTATACTTTGTCTTTGCATTGTTAAGGGTGGTAGAGAGGGCATTCTTGACACTGTCCATGAGTGAATTCTGAGTTATAATGTTAGCTAACAGTGAAATTAGTCCATCTAAGGTGCTTCCCTCTTGCTAAGTGGATAGGGAGGTATCTTTGTTGATCTATTCTTGGATGGATGAAAGATGAGGAATGAATAATGTTTGAAGTGTCATTATGTCCATCCTTATCGTGTGCTCTTCATTCCTAAATTCCAATTGTTGAGCCATGAGCTTTTGTAGCTTTATATAAAAATGCTTAATAGAATTTGGCTCAGTGGTCAACTTATTTGAGAGATTGGTGATCTCTTTCTCAATCACTTCAGTTTTATTTTTGATATTTTTAATGAATAAAGAAAATGTACAGAGTTTCTGAAATAAATAAAGAATGTGCTTGAGTTGAGGGGACAACTCAGCAATAAATTTGACAAGTTTAACTTTGCCAATAGCAATAGCTTTCTATACCTGTTTAATCATTTTAGCAGTGAGCTCCTTGTCCTTTAACTTTCTCAAATATTCACATGCATCTACTCCAAATGTCTCTATCTTGGTTAGGAGTTCATCTAGTTGAATTTGGATGGCGGCATCTTTTGTCACTGTTGCTTCAGGTAGCATATCGGTTAAGAGTGTTTTCACCTTCTGAAGTACTTTATTTTTCTTTTGAATAGCCATTTGCTTCTCCTTTTCAGCTTTGGCTTTGCATAGTTCACCAAATTCAATGAGTGCTTGCCCTTTTAATTTGGATATATCAACATTGGGCAACACTATTGGTTTTGACAAATCTAATTTGAAACTATGCTTTTTCATTTTCTTTTCTTTAACTTTCACTGGTTGAACTAAGACAATGGCTTGGGAGGCTTGTTGACCCTCGATAGGTTGCTCAGTAGAGGCAACACTTTGGTCGGTTTCTTTAGCCTCTGTAGTTTCCTTTGGTGTCTCTGAGCTTGGTGTCTCGGTTGTAACATTTTCAGTGCTAGATGGAGCTTGAGAGGTCTGTTCTTGAGAAGTAGCTTCTCCTACTATTGACTTGTGACTTTATGTGCCTTGTTCTGTATTCTGAGGGGCCTCGGTTGAAATAGGCTAATTGACCGGAGGATAGGGCTGAACTTGTTCCAAAACTAATTCACTGGATACAAGTTGGGCATAAGTATTCCCTTCTATCATTTCTTGTTCTGGAGCCTCGGTGTCCATGATATCCTCATCAACTTGTATAGTGTCAGCAGGGTCTTGCTCGGTGACATCAACTATTTCAACTTCAACTTGCTCACCAGCGTTCTTGATTTGAAATATTTCCTACCATTTTTCTTTGGTCTCATTCTCTACATCCAAGTAAAGGCCATTCATCAATTTCAAGGCTCTTTGCTTGACTAGGAATTTTGTGTGGTAGTTTTTCAGATGTTCAGTGATCTCATCTACCGACATGTCTAGGAAAAGATGTACCAGACTTCTTTCTCTCATCTGTTTCTCTAAGTCCATGACATACTTCCACCTGTTGTCAATATGCAAATATAATTCATTTGGAAGAGATTTAGATACTTCCAATGGGACCAATCAGAATTTCAATAGTGTACAGATGACAGCTTCTTCTATTTGTATCTTTTCATCATCAGATTTGGATTCATATTTTACATATATGAATGATCCAAATCCACCATATTGCTTCAGATTAGCACAAAAAATTTCAACACTATGTACATTTACCTTTTTACTCTTGACAATCTGAAATTTGTTTTTGTCTTCAGATTCAGTGTCACTAGACTCTTTAGCCAAAATGAGTCTCTGAGTAGATTTCTTGTAAGTTTTTGTTACCTTTGGTGTGGTAACATTCTTTGGTTTCTTACTTGGTGATACTGCAGATGCTCTTGTGTTAGGTCGCTTTGTTGGAGGAGTCGGTGATACTTTTGATGTATCATGTTTCTTTCTTTTCAAAACTTTCCCTTCAGGCAATTCGGTGCTCAGTGTTATAGCTGCCTCTTGGGCTTCAGATTCCTCTTCAGTGATGGCTAGAGTGCCCTTGACAGGTGTGGAGGAAGAACCTTCTCCAAATTTCTCCGTTAATACCTTGATCATTTTTGTTTCCTTCCTTGTAGCCTTGGGCACTATAATGCTCATTTTTACTTTTCTTTCACTTCTTCATATGTTCCATACCTCAGCTCAGTAGTATGCCTTGGTAATGTAGGAAAAGCATCTATCTGTTGTTGTGTGATGTCAAAATCAATCTCATAACCCATAGGTGGCAAAGATTGAGTTCTCGGTTCCACGGCATTCACATAGCAGTAATCAGTGTCCACTTCAAAACATATGTCATCCTTGTATCTCTCCACTAGCTTGGGTGGAATTATATATCTATTATGCATCTTCTCCTAAAACTTGCTGAAATAATCATCCATAATATCATTAAATTATCACCTAGCTTCTTGATGAAGTCATTGATTTGATGGGTGATTGGTCGGTGTAGCTCCCAAACAACTTTACCGACTGATGGAAATAATTTCTCAAAATAGAAAAACATGCATACCAGAAGTGATCCAAATTTTAGTGTATTAGCCCAATTGTTCTTCTTTGGCTTCCTTATGGTATTGAGATTCTCAAACACGTTTTTCAACAATACCTCACATAGATCAATTTTCATGCCTTTCTTCACAATTTTATATGCTAAGTCGACTATTGCACAGGGTACACTGTTTTCCCTTACCAATTGGAAGAAACAATAACCTATTACTCTAATGGCAAATTTTAGCCCTTCATCTATGACATTGTTCAATTTCAGTCCCCTGCAATCAAATTCTACTCCGGTTAAACTGATCAATTCCTTCTGTGATATCATTTTCTAAGCTCGGCCATGATCATAAATAGGACAGTTGGTGATCAAATGAATGATTTCCTTGGTGATCTTAAACGATTGCTCTTCTAGCCACATGAAGTCAACAAGAACTCTACTCAAAACAAACTTGACCCATTGGGGTTTGAAGACACGGGGATAGGTTAGGGCTTCAGTCAATCTCTTGATTTTGATGTGTTCATATTTTTTATCCATTTTACCATCGGTACACAATTCATCATATGTGTCTTTGATCTCAACATTACCTAGTTCCTCAACTTGACACTTAGTGAAGAATCTCACATCCTTGACTAATAAAACTCTATCCGGAATGAGTGAAAATGCAGTTTTGTCATCTGGTTCAGATGCAAGTTTGGGAGTTAAAGAGTATTTCAGTGAGGGCTTTTCAATGTTCTCAACAACAACAAGCTTCTAGATCTTAGGTGCCATTGCAGATTTCAGATAAATACTAACAAAAGATCCTTAGGGTTTGAAGACTTTCAAACGGTAGACGCTTTCTACTTAGCAAATAATAACAACTTGATATGATCGATAAACTATCTTGATAATGCATTCTGATTTATGCAAATACCTTTGAATTTGCTTCGGATGAGGTTTGATCATCTTTGATTCACTTTGCTCTGCTTTCTTGAAAACTTGGTGAGTGAAAAATGACCGTGCAATAGCTTTAAGTATTCATTGTACCTCATCGGGCTTCATGCGGTTAGGTCAGAAAACATTAAATGCACTCGGTACCACTACTTCTTTTTATGCTTTTACCGAGTAGCCAGACTTCCTGCATTTACCGACTTGACAGGCTTCCAAAAGAATTTGATAAAATTTCAAATTTTCTAATACATCTTTAATTATGCAAATTTTGAATTAAGTACAAGATGAAATAGGAACTGTTAAGATTTGACCTTTGAGAGAATGTAGTCCCTTCATACCTTTACCGATTAATTTGGAATAGGTGCACCTAGCTCGGTAGATAAGGTGCTTTCTTCATTTGACACAATTTCCTTCTTTTTCCAAATCATCTGTAATTTTTCTTTTATTTCCTCAGTGTCTCCTCTAGGTTGATCTCTGCAATCTCTAGCCAAGTGTCCAACTTTGTGACAATGAAAACATGCCATACCAGGATTTCTCCATGATCTTCGGTTGTTCATTCTAAACCTTATAAAGTAGTTGGCACTTATATGTCCATATCTTCCACAACATTCACACCATATCCTTGTATTGTAATCCCATGGTACAGCAAAATACTGTCGGTAAGGATCTATGTGAGTTTGGTAGCCTCTAGTATTTTCTCAGTGTGTAGACCACATATAGTCTTTCTGCTTAAACCAACACTCCTCGGTACTATGTCCATATCTATTGCAGTTTTTACAAAACCCTTTGAATTTTGCCTTCTTATAATTGCTAGTAGACTTTGTCCTACATTGGTTAGATGTGTGACCATTTTTGTTGCAATTGTGACAATAACCATTAGACCTAGTGACATTCGGTTGCTTACCTTTTCTGATTTGGCACATGTTAGCAATGTGACCTTCTTTTCCACAGTAGTTGCAAACAGGCTTCTTTCCTTTGATATTCTTCTTATTTCTAGCTTTCTTTGATGATTCTCCTCTCTCGGTTGTATGAATTCCCTTCTCAGTAGAGTCTCTTCCTTTGTAACTGAGTCCTGCTTCTTTGTTGGGTCTTCTTGTACTCAATTGCTCATCCAACATCTTTGATGCTTCATAACTCTTTTTTAGTGTTTCCTTGGATTTCTTTTCTGTTTCAAGTTCATTGGTCAACCTTGATAGTTCAAGTTTCAATGCTTGACTCTCATCATCTTTCAAATTTGCTTCATGATGTGCATAGCCCAATTGATCTAACAGATTACTTTGTATTCCAATCATCCTAGTGATTTCATCATTCTTTTCAGATACTAATGCTTCAAGCTGTTGTTTTTCTGTTTCTAGATCTCTTACTTTATCTTCAGCTGTCCTCAATGCATCAAGATTCTTAGTCATCTTTGTGCTGAAATGTTCATTTCCTCTTTTCATTGCTTTTAGCTGATCAATTAGTGCTTTGTTCTTCTCCTTCAGTTCTTCAATCATCTCTTCAGGCTCTTCAGATATACTATTCTCAAATGATGTTTCAATTTGTTCCACTAACTCTTGAGAGTCCTGCAAATCATCAGATAATCTCCTTCTAGCTTTCAATGATTTTTGCATTTGTCTTTGCATGTCTGCAATCACTTGATTAGCATGATCCAACTCTTCTTGCAGATACACAATTTTTTTGAGATTGTTTATAGCCTTCCATTGATAAGATCTTTTTCTTTAGGCTGTTAAACCCTTTTCCAAGATTCAAGCTTTGATACCAATTGTTAGGCCCAATATGGAAAGCTAATGTACTGAGAGGGGAGGGGTGAATCAGTACTACAAATCCTTTCTTCAAAAATATCTTCACTAATATGCATAAACCAAAAGTTGTTGTAACATAACATAAAGCTAAAACAAATAAATAACAATCATACATGATTCACTCCATAAAACATATATTTTGGTTACGCAGAAACTTATGGTTAGAGAGAAAAACTATGGTGGGGATGGCACCCACAACTTCACTACTGCAATAATAAAGGTTGCTTGGTTAGAGCTACATGTTCAGCTATTTCCGATAGCTTACCCTATTAGGAGTATCAAGATCATTAAATCTACCTTGCTAAAGGATTTTACAACACTTATTCTAAATGTTGCACCTGGTTAAAGGCTTTACAATTTATAGACTTTGTTAGAGTCTTTTACCTTGTTAAAGGTTTCTCTTGCAACTTCAAAATATTACAAGAAAATCTTTACAAATATCTGCAACTTTACATCTAGAATGTTATAGCAGATTCTATGTGCTCAAAATGAGATTACCTTGCTTATAGCATACCTCAGTAACCCATAAAGTAACTCAGTAAACCCTTCTGTGTACTCTATACCTTGACTGTTCTCTAAAATGCTTCTCGGTGACCTCTGTGTCTCTGATAGTTGCATTACTCAGTGCTTCCTTATCTGTCACGTGTCTTGCTTCACACACATTCATCTCTTCTTTTTTTCTTCTCCTTTTTTTTGATCCTCAATTCATGTTGTATATATAGATATCTTATGTCAGTGATCAGGTTCATTGCTTTGATCTTACAAACATGATTTATCAAATGAATAACCATACAAAATATTTCATTGGATAGATGACCTCGAAATCATACACAATCTTTAAGTGCAATTTCCAATGTAATAACGGTTCTTTGTTCCTTGATCTTGTAACACGTTTTCCCATGTGTGTCTAGATTCAGTGAATCTGGTAACACGATTCACTCAGTGTATATCAACTCAGTGTATCACTATTTCTGCTCGGTAGACATGGAATGTTACTTGGTAGACAGCTCGGTGTATACTGGGCTCTGTGACTACTTTCTTCTATAACCGACTGCTCTATGCATACTGACTGAATGTTTTGGTAGTAGTAACCGACTAGAGTATATAGAATGACTTTGGATATAAAACTAATGGCAACTATAATAAGTAGTAATAGATATGAGACAACTTCTACAAGAACCTAGCAATGATTCACCCAACAATACAGTATCTGACACATCCACACAAGAAAATATGGTAACAGACACACAATTAGCACTAGTAAATGAGCCTAATCATTGGTTGTTGGCAATAATTTTGCCAAGGGAAACAACTCAAGCTCCACCCAATGAATTAGATGAAGAAAGAATACGACTTATACTAGGTTTAAGAAGGGTGACCCCCATACAAAGGAGGACCGCAAATCTACAACAAAATCAAATACAAGAACAAGAGGAGATAAGTGATACAACCTCAGAAGCTGAAACATACATAGAAAGAGACAAATTTTCACGACTATGAATTCCTATCTAATCATGACTCCAACCCAAGAACAATTGGCATGATAGAGTGTCATAGATTGCCTATAGATGATGAAAATATACCAGGTCACTCAAATAACTAGGTATGCATGTTATCAAAATCTGTTACAATATAAGGGAGCAATGAATTACCCCTTGTACACTCACATTTGATTGATTGGGGATGAGAAGGAAAACCAACTCTAGATTGGTTTGAGAACAATGAAGCTATTGCAGAATTCCTTGGTGTCAGAGAAGGATTTCCACAAGGTGATCACAAGGCAGGATTTGTTGTAGACTTGGATAGAACAACATACTTTTGAGAGGCAAGTGCCTCTATAACAGAAGATATGGATCAAAGTAATCACAATGGCAAGAGTGATTTAGACAACCTCCCTATTGAAAAAGAGAATTTAGCATTACTCATGGAAGAAATTGAAGAAGTAAATATAGCAGAAGGAGAAGTTGTACATAATATCCACTTAGCAAAATCATTAAACCTAGAAGAAAAGGGCAAATTCATACAGTTTTTCAAACAAAGTCCTATCAATTTCACTTGGTCCTATGCGGATATTGCAGGCTTATATCCAGAATTGGTGTTACATCATTTACCATTGCTACCAGGAATTAAACCGTACAAAAAAAAGCTAAGAAAGATGCATCCACAGATTGCATTACTGGTCAAAATAGAACTCCAAAAGCTTTTGGATGTGAGCTTCATTCGACCTATTGACTATGCAAAATGGATATCCAATTTGGTACCTATGACTAAGCCCACTGGGGGCATAAGAATCTATACTGACTTCTGAGATCTAAACAAAGCATGTCCTAAGGATGATTTCCCATTACCCAACATAGACATGATAGTTGACTTAACTGCTGGGAATTAAATGCTTTCATTAATGGATGGTTTCTCAAGATACAACCAAATCTGGATTGCACCAAAAGATCAACACAAGATGGCATTTACCTATCCATGGGGAACATACTACTGGAACGTCATGTCATTTGGTCTTAATAATGTAGGAGCAACATATCAAAGGGCTATGATGATACTATTTCATGACATGATCCACAATATCATGGAAGATTATGTGGATGATCTACTGGCTAAATCAAAGACAACATAAGGTCATCTTGAAGTCCTTGCAAAGATATTTGATCGATTAGAGCAATACAATGTCAGGCTAAACCCAAAAAAGTGTGTTTGGTGTAACAGCAGGCACACTTGTAATGCCCCACCAGGAACCCCGAAGGAAAACCCATAATAAGGGTGAAACAATTTTTTTTTAAGTATAAACATCATAAGTGCATTTACACAACATGCGTGATAACACAAGCGAAAGACTTACACCAGAATTCCTTAAGGGTTACCAACGAAGAATTAACTTCAAGAATAATTTCTACAAAATCATAAATCCACATATGCATCATTAACTCAATGATCACAAGAAGCCATAAGCAAATAAAGATTCATCATAGAAAGATTGAAAGGATACACCATAACTTCCACTTCAATAATAATTTACTAACATCATCAAGGAAACTGATAAAAACATCCAAACATAGGATTACATTGCTCTTCCAATACATAGCTTCTTAATAAACATAAGGGATAGATTTAATCCAATTACAAGCTTACATAAGATCAATATTACAATGATACAATGACCACATGGCTCTACAAATACCAATAATCTTCAAAACATGAGAAGAAACATGAGCCACGAACCACAGGAACACCTATGAAGCCAATCCTCACATGAAGGTACAAATCTGAACATCCGATGGGAAGTGGCACTACCACCTGACCATGTAATTCCCAAATGGAATCACCCCACCATGCTAGGAGATAGTTGAGGACCCTCAAACAAGCATAAGCATGACATGGTCGACAAAACAATACGACTCCATGAGAGCACAAAAGACTCCACAAGAATCCAAGTGACTCAACTTCACAAACACAAGTGAACTGACATCACAAAACACAAGTGAACCAAATGAGAGAGTGTCATCACATAGCTTAAGATGGATACCATGGTACAGCCTCCATAGGTCCCAGCTCACTATCTAGGTAACCTTTCTCGACCTCCGGCTCCAACTAAGTCTTATGCAGACCCTACCAGCCTTTCATGAAGACAAGGTGGTTGGTTTTCCATTCTAGGCCTTCTTGCCACATTATGAGCCCTGTACTAGCACTCACCTATGCATGAGGTACAATTATCTTTATTAATGTTATCATAATACCCACCTAATCAATTCATTAGATTACCAGTTATTATCTTACTTTCGTTGGGTCATAATACCTACCACTTTGGGTGCAATCCCCAAGCGAAAGCCAATCTCTCAAAGGACACTACACAAGCATGGTCACTCCCCGAGGACCCTATGGCAAAGCAGACAGCCATAACACCACTATCAGAAACAAGTGGTCAAACAAGGACATACTAACTCTTGACTAACCATAAGGAAAAGACACTACATGGTTAAGACAACAGAGCCAACATATATCTCTTGGTCAAAGGTACCAATTACACCACCACGGGATGACTGAACCACAGACCAAAATATCACAATAAACACTTGCAAGGATAGCTAAATACATCAAGTTCGCACTCAGACAATCTTTGAGACTATCAGCATCATAAGCACTTGAAACATCATTGATTGAAAAAAATGAAATAAAACACTCTTGCAGCAGTCATATTATTCAATTCCCAATTCAATGTTCCATCAGAAATGAAATCCACATTATACATTCAACCGGTTATAACATGATTTCCAACAGGCATTTAAATCATTTTCAGAATATATCCAAAACTACCAATTTGAATCTCTAATTCATGCCTTAATTTTCATTGATAAATTTATTAACCACATAATAAAAATCACATGAAAATCATATTACATCACGCAATACCACTTTAAACATTCCATTTATAAAATTTAAGTTCTTAGCACTAACCGGTTTGGAGACCGGTGAGAGCTCAAAGCTAAGCGGGGGCCAAACCAACCCATGGTTGTGTTGTTGCCAGGGGCAACAGACACTACCTACCGGTAGTACTGCTGCCACTGGTAACAGCCCTACTGGTCGGTGGCTGCCACTACCAACCGGTAGCGGTACTATCGACCGATAGTGCCCACTACCAACCGGTAGTGGTACTGCTGACCGGTAGTGCCCACTACTAACCGGTAGCGGTACTGTTGAACAGTAGTCTACTACCTGCAGGTAGAAGACACTACCGACCCACGTGATGAGGCAAGCCCATGACGGGAGCGATAAAGTCCACAAGAGAGGCACAAGAAACATGCCTCCAAGCATTCTAAAACCAAAAAGACACAAAATCAATAACCACAAGGGACATTCCATTTCTAGAATTATTTCACAGGCACACACATACAATGCCAATTTCCAAAATTTCAAGGAGGAGTTTACGAGCAAGGTAGATGGTGAAATAAACACACTAGAAAGAATAGCTAGCCAATTCATGACAGTATAGAAACAAGGATGCTCACAACAAACCCAATCTAAAATTCTTTCTTTCAAAAGAGGAGGTAAATCAAGAAGTTGTTTGCAATGAACAAATAACACACAGCAAAGAAGGAATGAGAAATTCCTTTCCTGAATGCAACCTTATGCTAATAGCATCACAAAATCAACTCTATCAGGCAATCTTTCTTCCATTTCAACATTCCAAAGGAATCTGCAGGCAAATTGCATAAATTTCCACACACATGAAGCAAACTGAAAATTTCAAAAACAAATTCAAAACAAGAAGGAAACCTCCAACCTCGAAGCAATCAGCAAGCAAAGAGATGAAGCAAATCCAGTCTTGCAACCAAGTCGAATCTCTAGCTCCTCCAGAAATTTTTTCATAATTTTCCCTCCAAAATCTTCTTCTTCTCCTGTCGTCAATGCCCAGAATGGATGCCCAAAACTATCTTTTAACCCAAGCTTCTAGGTTAAAGTTCTCATCCAATCAAATTTAAATATTTTAAAACTAAAAGGCAATCAGATTTATCTCTTTCCCCAAAAATAATTCTTTCCAATGATTAAATTAAAAAAAGCCAAAATGGAAAAATAAAAAGGGAAGTTTTTATTTATTTCTTTTTCCATAAATACTTCCTTCAACATAAGTATTTAACCTTTTTAAATGGCTAGGCAATTTATTTATTTCACAAAAATGTCAATGCAACTTTACACAATAAATTAAGCCATTTAACTATTTAATCTAGCAATTCATCAATTTAATAAATCAATCATCACAGAGCATAATAATCAAATGATTACGCCAACACAAGATTGCATCATCCATTATGCCCAATAAAAAGTTAACAAAAAAAAATACTGTAGAAAAAAAATACAAAAAAATATCCTCATCAAAGGTGAGTGAGTTAAAAATCTTTTCCCAAAAGGATTAAAAATAATACTTTCATTTAGGTCAAATTATGCTTGTCATACACGGGCATGGTATGGTCCTAAAAAAATGACTTTTAAACTATAGGTTCTATTAATGCCTATTCAAACTTAATTTTTAAGATCTAGGTATTAAAATAAATTACATATTTGGAAACTAGACTTCAAGCACTACATTTTCTATTATTGAATTTTTCCAAGATTCATTCTTAAGTGCTTCAAATTTTTACGTCAAACGGGACGAATTCTAAAAAACAAGGAAAAGACTTCCACTTTTTGGCCAAAAAGTGGACTCAACTTCTTGCAAGCACCCAATACATACAAGCCATTTCAGAGGTTCTAAGGCCCTCAAAATTGACTCCAAAACTTTCCTTCACAACTTTCAAAAATGAAAACTTTGATATCTTCAAATCTAGACATGATCTTGTAATAAAAATTTATTGGCATGCTTATCTAGCCAATTTAAAGCTTTGGGGAAAATTTCAGACCAATCCGTGCTCAAATGAAAACTTACTGAAAATAGTAACTTTATGTATATGCAAGGTTAAGACACCATTTTCCTAACAATTCTCTCATTTTCAAACATTGTCAAATGAGCAAGTGACATGTGTACATGGTCTAAAGTTTGTTGCTCCCTTGATTTATAAAAAATGAATAGATCATTATAAGGGGTTCTAAAATTTTGTATTGGGCAAGTAGAATATAATAGTGCTAAGTATAAGTCATAAATAAAATATGCAGACTGTAAATGCTTGATTCTAGAAGTAAATGTTAACCAGTTTTGAACTATTAATGACAATATCATAGAGTTGTCTCCAAATTTTACATTCCAAATTATATGAATACAATATATATCAAATATATTTAGATTCGTCATTGCATTATTTTTTTTTATTGTGCTATTTGTTCATTGTTATCTTTCAATGAGAGAATTAAAATGATTTGATTAAATAACTGTGATCTTAAATGAATAATTTGGATCTGTAAGTAGAACTTTGTGGTAGCATCAGTGGATTTGTTGATGTAAGACATTAACATAAATATATCCACCGATTAAACTTAATTTGTTGATGGAATTCTTTTGTGGTCTTTTGTTTGACTCCAAGCCCTAGAATATGCATCAATCTATTATATGGTTTAATACATCTTGAGAAAAAATCTCAAATATCAAAATCATTTTTACTTTTATGTTGTTAGGTGTAGTGTAGATTAGGATACTTGTTCTTAATTGTTGAATGAATGTTCAATAACCAAGAATAGAGCCAAATTCAAGGTTAATCAATCTTTCCTTGGTATATTTTCATTGAGAACTGTCTACTTTAATACAATGTCTAGGGAAAAAATGTAGTTGATCATAAGACATTATTTAGGGGAACTCACCTTGGTATAGCAGAGCCTAAAGTGTTGAAGACATCAATCTTTGATTAAGTCTTGTCTATTGGCCACTGCTTAAAGAATGTACATATTGAACATGGTTAATTCATAGTAATTATTGCACAAACAGTTGGAAACACCAATATATTGGTGACTCTACTAGGGAAACTAATTAAATTTGAATGAATCTAATCCCAGTAGTCTATCATGGGTGTACAAGGGTTATAAATCTTGTTTTTTGTGATAATTTTGTGATAGATTCACAAGTCCTAAGTCATAGTTGCATATTATTATCCTATTCCCTTTTAAGGGTGGTGACTCTAGTCAATCTCCTTGATTGGTGAAGTTAGAAGATACAAAAAATTGTATGAGTGAGGAGAACTCTTATATACTTCATAAGCATATGATACTAGATACATGAGTATCAAATTGACAAGACTTCCTGGTATGCACAATAGAAGATATTAACATCAAGTATATCTTATCAAGTTGCTTAACAAACAAAAGATGAGCAAAAGGTGGACTGCAAAAAATAAAGGTACTTCTACACCCTTCATTGCTTCAAATTTGCTCACATCTAGTGTAGAAGCTATAGTGACTAGTCCCTCTTTGAATATGGATCAATGTCCTTCTGCATCTAATAAACGAATATGAAAATTTGATCAATAGGTTAGTGGATCACATCATAATCCTCTCTTTGGAGAAGATTCTAAGGGTGGAGAGGTATATTTTGTGACCAACCATCTAGATTATATACATTTCCTATTGCTAATAGGCCCAAGCCATGTGATACATTTCCATTTGTATCAGGCCTTATTAATTCAAAGTAATTTCAAGATTAGCTTGATGAAGCCATTAGGAAAGATTAGGTACAAGTCAATTATGAGGCTAGGATTGCTCATTATGTATCTTCATTTGTTCCACCTACACAAAATTCCCAATATATCCTTGATGTAACTATCCTACCATCATGTGTCCCATTAGGATCACAACTACCTAATTCTGCCCAATTCACTTATGCTAATATATGTTCAACTTCACAAAATACTTAAAGGGAATTTACGAATGAATAATTGAGGTAGAAAATTGAATACATTAGGGCCCATTTTGTGAGGAAGTTAAGTAGTGAAACAAATTCCTACACTAATCTTGAGAGGAGGGTAATACAAAAAATTTATAGATCTTTACAACAGTTATGAAAACTTAACAAAAATAAACATAAATAGCATGCATACCACAATAATGTGATTTGTGTGGAGAAAACCCTTTTAGGAGAAAAAACCCCACACTCTAAAAGCCTCCCAATATATTATTCCATACTCAATAACATATTACAATATACTTGTAGAGAAATATTTTCATAGTAGCATCACTAACCAAAGATTTAGAGGTAACTCAATATATATAAGACTCTTACACACACAAACTCTATCTCACACACCTCATATTTAGGAGATACAATGCATGAAACTGTCAAATAGTATTACAAAACTGTTAGCCCTCCCTACTTTCATTAAAAATTTCAAATTCAAAGGTCACCTTTTTGGTGTTATTTTCCTTTCGGTCATGTATTTCTTCTCTTTGAACCCAAGTCATTGAACCTCTTCTAAGTTCAAAGTTAAAAGTTCAAAGCACGCTTTAAAGAATTTTCTTCACGGCTTTCTATTATGATAAAAGAAAGCACTTTGTTGCAATTTGTATTGAACTTGAACATTTGAACCTTTTTGGTTCAAGGTTCAAGGTTCAAGGTTCAAGGTTCAAAATCGATCATGCGTCAGTTCTGTCTTTGCTCATTCATTGTTTTATCGCTTAGTCGGTGTTATGTGTTGCTATGTGTTATTTCTCAATATTGAATTTGAACCTTTGAACCTTTTGGTTCTTGGTTCAAGGTTCAAAGTTTGAATTCTTAAAGTCTGAAGTTCCATGTAGAATTGACACAAGCATCATGAAGTGAATGTGGTGGTGGGAAAAGAGAATATTCCAAGGAATTCAAAATGTTAGTTTCTAAATTATGGCAAGCAATCATCATAATTCATGAGTCATGTGATGGAATAACCCGAAATTAAATGCATGTCGGTTATACATCAAATCAGGCATCAGCTCGCATGAACTTACTTAATTAGTACAGCTAGATAAGCTTTGAGTGTGATTTTGTCCATTTTTGTTGCAAAAGATAGCAATTGTTTCTAGAATCTTCTCAGTAGTTGTGCAAGTGAGGAAAATTGGAGGTATTGTATCTACATTTGGAAGGTTTCCAAGAAATTGTTGTCGAGATCAGGTTTGTTTTAATCATTCTCTCTTCTACTATATTTACTTCTTTTGGAAGCTAGTTGTTGTGTGTTCCCCTTTGTTGTGTATAAGAATTCATTTCATTCCTGAAATTGTTTGATTAAAATGAGAGGGGCCATTATGAGGCCAACTCTACCAAAATTGGGCCGCACTTCTTGCTTAGTTATTTTTCTTCCAGAAATGAGGGATACTTCATTAGCGCAGGCAGACCTCTCTGATTTTCTTGAGAGAGCTAAAAAAAAAAAAAAAAATCTATGAAGAGTGGTTTGGTTGAGGCCGCTGCATTTCCTATCACGACACCATTCCCAGAGTTAGTATTGGAATGTATGAACCGGTATGATGCGGAGCAAAGGTGTATCATGAACATTAATGGTGAAGTGTTGTTAAAAATAGACATGGAGACCGTAATGGTAGCTATGTGCATACCTCATAAGGAGCCATATGAAGTCTAGACTATTGGCACTTCATACTCCTTCTTTTCTGAGAAGAAGAGTGCTTATAAAAGTGTGATTGCCAGGAACTGGTTATTGAAGATTCAAAAGGGGGGTTCCAGGTTACCAAGGCCACTTACTAGAGAGAACTTCATAAGAGAGGTGCGAGACATTGTCATTATGTTGAATAGGATAAAAGGAAATGCCCATGCCTTTTACTGGGAAGATTGGATGTATTTCTATATCCAAGTCATGTTGAATGGAAGCACCTACCTAGATTGGGGGTAGGTTGTTGCAGAAAGATTGCATGAGAGTCTAAACATGTTTGCGGGAATGAGTGGTTTCTATATGTCTTCATATTTGTTTTATATTCTTGCTTGTACTCAGGATTGGAATGACTTGCATCATGAACCCTAGATTGATGGAATAAGGGTATATGAATATCACCCTCACCTACAGGAACGGAAAAATGCAGAAAATTTCATGAAATGGAATGACATTTTTGCAGGGAGATTGGTTTATGAATTACAAGGAAACACTAATAAGAGGTTGTCAATAGAAGCAATAAAATTTATTGGTATTTATGGTAGTTACTTTATCCAATTCCCTCAGCTCACATATATTAGATTTGGCGGCTTTCAGGGTGAACCTTTCAAGTTACCTAGGTATGTTTTGGATAGTTATGTTTTAATTGAAGTTAGTCGACAGCTAGCTTAAATTGAGAAGAAAAGTGGAGGGAAGTCTGGGGTGGTCTTTCTAGTAGAACTTGGACACTACAGTTGTGCGTCGATCTCAGATACCTTGAACCTTAAACTTGAACTCTAGAAGTTCAATTTGCAGTTGTATGTTGCCAGATATAAATTTGATAGTCAAGCATTTGCTATAGAGAATTTAGATGTTGATAATGGTTTTCGGCATGAACCTCAAGTGGAGGATTATTGGGAGAACTGTGCTGATGAATTTGAAGATAGAAGAAGGTTGTAGTCAAGATTCATGGTTCAACAAATTGTAACAATGGTCTTATCCATGAATATTTTTGATGTGCAAGAAGATGAAGATGAGGAAGTTGTTGATCTTGAGTTTGATGAAAGGATACACGGGCATCCTATCCCAAAAATTGATTGGGATAGCAAAGGGGATGATAATATTCAGGCTAGAACCTTTAATGTGATCAGATGAACAGAAAGATGGTTGAAAGATCATCATTTTAGACAAAGGCCTATACCTGCACCTAAAGATAAGAGAGTTGGTTGAACTCGTGCAACTTCTCAAACATCTCTTCCTTCTTCTAACATTGTTGTTGATATTGCGGGTGATGAGAAACAAAGGATGGAGAAGGCCAAAATTGCAAATTTAGGAGTCTTTCTTGGGTTTCGCCTTTGCCCGTGTTAACAGATGACGTAGTAGGAAAAGCAATGAGAAAACCCTTGCAAGTTAACTTGTAGTAGACTTGGATTCTGAGGAAGAAAATCAAGGAGAAATGGATACTCAGATGTAGGACCAGCCCATCATAGATGTTGTAGATAAAGGAAAGCAAATCTAGCAACCTGAGGATTTTGGGAATACCATGGTCATTATCACCATTAATCAACAATCACTATCACCAAGGGAAACATTCATTGCTCCTAAGTGGCTGAGTGATTTGCTTACTAAGAAGAGGAATGTAATTCCTATTTCAATCCCAATGGAGGACATGGTCAGCAAGTGTCTAGGAAGAACATCAAAGTCCAAGACACTTAAAATAGAAACAATGATTGATGTGGATAAGCAAATAGGACATTGGATTACAGAAGTAGCTAGACCCCCAACATATAAGGAGGTTGAGAATATCACTGAGAAAGATTTCATCATTGAAAAGATTGATCTAGGGGCAACTTCCTGGGTTGTTGATGCTAAACATTTGGAGACTTCAACTAAAAGGATCCTCACTAGGACTTGGAAGGATGAAAAAGACAAAAATGAGATGAAGTGGATCATAATGCAAATGGCTCAATATATCAATGCTATTCAAAATCCAAATCCTCTGCCACTTTCCCAAGTTTCTTTGTCGTTTGATCCAAAATTGCCCATGAACCAAAGGTTACTTGATCAAGTTCAAAGGAGCTGAATGATTATAGATGTCTTTAGTGAATGGCTTGAATCAATTGTACGGCGGGGAACTAACTATATTTTTTATCTAGTCAATGTGTTTGAGAATGTAGAGTTTGTGGGTAAAGAGTAAGAAATAGAAATAGTTGCTTGGGAAAAAGAGAAGATTAAATGGCTAGTTGTATTGAAGCAGATGAGAGATACGCAAACATATGGAGTGATGAACTTCCTAGCTGAAAAGCTAGTGCATGGCCTTGATGATAACATACTCTTCATTTGTAAAGAGAATATTGAGTGGAGAAACTCAATTATTGAGCAAGGACATGAGGAATCCATCAAGCTTCTAAAATAATTGAAAGAATTGACTAACACTATGCAAAAAGACATGAAATGCATAGCTCTTCAGCTTCTAAAAGAGGATAAGCAGATGCTTGAGGACTCATCAGATATGATCCAATTTTTCAAAGATCAAGTACAGTAAATTCAAGAAGCAAAGTCCTTGACAATTGAAGATTTCCCAAAGATTGTAAAAATTGAATCTATGTTGGTTGTCTACTTTGATCATATTGAAATGGATAAGGGTAAGGTCATATAGATAAGAAAAAAGAAAGAGGTATGGAAGCAACGAATCCTACATATCGGCCTCCCACATTACCAGCTCATTCCGAACTTCTCTTCAGCTCACATAGAATGGTGAAATATTCGAAGCACCCCTACATCGCAAGACAAACAGGTTGAAGCCACGTCATCTATAGGAGTTTGATTGTGCCTCTGTTGCTCGCGGCTTATGTCACTTTTCCAGTTTAGTTATTGTTTTTTCAGTTTCAAAAACTACACTTCTTTAACTCTCTTGTGGAGTTAATCATTTGACTCTATTTTATTTGTAATAGACTATCATAGCCTGGGGACTATTTATATGGTTATAGAAGTCATTTTAAAGGCCCGAAAAACTTTGATTTAGAGGAAGAAACTTAATTTTATTTGAATTTCAGTGTAGACATTTCTAGTACATTAATGGAATGATATTTTGATATGATCTTCAAATCTGTGTGTTTGAAAGATATAGCAATCTCTTTTGGGATGTATGCTTATGTGCCGAATACTTTATTTCATTACCAGTTCTTTCTAAGGCTGTGAATTCATTGGTTTTCTTTTTATTTAAAAAAAAGGTTCTACATTGTTGTTTAAATGACTCTAATCCCCCTTGTCCTATGAGGCATGAGCAAGAATCAAGCAGCATTTATGCTACATTGAGCATTTTTGGTGGAATAAGTTTTTTATATCGAATGGATATGTGCAGGAGAAAATTCTGTGAGCTTTACATTTATTTATAATCATCTTGTAGTGTTCTTTTGTGTTGACAAATGAATGTGAAATCATTTCTCACTTTTTGGTGAAAAGTATGTTTCTTTTTGAGTTATCTGCATAAAAATTTATTGAAAATCTTACAAGGAGCTGCACTCTGATGAAGAGCGTAAACCTAAACTCGGTTCACCCAACTATTGGTTCATTTTCTTTTTCATGAAGGGTACGAATGAGTCATCATTTTAAAATATATAAAAATTAAAGAAAATCCAAATCTGTTAACCAACAAATTTTTGGTGACTCTGTTGGGGAGTCGAATAATAAGCTTGGTCGCCTGGTTACAGGATACAAAGAACTCTCTTGTCAATATTTAAGTTTTTATTTGGTGCCATTGAAATTTTGCATTGTAAATAGGTTGGAGCCAAGAAGATATACTAGGTCTCAGAGGTGTGAAGGAATAGTTGACTCTGTTTTTTCAGGAATTGCAAAACCTAAATTTTAAGTCGTTCGTTTCACCTAAGAGATGAGCACGAAGTAGACCTCCTTGTCCATCCCCTTCACTCCATGTATCCTCAGTTTGTCAATCCCTAACTTTGCATTGTGTTGCCTTACCCTATGTAATCAATCCAACACCTCTCAATATCATTCTTCTACTGGCAACCAACAATCCTTGGGGGGCCATTGTAGGTCCGTTGAATCTGGGTCTAAATTTGAAGGCTTTACTCAAAGGAGTGAGAGATCACTTGCCTGAATTCAGTGGTAATGGGAAGGTCACATTTGATGAACATTTGAATGCATTTAATTTTGCATGCAATGTAATATCTGTCTAGCATGAAGATGTCATAGTAAGGTTGTTTGTACAAACATTAACTGAAGCAACTACAGATTGGTTTTCTCATTTGCCGAACAATGTAATAACAAATTGGCAAGATTTGAAAACTAGGTTTAAAGATAGGTTCAAGGTAGAAGAGGATGAGCATTCCCTTTTGACTCAGATAGCTCAATCAAAAAAATAAATCCCTGAATCTATGAGAGATTTCATGGCTAAATTTGGTAAAATTATTCATAAAATTCCTACAAATCAAAAACCTTCAGATGGTAACTTGAAATGTTTTTTTATAAATTCTATGCCCTTAGAGATACATTTCTTGATTCGTAGACAAAGAGTTTCAACTTTGAATGATGTTAAAACACTTGTTGTTGAATTAGAGGATGACTTGATCACTGCGGGAAAATGGAAGAGAGAAGTACAAGTGGCCAATGTGCAACCCTCTACTTATTCAGACCCTATAATTCAAAGACTGATGAATGATGTGATAACACTCAAAAGATAGTTACCCAAGGCTAGTACATCTTATTCATAGCCTTACCAAGACATACCAAGCAGGATTACAAATCAGTCTATGGGAACTGGGAATAAAGCCTTATAACTACCCCCAACCCAACAAAGATTAGCAATTGAAGCTCCACCACTAAAGGGGAATATGTGTGTTTTTCATCTCACTGATGATCATGATGGTAATTCTTGTCCAGAAATGGTGTGTTATGCTCAGTTGATTGGTTCTAAGGAGGTGTTGAATGAACCAAGTGAAGAAGAATCTTTTAGGCAACTTGGCGACTCTAAAATCCACTTCTTGGAGTACGAGTTAGATTGAGAAAGAGGAGGTGATATTTTGGTTACCTTGCAGGATCCTTCCTGTGTTGTACTGACAAGAAATCAATAGAATGTAAAACCTCAGGGTGCTCCTTCGTCTTCTGTTGTGAATCCTAAAGGTAAGGACATTTTTTATAGGCTTCAAAATAATGATTATAAACCTTAAGAACTCCAGTTGTTGAAATCTGTAGAGACTGAAGGTTCATTTGATATTGTAGATTTTTGTAAATCCTCTTGGATGCAAATTACACCAGCATAATACCTTAAATTAAATCCCAAAGAACTTGATAGGCTAGTTAAGTTTATAAAAGGAAATAATGCATATGTACAAGCCAACATGATACAACAGTCAGTTAATGCTACATTATCTTCTCAAGGTGATGTGTCAACCCATCCTATTACTCATGAAGTTATCACTGAAATAATAGCCCATCAAATTGATGATACGCTATATATTCTTGAATCAAAGCCCGAACCTTTTTATATATCTTTTAAACTGGAATTCAAGAGCACAAAAATACTGTTGAATATGAGGCCTTGTTGTTGGGATTAGTTGAAGCAAAAAAAATTGGGAGTGAAGCTTCTGCAAGTTAAGTGAGATGCAGAGTTGATTGTGAAACAGGTCCGAGGATTGTTCAATGTGAAGAATAAGAGATTGAAGCATTACCAAAATAGAGTCTGGGATGAAATTGAAGGTTTTGATGCATTTTCTATTGAAGTCATCCCTAGAGAACAAAACTCTAAAGCTAATTCTTTAGCAGTATCACCTTCTCTATTGATTCCTCATCCTGCGTTTACAAATGATACCTATCGAGTGGAATTGATATACCAACCTAGTGTACCCGATAATTCTGAATTTTGGCAGGTCTTCGATAATGACAAACAAATCAACAACTTCTTCCATTGCCTAGAAACATTTGCTACCACCTTCTTTGAAGGATCAGATGTTGAATGTAAGGAGTTTTTGCCGAAGCGGGGTCGAGAAATGAATGATGGGGTGATACAATTAAAAGGGAATAAGATTCCTAAAGGGTTGGTCTCTTTAGAACATCTCTTTGATCATCATGATGCCTATAAGAAGAGAAAAGACGAACAGATTCCTGTAGTCCAAGATGCTGGTGGTTATGAAAGAGTTAATATTGGAACTGAGGAAGATCCCAAGTATATAAATCTAGGAAAATGTTGCACACCTGCAGAGAAAGAAAGGTTCATCACTCTCGTGTTGGAATACAAAGACATTTTTACTTGGTGTTTTGATGACCTGAAGAACTTCAGGGAAGGAAAATTTCAACATCACATTCCTCTGAAGCCTGGAATGAGTCCTTTCTGGAAAAAACAAAAAATTTGAAAGCCAAAATCATATATATTATTCACCATTCTACCTGGATAGCCAACATTGCCCCTATCCATAAGAAAAATGGAGAGATAAGAATTTGTGTGGACTTTAGGAATTTGAATCAGGCCACTCTCAAACATAATTACCCATTACCTGCTATGGATCATATTTTGCAAACAGTCTTAGGTTCAGAAATGATGTCTATGCTTGATGGATTTTATGGTTATAATCAGATTAGTGTTTTAGAAAAAGACCAGCATAAAACTGCTTTCATCACTCCCTGGGGTACTTTCACCTATAATAGGATGTCATTTGGTCTGATAAATGCAAGGCGACTTTCCTGAGGGCTATGGACTTATCTTTCGGTCATCTGAAAGATAAAATAATTATTGTATATCTTGATGACCTAACTATCTTCTCGAAGAGGAGAAAGCATCACATAAGAGACTTGAAGCAAGTATTGCAAAGGTGCCAGGAACATGGAGTGTCATTGAACCCAAAGAAGTTAGTGTTTGGGGTTATAGAAGGTAAATTACTTGGCCACATCATCTCTAAAGAAGGATTTAGAGTGGATCCCAAGAGAGTAAAGGCAATTCAACAGTTAAGTTTGCCATCGAACAGAAATGCAGTCAGGTCTTTCTTTGGGCAGGTAAATTTTCTGAGGAGATTTGTTCCAGATTTTGCATAAATCACAAGGTACATTGTAAACCTGATGAGTGAAAAGAAAGTATTCAAATGGAATGAAGAGGGAAAGAAAGTACTTGAATCAATAAAGGAAGATATTGCTCAAGCACCTATTCTTGTTAACCCTGATTTTAAGAAAGATTTTACCATCTATAGTTATGCCTCGGAACATACCATGTTAGGGATTTTGTTACAAAAGAATGAAGAAAATGAAGAAGTTCCAATATCCTTCATCAGTGTTCCCCTTAAGAAGCACGAATTGAAATATTCCATGATGGAAAAGCAAGCGTATGCAGTTGTGAAATCTATAAAACAATTTACGTACTATATTCTTCATTCTCATGCAGTAGTCTATGTGCCACATTCTGCTGTTAAAAGCATTTTAACACAACAAGATATTGAAATGAATAATAGGTCCTCATGGGTGTTTAAGATATAGGAGTTTAACCTGGACATTAAACCAATAAAATTAGTGAGGGGACAAGGCTTGTGTAAGTTAATTGCAGAAAGTAAGAATGAAGTGACTGAGGAGCTGCCCTTAGTCTTATTTGTTGGACTTCAAGATTCCTGGTTTATAGACGTTGCATAGTACTTAGCTTATGGGGACTATCCAGTGCATCTCTCTCCAAGAGAAAAATGGAATCTGAGACTGAAGGCTTCCAAATATGTTATTTTTGATGATGTATTATACGAAAAGGGGTTGGATGGAACTTTCCTATGCTCTGTGGACAAGTTGTTTCAAGAGTCACTGTTGAAAACCTTTCATGATGAAGCCTGTGGTGGTCATTTTTCATCAACAGTAACTACCTACAAAATCTTGAGAAATTTTTATTATTGGCTAGGTATGTTTAAGGATGCATATGCTTGGGTAGCTAAGTGTGAAAAATGTAAGTTATTCACAGGGAAGCCACAACTTGCAGCATTACCTCTTAGACCGGTAGTTATTGATGAACCATTCAAACAGTGGGGTTTAGATTTTATAGGTCCCTTCTCACCTACCTCAAGTGTTGGACATACACACATATTGATAGCCATAGATTACTTCACCGAATGGGTTGAAGCTATTCTAGTGCGGAAGACAACTTCTAATGTTGTTTGTAATTTTCTTAAAGAAAATATTCTGGTTCGATTTGGAGTTCCTCATAAAATTGTGGTTGATAATGCAACCAACTTCTCTTCTATTGAGATTTCATTATTTTGTGATCATGGGATATATCTTTCCCACTCTTCAGATTATTATCCTCAGGGTAACGGCTAGGTAGAGTCGAGTAAGAAAAATCTGATAAATATTATGAAGAAGTTGGTGAGTGAAAATTTCAAAGACTGGCACAAAAGATTATATGAATCTCTTTGGGTGGATCACACATCTCAAAAAATAGATATAGGGATGTCACCTTTTGAACTGGTGTATGGCATGGGGGCTCAAGTGTCACTTCCCTTAGAACTTGCAACTTCAAAGTTACAGACTGATATTGAAGATATATATTTTCAAGATTCTCTGGAGAATAGAATTATGCATTTGATGAGGATTGATGGAGAAAGGGATAAATTGTTTGATCGGATTACAGAACATCAAATGAGGGTCAATAAAATATTTTACAGGAGAGCCAGGCTACGGAAATTCATGCTAGACGATCAGGTTTTTCTTTGGGATAGAAGAAGAGAACCAAAAGGTGCATATGCAAAGTTTGAGTCATTATGGAAAGGACCATTTGAAATTCAAGAGGTAAAAGGCCCTAATTCTTTCAAGCTATCATATCAAGATGGTATTGTTCTTCCCCTGACCTATAATGGGCAAGATCTGAAGTTATATCAATTGTAAGCGGTAGTCCCCCGCAAGTCTTGTACATAAGTTTTGTTGTGTTTGGTTTGTTGTTTTGGTTCCGTTTTTGTGTCTGTTTTGGTCCTTTTGATTTAAGCCTCATTTGTGAAACTAGATATCTTGAGGTTCATGTATTGGTACCTTACGGTCCAAGTCCCCAGTCGAATAAAATGTTTGCCCTCCCTACTTTCATTAAAAATTTCAAATTCGAAGGTCACCTTTTTGGTGTTACTTTCCTTTCGGTCATGTATTTCTTCTCTTTGAACCCGAGTCATTGAAACTCTTCAAAGTTCAAAGTTCAAAGCATGCTTTAAAGAATTTTCTTTGTGGCTTTGTTTTATGGTAAAAGTGAGCACTTTGTTGCAATTTGTATTGAGCTTGAACCTTTGAACCTTTTTGGTTCAAGGTTCAAAGTCGATCATGCGTTGGTTATGTCTTTGCTCGTTCATTGTTCTTTGTTTTGTCGCGTAGTCGGTGTTATGTGTTTCTATGTGTTATTTCTCAATATTGAACTTGAACCTTTCAACCTTTTGGTTCTTGGTTCAAGGTTCAAAGTTTGAATTCTTAAAGTTTGAAGTTCCATGTAGAATTGACACATGCATCATGAAATGAATGTTGCAGCGGGAAAAGAGAATATTTCAGGGAATTCAAAATGTTAGTTTCTAAATTATCACAAGCAATCATAATAATTTATGAGTCATGTGATGGAATGACTCAAAATTAAATGCATGTCAGTTATACATCAAATCAGGCATCAGCTCGCATGAACTTACTTAATTAGTACAGCTAGCTAAGTTTTGAGTGTGATTTTGTCCATTTTTGTTGCAAAAGCTAGCAATTATTTCTAGAATCTTCTCAGTAGTCATGCAAGTGAGGAAAATTGGAGGTATTGTATCTGCATTCAAAAGATTTCTAAGAATTTGTTGTCAAGATCAGGTTAGTTTCAATCATTCTCTCTTCTGTTGTATTTACTTCTTCTGGAAGCTAGTTGTTGTTCTTTCCCCTTTGTTGTGTATAAGAATTCATTTCATTCTTGAAATTCTTTGATTAAAATGAGAGGGGCCATTAGGAGGCCAACTCTACCAAAATTGGGCCGCACTTCTTGCTTAGTTAGTTTGCTTCCAGAAATGGGGGATACTTCATTAGCACAGGTGGACCTCTCCAATTTTCTTGATAGAGCTAGAAACCCAACTCAAATTTCTATGATGGAGAAAATTGTGAAGAGTGGTTTGGTTGAGGCAGTTGCATTCCCCATCGGGGCACCATGCCCAGAGTTAGTATTGGAATGTATGAACCGGTATGATGCGGAGCACAGGTGTATCGAGAACATTAATGGTGAAGTGTTGTTAAAAGTAGACAAGGAGACCGTAATGGCAACTATGGACATACCTCATAAGGAGTCATATGAAGACTAGACTATTGGCACTTCATACTCTTTCTTTTCTGAGAAGAAGAGTGCTTATAAAAGTGTGATTGCCAGGAATTGGTTATTGAAGATTCAAAAGGGGGGTTCCAAGTTACCAAGGCCACTTACTAGAGAGCACTTCATAACAGAGGTGCAAGACATTATCGTTATGTTGAATAGGTTAAAAGTAAATGCCCATGCCTTTTACTGGGAAGACTGGATGTATTTCAACATCTAAGTCATGCTAAATGGAAGCGCCTACTTGGATTGGGGGCAAGTTGTTGCATATTGCATGAGAGTCTAAATAGGTTTGCGAGAATGAGTGGTTTCTATATGTCTTTATATTTGTTTTATATGCTTGCTTGTACCCGTGATTGGAATGGCTTGCATCATGAACCATAGATTGATGGAATAAGGGTATATGAATATCACCCTCACTTGCAGGAACATAAATTTGCAGAAATTTTCATGAGATGGAATGACATTTTTGTAGGGACATTGGTTTATGAATTGCATGGAAACACAAATAAGAGGTTGTCAAGGGAAGTCATGGAATTTATTGGTATTTGTGCTAGTTACTTTATCCAATTCCCTCAATTCACATATATTAGAATTGGCGGCTTTCAGAGTGAACCTTTCAGGTTACCCAAGTATGTTTTGGATAGTTATGTTTTAATTGAAGTTAGTCGACAGCCAGCTTATATTGACAAGAAAAGTAGAGGGAAGTCTAGGGTAGTCTTTCTAGTAGAACTTGGACACCATAGTTGTGCATAGATTTCAGATGCCTTGAACCTTGAACTTGAACTCAAGAAGTTCAATTTGCAATTGTATGTTGCCATATATAAATTTTATAGTTGAGGATTTGATATAGAGATTTTAAATGTTGATAATGGTTTTCAGCATGAACCTCAGTTGGAGGATTATTGGGAGAACTGTGCTGATGAGTTTGAAGTTAGAAGAAGGTTGTGGTCGAGATTCACAGTTCAACAAATTGTAACAATGGGATTATCCATGAATGTTTCTAATGTGCAAGAAGATTAAGATGAGGAAGTTGTTGATCCTGAGTTCGATGAAAGGATACAGGGGCATCCTATCCCAGAAATTTATTGGGATAGGAAAGGGGACGATAATATTCAAGCCAGAACCTTTAATGTGATCAGACGAATAGAAAGATGGTTGAAAGATCATCATTTTAGACAAAGGCCTATACCTGCACCTAAAGATAAGAGAGTTGGTCAAACTCGTGCAACTTCCCAAACATCTCTTCCTTCTTCTAACATTGTTGTTCATATTGCAAGTGATGAGAAACATAGGATGAAGAAGGCTAAAATTACAAATTTAGGAGATTTTTCTTTGGGTTCCACCTCTGCCCGCGTTACCAAATCACGTAGTAGGAAAAGAAATGACAAAACCCTTGCAAGTTCACTTGTAGTAGACTTGGATTATGAGGAAGAAAATCAAGGAGCAATGGATACTCAGATGCAGGACCAGCCCATAACAGATGTTGCAGATAAAAGAAAGGAAATCTAGCAACCTGAGGATTCTGGGAATACCATGATCATTAGCACCATTAATCAACAATTATCATCACCAAGGGAAACATCTACCGCTCCTAAGTGGCTGAGTGCTTCGCTTACTAAGAAGAGGAATGTAATTCCTATTTCAATCCCAATGGAGGACATGGTCAGCAAGTGTCTGAGAAGAACATCAAAGTCCAAGAGACTTAAAATAGAAACAATGATCGATGTGGATGAGCAAATAGAACATTGGATTACAGAAGTAGCTAGACCCCTAGCAGATAAGGAGGTTGAGAATATCACTTAGAAAGATTTCATCATTGAAAATATTTATCTTGGGGCAACTTCTCAAGCTGCTGATGCTAAACATTTGGAGACTTCAACTAAAAGGATCCTCACTAGGACTTGGAAGGATGAAAAAGACAAAATTGAGATGAAACGGATCATAATGCAAATGGCTCAATATATAAATGCTATTCAGAATCCAAATCCTCAGCCGCTTTCCCAAGTTTCTTTGTTGTTTGATCCAAAATCACCCATGAACCAGAGGTTACTTGATCAAGTTCAAAGGAGCCAAATGATTATAGATGTCTTCAATGAATGTCGAATCAATTGAACGGCAAAGAACTAGCTATTTTTTTTGATCTGGTCAAGGTGTTCGAGAACGCAGAGTCTATGGGTAAAGAGTTAGAAACATAAATAGTTGCTTGGGAAAAAGAGAAGATTAAAGGGTTGGTTGTATTGAAGTATATGAGAGATACTTAGAGATATGGAGTGATAAACTTCCTAGTTGAAAAACCAGTGCATGACCTTGATGATAATGTACTCTTTGTTTTCAAAGAGAATATTGAGTGGAGAAACTCAATTATTGAGCAAGGACATGAGGAATCCATCAAGCTTCTAAAAGAATTGAAAGAATTGACTAACACTATGCAAAAGGACATGAAATGCATAGAGCTTCAGCTTCTAAAAGAGGATAAGAAGATGCTTGAGGACTCATCAGATATGATCCAAGTTTTCAAAGACCGAGTACAACAAATTCATGAAGAAGAGTCCTTGACAATTGAATATTTCTCAAAGATTGCGAGAATGGAATCTATGTTGGTTGTCTGCTTCGATCATCTTGAAATGCATAAGGGTAAGGTCATACAGGTAAGCAAAAAGAAAGAGGTATGGAAGCAGTGAATCCTACATATTGGCCTCCCACATTACTAGCTCATTCTGAACTTCTCTTCAGCTCACCTGGAATGGCGAAATATTTGATGCACCCCTATATCGCAGGACAAACATGTTGAAGCCACGTCATCTGCAGGAGTCTGATCGTGCCTTTGTTTCTCGTGGATTATGCCGCTTTTCCATTTTAGTTATTGTTTTTCAGTTTCAAAAACTAAACTTCTTTAACTCTCTTGTGGAGTTAATCATTTAACTCTAGTTTATTTGTAACAGACTATCATAGCCTGGCGGCTATTTATATGGTTCTAGAAGTCTTTTTAAAGGCCCAAAAAACTTTGATTTAGAGGAAGAAACTTAATTTTCTTTGAATTTTAGTGTAGACATTTATGGTACATTAATGGAATGATATTTTGATACGATCTTTAAATTTGTGTGTTTGAAAGATATAGAAATCTCTGTTGGGATGTATGCTTATGTGTGGAATACTTTATTTCATTACCAGTTCTTTCTAAGTCTATGAATTCATTGATTTTTTCTTTATTTAAAAAAAAAAGGTGCTACATTGTTGTTTAAATGACTCTGATCCACCTTGTCCTGTGAGGCATGAGCGAGAATCGAACAGCATTTATGCTACATTGAGCATTTTTGGTGGAATAAGTTTTTAATAATGAATGGATATGTGCAGGAGAAACTTCTATGAGCTTTACATTTATTGATAATCATCTTGTAGCGTTCTTTTGTGTTGAAAAATGAATGTGAAAGCCTTTCTCGCTTTCTGGTGAAAAGTGTGTTTCTTTTTGAGTTATCTGCATAAAAATTTATTGAACATCTTACAAGGAGTTGCACTCTTATGCAGAGGGTAAACCTAAACTCGGTTCACCCAACTATTGGCTCATTTACTTTTTCATGAAGGGTATGCATGAGTCATCATTTTAAAATATATAAAAACTAAAGAAAAGGCAAATCTATTAACCAACAAAAACCATGGGCTAAAACCCCCCAATATAGTGGAGCCCATCTTATCTCCATTCCTATAAGCCCTATGATGTGTCAAACACTCATCAACATGTGCACCTCCCTTTAGCAGCTCATTTATGTGGCTGGCACATTTTTTATATTTTCTATTTAAAGAGAGCCAACTTCTGGAGGCCGTAACTTTTGAACTGAGTGTATGGTTGATGAATAATTTGAAGTGTCAAAAATCTCACAATGTTCTATCAAGCTATAACATGCTACGCCAAATATTGACACTTTTGGGCTATTTTAGAGCCTCTAAATCCCTCAAATTTGACTCCAAAACTTTTGTTCACAACTTTCAAAAATGAAAACTTTAATATCTTCAAATCTAAAACATAACCTTGCAATGAAAATTTGTCGGCATGCTTATCTAGCCAATCAAAGATTTGGGGAAAATTTTGGACCAATTCGTGCTCAAATGAAAACTTACTATAAATAGTAACCTTATGTAAATGCAATATTGAGACACCATTTTCCTAGCATTCTCCCACTTTTCGAACACCTTGCAAGAGAAAAGGGAGTATCTACACTATAAATTAATTGCTAGGGGTCATGAGACCCATAGACTCCAAACACCATCTAAACTTCTTTGTGCTCACAACCATAGTTAAAGAATCTACAACACTCATCAAAGTCTCTTACCTTAACTAGCTTCACCCTACCATCTCACCATTTTCCTAGCATCCTCCCACTTTTCGAACACCTTGCAAGAGCAAAGGGAGTATCGACACTATAAATTAATTGCTAGGTCATGAGACCCATAGACTCCAAACACCATCTAAACTTCTCTGTGCTCACAACCATAGTTAAAGAATCTGCAACACTCATCAAAGTCTCTTACCTTAACTAGCTTCACCCTACCATCTCTGACAAAATGATATTAAATATCAATGTGTTTGGTTCAGGCGTGAAATGTCATATTCTTAGCTAGGTAGGTCGTACTTTGACTCTCACAATAAACCATCACTGCACCTTTTTTATTCCAATATCTGAATATAGTCTCTTAACCCAAATGGCTTATTTACAAGCATGAGGAGCTACCATATACTCTACTTTAGTATTGGACAAAGAAACCACATCGTGTCTCTTACTCGTCTAACTAATTGTACCACCAAATAAATTTAACACATAAGCAATGGTGGATCTTCTACTATCAACATCATCTACCCAATCTGAATTGACATAACCATGAATATCAAGGGAAATCTTGTCTCTTGTCAAATTACCATGATAACACAAAAAATATTTTGAGGTACCATTCAAATATCTGAAGAATTTTTTAACTACATCCTAATAAATTCTACCAAGATTAAAAATATATCTAGAAAGACTCCTACTACTTGGGCAGTGTCTGGTCGAGTGCAGACCATAGCATACATCAAAATTTTAATTGCACTCTAGTAAGAAACTATGTTCATGTCTTCCATCTGTGATGGGATGTAGGACAATTTGAAATAGATAATTTTGTTCCAATTGTAAAAGTAATACATAATGGTCTACAATCTTGCATGTTGAACCTTCGTAAAACTAAATTCACATACTTACTCTGCCCTAGCCATAACTTTATTTTCATTCTATCTCTCTTCTAATCTCCATCCCAAGAATGTGTTTTTCTACACCAAGATATTTCATTTCAAATTTAGTTTCAAGTTGATGATTTAGTTCTAAAATCTTACCTTTCCTTTTACCAATGAATAACATATCATCAAGAAATAATGCAAAGTACGGGAAATGATCCCCATCAGATTTATAATAAATATAAAGATCTAATTTAGAACACTCAAATCCCAAACTCAAAACATATGTATCAAATTTTTGGTACCACATCATAGGACTCTCTTTGAGGCCATATAAATATTTCTTCAATTTACAAACCAAATTACTTTTACCATTTAGCACATAGTGCCCAGGCTATGTCATATAAATATCCTCCTCCAAATCACCACGAGGGAAAGTAGTTTTCAAATCCATTTGCTCAACCTCTAAATCATAAATAACATTAATAGAAAGAAAAAATCTAATAGATGTCATTTTTACAAAATGATAAAATATCTCACCATAATCAACACCTTCAACCTAAGAGTAACCTTTTGCAGCCAACCTTGCTTTATACTTCTCAATACCATCTAAACCAATATTTTTATTGAACACCCATTTCTAATCAACAGGTTTACACACCTCAAGAAATGGTACAAGATCCCATGTATCATTCTTTTTCAAAGCTATCATTTCTTCTTCGATAGCAATATTCCAGGATTCTACATAATTCATACCTAATGTATCTTCTACAGATCTAGACTCATCCACATTAGTATTCAAAACAAAAATACATCTCCAAGCATTAGGTAAATATCTTTCAGGTGGCTATCTATGTCTTGTAGACATTCAAACAAGATGAGTTGGAGGTTCTTACTCCTCTTTTGAAGATTTAGAGCTAGATGAGCTATCCTCAACCTCTTGCCTATCTAGGGGTCTCGATTCAACTCTTTCAGGAATAGAAGGAAATTGAATCACTTCTTCTTGTTTATTATGTTCTAGTTGCAATGTTATAGAAGGAGGCTTCATTTCTCTAAAAACAACACGTCTACTATGTATTACCTTCTATACAATAGGGTCCCAAAGATTGTATCCTTTCAAACCATAATTGTATCCAATGAAGATACATTTCACAACCTTGTTCTCCAAATTATTTTCTTCTCCTTAGACACATGTGCATATGCCTCACAACAAAAAGCTCTAAGATGTCTCAGTGAAGGCTTGTGATCTGACCATGCCTCCAAAGGTATTTTATCAAAAAGAGTTGATGTAGGAGACCTATTAACTAGGTAGCAAGCAGTGGCAACTACTTCAGCCCAAAATTTTTGTTCTAGATCAACACCACTTAACATACTCCTAGCCTTCTCCATTAGTGTCCTATTCATTCTTTCTACAACTCCATTTTGTTGTGGAGAATACAAAGTTGTCTTTTGTCTAATAATGCCATAGTCTTTACATAATCTATCAAAATAATTAGAGAAAAATTTAATGTCATTATCATTCCTCAAACATTGCTTTAAATTCTTCAAATCAACTGAAAACTTCATATTTACTCTTTAAAAAATATACCCATGTCCTATTAAAATCATCAATAAATGAAACATAATATGTGGATTTTCTAATGGAAGAAACATCTATAGGACCAAACACATAAAAATCAATAAGATCCAACACACCACAATATTTATGAGAACTCAAGTGAAACTGAGCATGGTTTTATTTTTCATAAATGCAATTCTCACATAAATCAAACTCGAGATTACAATCATTCAAACCTTCAACAAGGTTTTTATTTTTCAAGGTCCTTAGACCCTTTTCTCCAATGTGGCCAAGCCTCTGGTTCCATAACATAGTCTTCTCTACAAGTAACTTTTCTTCAAAAGAAAGAGCACTCTTAGCTACCCAAAAGCCATGTCCATCTTCTAAAGGTGAAACCCTCAAATCTTCCAATGAAATAGTAAAGTGGAAAACTGGATCCTAGTGACTAGCCACCTTGGAGAGAGAAAGGAAGCCACTAGGATGATTTTCACTTGGAGACACTTTACATTCAAAAGAGGGGCTTGAATCGACTAGATCCAAATCCAAGACAGACAAGGATGTGAATTCCAAGTGGATTGCAAGGGTTGAAGTGTGATTTACCCTCTTTTGTAAATAGGAAAGTTGACTTGTTGACTATGTGGAAAACAAAGAGAAAATGAGTGAAATGAGGAGCTACCGGTTTGGGATCACATTGTAACTTCAAATCTGAGCTAATTAGACTAATACAGATCTGTCCTGCAAATTTGGAGAAAATTCATCGAGACCGTGGCGGGAATGTACATGGTCCTCCACAAAATCCGCGAAACAAAAAAGGGTTCTTCCGTCTCTGCGAATGAAGCCCAAACCTGCAATTATAGTTGCACACTTGCAACCTACACACAGAAAACATATGAAAAGGGGTTTTTGATAGGGGTTTGCCTCAGTCAAACCTAGGTTGAGAAATCAACCTTGAAAGACAGTAATTGCAAATGCTTGATGTAAACAATGGAAATGTATACCTTGTAGATCTACAACTTGTTGATGATGATTTCTAATCACAAGTATTGCATGGAATGGCATGTAACGTGACAAAACCCTAACACAATACATGCTTGCAAATCAATGTTGAAATATTGCTCCAATGGATGAATGAAGAAGACTTGAATTCTTGAATGCTTGATGATGTATATCTTCGCCTATGCTTGTTTATCTCCTTTGCTTGAATTTTGCCTCTCATTCCTCCTTATGCAAATGAGAAAACCAACTCCCTTTTATACATGCCTCTTGAAGATCAATTCATCCCACAAAAGGCTGACACTGAGGAGATTTAGGATCCCGAAGTGGAAATGGGGCCAGGGGGGACCTATCTTGGGGCCACCCTAAGAGAGTGGGATAGGGGCATCACGCCCCTGTCCAAGGGGGACAAGGGCACCACACCCTTTTCCTAGGGGGGTCAGGGGTGCCATGCCCTTGTCCTTCCCTATCTTGGGGCCTAGACAGGGTCCTAAGGCTATATCAGGGCTCAAACAAGAAGGGGTCAAGGGTGAAAATGCAAAAATAGGTCTTGATTGGGGAAGAAGATGTTATCATCGAGGTGAGGACCTAAAATGTGCTTAAAATTGTAGGAGGTGCAATTTTATGACACTACACTTCCAATGAAATATCTACATATTTGTTTTTCACAAGTGTTATTAAACTCAACAGTGTATGCTTTTATCTTATAAAATGTGTTGAATCTAACACCTCTAGTAATCACCATAGCACCTCTAACCATTTTAGATCCTACATTAGAAAAGACTACCTACACACCACATCTACAAGATTGCTCATAGATAATAAATCTCATTTTAGTCCAAGGATATGCAACACACCACTAATCCTTTTTATTATACCATCAAGAAACCTAATTATAACTTTACCATGACCAACAGTATCTAAATGAGAATCATCACCCAAGTAAACCTTAGCTCCATTAAATTATTCATATTCAAAAAACCAATCTCTATTGGAGGTCATATGAAATGATGCACCTAATTTAATTAACCATGCATCATTACCTGCTTGAATAGCCAAATTTGTGATGAATTCATCACCATCTTCCTTCTCATACTTAGAATAAGAACCAAACTTCTTCTTCTTCTTTTTCTTCTTCTTTTCTTATTTGCAATCCTTATGGAAGTGTCCTTATTTACCATAATTCTAAAAAATGACTTTGGACTTTCTAGGAGATTTGGATCTCCCTTTGCACATGGATTTATCATTCTTCTTATTCTTCTCGCCTTTTCCCTTGGGTCTTCCTTGAATAGTTAGGGCATCCTTCTAACTGATGGATACCTTCCTTTACATCTCTTCACCAAGCAAGTGGTGCAGGAGCACCACCTATGGAGGAATGAACCAAGGAAAAGATGATCTTCTATTAGCCTAGAATGAATGTAATAAGACCCTATGGGTCCTTTTAGTAATTTAATGTCCTAAGAGTGTGACAATTTTGTCCATGTTTGGGTTAAATTGTCACCTAGGATCTTGTAGAGCAAATTCAGTCAATAAGGGTCACAATGGTCTAAATTGAGGGATCAAGTGACCAAAAGTTTATTTGAGTCATTTTTGATGTTTTAGGATCAAATGTAATCATTTTGGGGGACTATGATAGTCAAGAGTCTAAGTTGGTTGAATAATGCAAAAGTTGTCATATTGTCAATTTGTTATCATGACAATTTCGCACTTTTTATAAGTTGTGATTCTCCAACGGTCTGTTTAGTTTGAAAAATAGTTGGAGGAGGTTGTGGTCATTTGGGAGACACCTTTAAAGGCCCCAAACACCAAAGGATGTAAGCTGCTTGATTTGGAGAAGAATTTGAAGCATCAAGAATTGTTGGAAACTCAGAAAACCATCTAATTTATGTTGATTGCATATTGTAGGTGGATTGGCAAGAATGCTCTTGAAATAGAACTTGAAACTAGATTTTTCCTTTTTTTCATTTGGTGTGAATTCTTGAAGTGATTGCTGCCCCATTCTACAAGAAAATCTCTAGCGGGTAGCCTAAAACCCTCAAACCCTTAGAGTTTGACTACAATAATGGGTTTCAGCCTATCAATCCTAAGTTGAACACTCTTCTATTATAGGATATGATAGGCCACTTTATCATATGTCAATCCCAAACTCCATTAAGAGGACACAACAGGGCGAAGAGGATGGAGAACTAACCCTAGGTCTAGCATCTCTATGTGACAAACCGGTTTGATGAGTGCAGTGTGTGAGAATTGAGTGGTAGAGCACTGGAAAGGGGTTTGAATGTTATATAGGAGTATCTTGGAGGTGGACATAACATTTCATGGTCAGGGATAGTCATCTTTTAGAAGAGGCAAGCAATTTTGTGAAATTTGATAAGTCAAATAGGCCTAATAGCCCTATTAGGTCTGTTAGTGTAGTATAGGTTGGGATATCTGTAAGTTGGTCTAAAACCTAAAAGTGAGATACTGTTAAGAAATCCCAAAAGGGTGTCTGAAAATATAATTTTCTTACCTAGATCCTCAGGGTGTCAAAATTTATCATCGGATTCCTTCAAATAGAGGCCTAATTGCAATTAGGACTGTTTAAGGGCAAGTAAGTCAAAATTGATTATCTAGAAGGTCTAAACCATGAAATCATGTTTCATTTGTGTTAAGGTATTGTGAGAAAACCCCTCCAAGGGTTGTTGTATTGAATTCGTCAAGGGGGCCTTTCAAACCCCTAAAGCCTAGTAGTAGCCCACATATGAATGCAAGGGTGTGTGTAGTCACACAAGACTTGAGGAGTGTTAGTTGTTTGTAAGGGGACATATTGGAGCCTTTGAGTCTTCCAAGGTGTTGTTTAGTGTCATTGAACCATTGAGTGACTTGGGGTTATGCAAAGACCCTTTGGTAGTAGGGATTTAGTTGAGTTTTTGAGTCTTGGAGGTTGGTTGGTTCAAGGTTATCTTTTTAGTCTATTGCCTCCTCATCATATTGGTATCAGAGTAGGATTTTGAAGATAACTTGGGTGGTGTGGTCTTAGTGTATGTCAAAGGAAGAGATTGAAATAGGGGCTGACAAAATGCTTCCTAAGAGTATGTCACAAGATGTGGTGAAGAAGTTGATTGAAGAGATGCTTGAGACCAAGCTTGAAGAATTAAAAAAGACTAAGGGTAAGGATAAGGAAGATCGAAGTGACACTGATGAAGAAGGGGATAAAGAATATGGGGAAGCCCCTAAGCGTGTGGAGGAGATACCTGTAGATCAGAGGGTATTTGTAGATGCCTTGAGGTCAGTTAATAGGGACACCATTGATGGGTTGCCTATATATAGTGGAAGTATGGATGCAGAAGAGGTGATAGACTAGATTGAGGCATTGACCAATCATTTTGAGTACAAAGAAATCCCTGAAGACAAGAGAGTTAAGTTGAAAAAAGAAAGGTTGAAGGGGTCTGCTCTTACATGGTGGAACTATGTACAAGGGGAGAGAGTTAAGGAGGGAAAAAGTATGATAACCTTCTATGAAAGGATGAAAGCTAAAGTCAAGGCATAATTCATGCCCATTGACTATGAAGTGAAAATGTATAAAAAATTGTAGAACCTCAGACAGAGAGACTTTGATGTGAATGCATATAGGGAGAATTTTCATAAACTCAGTCTCAGATCAAAGAGACAAGAAGAGGAGTCAGAGAAAGTGGCCAGGTACTTGAAAAACCTAAGAATGAACATCCAAGATGAGATCAACATATTGGCACCGGAGACAGTGAACAAGTGTTTTCAATTGGCCCTAAGGGCAGAAGAGAAACTAAAAAGGAGTAAACAGGGTAATAGAGGAAAGGGAGGGAGAAGTTTCAGAGGCAGAGGCAGTTTTAGAGGAAGAAGTCCTAACCAAAGGTCTAGTGGCGAGTCTAGCCAAGGAGAGAAAGTTGGGGACTCAAGTAGCAGAGCAGGCTACCATGGGATAAGACCTAATGGAAGAGGTGGGACAAATGGGTCAGGGAGAGGATCCAAGTTCTCCAACATGAGATGCTATAACTGCAATCAGATGGGGAACCTAGCCTATAAGTGCCCAGAGAAGGCCTCAACTTCTCAGAGTGGTGAGAGGAGAACCACTTTGACTCAAGAGGATGCAAGGAGTGTGACATCTCCTTAAGTGAATTTGACATCAGAGATGGGAGAGAACCTGATGATCAACAGGTTACTGCTCAAGGAATGAGTGAAGACTAAGCCACCCCAAACAAAGGCTTTATTTAGATTCAACTACAAGATTCAAGGTAAGGTTTGTAAATTTGTCATAGATTCAGGGTCTGCTAATAACATTATATCTTTGGAAGTAGTAAACAAGTTGAACTTGGAGAGGATACCCCATAGTTGTCCATATAGGGTCTATTGGTTGAACAAGGGGCAACACATACTCATCAATGAGAAAGCATGGGTAGAGTTCAGTATTGGGGGGTATAGGGATAAAATTTTGTGTGACATCCTTCCAAGGGATTCTTGTCATCTTTTTCTTGGTAGACCATGGTAGTTTCATAGAAAGGCTCATCATGATGGAGAAAAGAATGCTTACTCTTTCCAAAAGGATGGTGTGACTTTTAGGATACAGTCAGTGGTAGAAGAGGACCTACAGCATGTAGGATCTAGTGTGATGATGGTGGGATAAAAAGAGTTCCTAAATATACTAAAGGAGGAAGGTGGGGTAGGCTTTGCTTTGATTGTGAAGCCCAAGGAAGAAATGATGAAGGGTGTGAGTGAGGTAGGACCTAAGGAGGTCAGGGAGCTGCTAGAGAGGTACAAAAGATTGGTTGCAAAAGACATACCTGATTCCCTACCACCTATCAGAGATATTAATCATCAGATTGACCTCATACCAAGAGCAGTACTTCCTAACAAGGCAGCATATAAAATGACCCCACAGTAGAATGAAGAGATAGCTAGGAAAATTCAGAAGCTCCTAGATAAAGGGTTGGTAAGAAAGAGCCTTAGCCCATGTGCAGTATCTACTATTTTAGCCCCAAAGAAGGATGGGAAATGGAGGCTTTACACTAATTCTAGGGCTATCAATAGGATAACCATCAGGTATAGGTTTCCTATTCCTAGGATAGAGGATCTAATGGATTATTTAGGGGGAGCTACCTATTACTCCAAGATTCACCTCAAGAGTGGGTACCATCAAATAAGGATAAGAGAGGGGGATGAGTGGAAGACTACATTTAAAACCAATGAAGGGTTGTTTGAGTGGCTTGTGATGCCTTTTGGTCTTTCAAATGCCCCTAGCACCTTTATGAGACTAATGAATGAAGTCTTGCAGGATTTTATATGTAAATTTGTGGTAGTATACCTTGATGATATATTGGTGTTCAGTAAGAGCAAGGAGAATCACTTGAACACTTGGAGATAGTCTTGAAGCGGTTGCAGGAGCAGAAGTTGATGATAAACTTAGAAAAGTGTGACTTCATGAAGCAGGAATTGGTTTACCTAGGCTTTGTCATCTCTAAGGGTGACTTGAAGATGGATTCTTCCAAGGTAGAGGCTATTTTGAACTGGCCTACACCTAAGACAACAGGAAAGGTAAGAAGTTTTCATGGTTTGGAAACATTTTATAGGAAATTAATTAGGAATTAGAGTGATATTTGTGCACCTATGTTGGAAACCATCAAGGGAGGTGGTAAGGTGAAGTTTGTGTGGACCACAGAAGCAGATAAGAGTTTTGAGTGTTTAAAATAGAAATTTGCCAAGTACCCAATCTTAGTATTACCGGATTTCAATAAGGTCTTCACCATTGAATGTGATGCAAGTGGTTTGGCCATAGGAGCAATATTGAGCCAAGAGGGGAGACCAGTGACCTTTTTCAGTGAAAAACTAAATGAAGCAAAGAGGAAGTATTCCTCATATGATTTAGAGTTGTATGCCATGGTATAAGCTCTAAAAAATTGGAGGCATTACTTGCTTCCTAAGAAATTTATTATGTATATTGACAATCATTCTCTTAGTTTTTTGAATGGACAGGAGAAGCTTAGTCATAGACATATGAAATGGGTTGAAAGTCTTCAAGAATACACCTTCATCATCAAGCATAAGAAAGGGGTAGTCAATAAGGTTGCAGATGCTCTAAGTAGGAGGGTGTTGACAGTGAAAGAAGTATAGTTGCAAAGCATGGGTGTTGAGGTACTCAAAGGATTTTATGAAGAGGACCAAGATTTCAAGGAGGTATATAAGGTATGCAATGAGTTTGTAAATGCTTTTCATGGAGAATTTTCTAACTACACCTTGCAGGATGGTCTTTTGTTCAAGGGGTGTCAATTATGTATCCCTAGGTGTTCAATGAGGGCTAATGTAGTGAAGGAGAAACATAGTGGTTGTTTAGGAGGTCATTTTGGGCTAAACAAGACTTTGGAGCTAGTTAGGAGATTTTACTTTTGGCCAAGAATGTTGACTGATATCATAAAGTTTGTGGAGAGTTGTATTGTGTGTCAAAGAGAAAAGGAGGTCTCAACCAATGCAGGGTTGTACCAACCTTTACCTATACCATGTAGACCTTGGGAAAGTTTGAGTATGGACTTTGTGATGGGATTACCCAGGACAAAGATAGGTCATGGCAGTGTGTTTGTTATGGTAGATAGGTTCAGCAAGATGGCTCACTTTATTCCTTGTAAAACCACAAATGATGCTAGCTATATTGCAGGATTTTTTTTCAGAGAGATTGTTAGAATCCATGGGTTTCTTTTGAGTATTGTATCAGACAGGGATAGAAAGTTTGTAGGGCATTTTTAGAAAACCTTGTGGAAAACGTTGGGTACAAATTTGTCTTTTAGCTCAGCCTATCACCCTCAAACTAATGGCCAAACTGAGGTTGTGAATAGGTCATTGGGAAATATTCTTAGATGTTTGACAAAGGAGCATGGAAGTAATTGGGATGTAGTGATACCTCAAGCAGAGTATGCCTATAATGATTCAACAAAAAAAAGTACAGGTCTGAGTCCATTTGATATTGTGTATGGTAGTCATCTAATAGGAGTTTTTGAATTGAGATATGTTCAGGGGTTGGACAAGATGAGTGGACATGCTGATGAATTTGCAGAGGCTATGAAAGAAGTGCACCAACAAGTCAGAGATACCCTACACAAGAATAGTCAAAATATTAAGGCAAGAGTGGATCAATGAAGGAGAGATGTGCAGTACCAAGTGGGTGACATGTTCATGGTTCATCTTAGCAAGGACAGGTTGCCCAAGGGAATCCATAGCAAGTTGATGATGAGAAGGATTAGACCTTGTAAAATATTGGAGAAATATGGTCCTAATGTTTATAAAATTGAACTCCCTAATGATATTTCTATTTGACCTATATTTAATGTTTATGATCTAACATTGTATAGGAGTCCTACTGAAGGAGAAAGTGCAGGTGAATCTGTTCAGGAAAATGAAGAATGGATAAAGCACTTACCACCTAAGGAGCCGCCTAAGATGGAGTGCATCTTGGATAGCAGGGAAGCCAAGAAAACAAGCCACAAGACCTATTTTGAGCACTTAGTTAAATGGCAGGGCCTTCTTGACTTTGAAGCTACATGTATGCTGGAAGAAGATATCAAGAAGTAGGGTGGTAATTTGCAGCAATTGGTCTCTAAGAGGACTTGAGACAAATTTCGCCCGGGGAGTATGGTACAGGAGCACCACCTATGGAGGAATGAACCAGATACAATATGATCTTCTATTATCCTATAATGAATGTAATAAGACCCTATGGGTCCTTTTTTTAATTCAATGTCCTACGAGTGTGACAAGTTTGTCCATGTTTGGGTCAAATTGTCACCTAGGGTCTTGTACAGAAAATTCAGTCAATAAGGGTCACAATGGTCTAAATTGAGGTATCAAGTGACCAAAAGTTTATTTGACTCATTTTTTATGTTTTAGGATCAAATTTAATAATTTTTGGGGACTATGATATTCATGAGTCTAAGTTGGTTGAATAATGCAAAAGTTGTCATATTGTCAATTTGTTGTCATGACAATTTTGCACTTTTTGTAAGTTGTGATTCTCCAACAGTCAGTTCAGTTTAAAAAATAGTTGGAGGAGGTTGTGGCCATTTGGGAGACACATTTAAAGGCCCCAAACACTTAAGGATGTAAGTTGGTTGGTTTGGAGAAGAATTTGAAGCATCAAGAACTGTTGGAAACTCATAAAACCGTCTATTTTTTGTTGATTGCATACTGTAGATGAATTGGAAAGAATGTTGATGACATAGAACCTAAAATTATATTGTTTTAAATTTTATTTTATTTTTTGTGTGAAGTCTTGAAGTGATCACTGCCCCATTCTACAAGAAAATCTCTACCAGGTAGCCTAAAACCCTCAAACCCTTAGGGTTTAACTGCAATAATGGGTTTTGGCCTATCAATCCTAAGTTGAACACTCTACCATTATAGGAGATGATAGGTCACTTTAACATATATCAATCCTAAAATCCATTAAGAGGACACAATAGGGCAAAGAGGATGGAGAACTAACCATAGGTCTGGCATCTCTATGTGACAAACCGATTTGATGAGTGCAATGAGTGAGAATTTAGTGGTAGAGCACTGGAAAGGGGTTTGAATGTGATAGAGGGGTATCTTGGAGGTGGACTTAACATTTCATAGCCAGGGATAGTCATCTTTTAGGAGATCTGAGAAAGTTTGTGAAAGTTGTTCAGTCAAATAGGCCTAATAGCCCTATTAGGTCTGTTAGTGTAGTATAGGTTGGGATATCTGCAGGTTGGTCTGAAACCTAAAAGTGATATATTGTTAAGAACTCTCAAAAGGGTGTTTGAAAATATAATTTTCTTACCTATATCCTCAGGGTGTCAAAATTTATCACCTGATTCCTTCAAATGGAGGCCTAATTGCAATTAGGACTGTTTGAGGACAAGTAAGTCAAAATTGATGTTCCGGAAGGTCTAAACCATGAAATATTGTTTCATTTGTGTTAAGGTGTTGTGAGAACACCCCTCCAAGGGTTGTTGTATTTAATTGGTCAAGTGGACCTTTCAAACCCTTAAAGCCTAGTAGTAGCCCACATATGAAGGCAAGGGTGTGTGGTCACACAAGACTTGAGGAGTGTTAGTTGTTTGTAAGGGGACATATTGGAGCCTTTGACTCCTCCAAGGTGTTTTTTAGTGTCATTGAACCATTGAGTGACTTGGGGTTATGCAAGGACCCTTTGGTAGTAGGGATTTAGTTGAGTTTGTGAGTCTTAGACGTTGGTTGGTTCAAGGTTATCCTTTTAGTTTGTTGCCTCCTCATTAGCAAGACACCCACCATATCTTAAAACTTAAAAACAATAGAAGTAATGATAACCATAACAAGATAATCTCATGAATCGGGTAGAGAACAAAGAAAAATATCATATTTCTTCTCTTCATCCATCTTGACACAAATAGATTCCAATTGAGCCACCAACATATTGAATGCTTCTAGGTGGTCTGTAATCCATCCATCCTCTTCCATTCTCAAGGAATATAATTTCTTCCTCAAGAAAATATGGTTTAATCAAGATTTGGCTTGATACATCTCACCAAGCTTATTCCATAGCTTCTTTTCAGAGCTTTGTCTCTTCACGGACATTAATTAGAATAGAGTATGTCAAGCACAATATGATTAGACCCTTGGTTTTATAGTCCATAATATCATACTAAGAAGCCGTAAGAGAATCTATAGGCCTCAAAATATTCATTTCAATAGCATCCCACAAATCTTGATCTATTAGCAAATCCTCCATCTTCGGCTTCCATGTCTCAAAATTACTTCTAAAAAATTTATCCACCTCTATTATCTTTGATGAACTTACCATCTGGAAATTCCTACAACGAGATCAAAATATATCTTCTATAAAATCTCCCACTCAAAACTGGATTAGTTCCAAAAACCCAACAACCCACAACTAAAATCAAAGGTAATTGGGCTCTAATACCATTGATAAGCAACTTAACTAGTGAAACAACTTCCTATATTGATCTATCGATGAGGGTAAAGAAACAAATTTCTATATCTTTACAATATTTATAGAAACTTAACAAAAATAAACATAAATAGCATGCATATTACAATACATGTTTATACATGGGGAAAACCCTTTCAGGAGAAAAAATCCACACACCAAAAGACAACCAATATATAATTCAAAAATCAATAACATATTACAATATACTTATAGAGAAATATTTTCATGAGAGCATCACTAACCAGATATTCAAAGGTAACTCAATAGCTATAAGACTCTTAAACACACAACTTGTATCTCACGTGCCTCATATATAGGAGACACAATCATGAAACCATCAAACTATATTAAAAAATCATGGGATAAAACCACCCAATAAAGTGGAACGCATATTATCACCAATCCTAAATTCCTTATGATATGTTGAAACACACATCAACATGTTTACCTCCCTTTTACAACTCATTTATGTGTTCAACAAATTTTCATATTTTCTATTTCAAAAGAGCCAACTTCTAGAGGCCATAACTTTTGAACCGGGTGTCCAATTGATGAACCGTTTGAAGCACCAAAAATATCGCTACCTTCTTTATCAAGATATAACCTATTGCACTAGTTATATACACTTTTGGGATATTTTAGTCCCTATAAATCCCTCAAAATTGGCTCTGAAACTTTTTTTTGTAACTTTCAAAAACAAAAACTTTAATATCTTCAAATCTAGACATGAGTTTGCAACTAAAATTTACCTGAATGATTATCTAGCTAACCCAAGATTTGGGGAAAATTTCATACCCATTTTTGCTTAAACAAAAACTTACTATAAATAGTAACCTTATGTAAATGCAAGGTTGAGATGCCATTTTTGTAACACATGTGACCAGGATGAAGATGTCGAAAGAGAAGAATAATTTTCTTAACCAATTATTGTCCTTGAGTTCCCTTCCTTCCCCAAGTCTACCTACTTCTACTATGAATACTACTAGGTATTATTCTGGATATATGAATACAACTGCACCAAGTGCTTCTACTATCAATGTATGTAATGTTTCATACCCTATCTCAAGCATTCAAAAATATCATGTGGTAACTGTCGTAGTATCACATTCAAATTCAACCGTCCAACATATGTCTATGCAAAATCCAACTATCTTATCCTCAATACCAAAGTGCACCCACATCATATTATATTATATATACACCTATAAGGTGTGCCTATTGCTTCAACACTTGTTTCCCAACCACCATTGTACACTCAACATGTTGTATACAATCAACCTACAATTATGAATTCAGGAGGAAAGGGTTACCAATAGTATGGGTATCATCCATATGTAAAACTATCTCAAATGCAACACCAAAACCCACCAATAGTGAAAAATCCTATAAGGTATTTGAATGTGAACCCCCAACATCAGAATATTCTCCAACAACCTCTAATTCAACCCCAAAATCCACCACAAAATTGTCAAGCAAATGTTAATATCCAACAAGTTGTAAATCAAAATATTCAACAACTACCAGTTGCTCAACAAAATCAGAATGTCCTTGTTCCCTCAAACTAAAGAGCTAACCTTTTATTAGAATACCAATGCATATTAATAGATTTAGATAGACTGATTTCACTAGTATACCTATATATAGTAACCCAATCAACAATGAAGTTAGGAATGCCTTGCTTAAATTTTTCAAGAAATAATGCACTATCTAGAGAGGATCATTTAAAGGTATTCATGAATGTTATTAATAAATTTGAGATAGATTATGAGGATGTGGTTATGAAGCTCTTTATGCAGTCACTAATTGAAGATGCAAGAGACTAGTATAGGACCTTGCTAGATGGATCAACTGATTATTGGAATTAATTCAAAATATTTTTTAAAGAACAGTATAGTGATTATTCATATCCAAAGTTTGCATTATAGGAGCTCACAAACATTTAGAAGGGGTATAATGAGGCCATTGCATATTTCAATGCTAAAAATCAGGAAGCTCTTCAATAAGATCCCTAACCATCTCAAGCCAAATGATTCTAAGTGTTTGATTTACTACATTAAAGAATTGGATACAAAGATTGAATATAAATTGAGGACTAGAGAACCTCAAACACTTAGGGATGCTTTCAAGTGTGTATTGAATATTGAGAACAACATAAAAGATACAGAGAAAGTGGGTAAGAGGGATGAGATTAAAATACTACAAAATCCTAAAGGACACCAAATCAAGTAGCCTAAAGAAGAGGACAAGTTGGATAAGGTTATGAATGCCTTAAAATATTTGAGCTATAAAGTGGCTAAGAATGAGAAAGGCTTACACCATGATAGGCCCAACTGTCAAAGAAATGATAGACCCAGATTGCATGGCATGCCCTATAACACCAATTGGCATGATGGTAAGTCAGTGAATAATAATCATAAGGGGTCATCTAGTAAGGAAAAACATGATCCTCTAAAGAGGATGAATTCCAATAATATTGTTGAAGATACCCCTTGGTGTATGCCATGCCAACTACCTCATTCTCCTACATAGTATGTAGTTGCCTGATCAATCAATAATTTTAATCTACCTTATGGTGAGTATAGTAATAAACAATTTGAGGATGTTCATACTATTAATATCCTATTAGTTAAGTCATATGTGGTTGAAAATGAGTTTGCCTTATCTAAATTGGATGCAAATGAATTTGATATTGATAATCATAGACATAATAGATAAGGATACCATCAAGAAGTTTTCTTCGATGATGAAAATAAAGTAAGAATGAATCTAAGTGTCAATATTGTTATTTCAAAGAATAAGGATGTCAATTTAATGAGGCCATTTAAAAAAGAAATTAAGTCTCACAATTGTTGTTGTTGCTCAAGAAAGGAGTAACTATAACTTAAGAAATAGGACTATGAATCCAAACCAAGGTAAACCTGGAAGCCTTTTTGTAAAGTAAACTCAAAATACAAACAAGGTTCCATCTACAGCTCAACAAGTTGAAGAGAAGGGAAATATACCCAGATTTTAAAAGTTTTAGTTCAATGTGCAAGAAAATATTCCAAAGGCCAACAAAGTGGAAAAAGAATTTCTTATAGACAGTGCTCCAAAGCTTCAAGCCTCCACTAAGAAAGAAAAAATATCAAAAACTAAGGTAAGAAAGTTTATTGCTCCTTGTATTCCAACCATACTTTATTATGATATGGTACAAACCTTGTAACAAATAAAGATGTTAGTTCCTTTGCTAGAAATGATGAAAATAGATGAGCATAAGAACAATGCATTGTCTTTAATTGCAAATGTTTTCAAGACACTAGCGAAGAGTCAAAAGAATGCAAGTGCATTTGAGAAGGTAAATAAGAAGATTAATGATGTAGAAATTGAAGTAATGAAAACCCCTGAAGTCTACTTGGGAATGACTCTTAATGCCCATTCCAAATAGACCTGCTCTATGTTACTTTGTTCATAAATAATAGGTTGGTAAGGAATTGTATGATTGACTCTAGAGCTGCAATAAACATAATTCCAATGGGAGTCATGAAAGAATTGGGTATGTGGGTTAACACTACCTATGGAAAATGTTATGTTATGGACAATAGGGAAATCCCTATTATTGGTGTAATGAAAAATGTAGAATTGAAATTGGCAACATTCCTAGGGGTTGTCTATAAGATGGACATCACAGTTGTTGAAATTCTCGCACAATATGAAATTTTATTATCAAGACAATGGACAACAGTTGTTGTTGGTAATGTGTAGTTGGATTTATCCTAACTTGCGATTCCTATCAAGGGAAAGCATGTTAGATTGAATAAGAAACTGAGGTCACCTGTAGTTGTTGAGAAAATTAACCCAAATGAATTGAGCCCACACAACCATTGTTAAAAAGTATAAATCCTATTACAATTGAGGTACAAAGCAATCAAGATGGTTTGTGATAAATGTACTTTGATGGAGCTTTTTCTAGAGAAGGATCAAGAGCTGAAGTAATGTTTATTGCACCAAGTGGGAAAACTTATAAGTATTATTTCTTGTTGTCCTTTGAATGCTATAATAACATTGCAGAATATGAGGCATTGCTACTTGGCCTCAACCTTGTTGTGAAACATCAAATCAAATTGTTACAAGCCTTTGGAGACTCAGAACTTATTGTTTCACAAGTTAGGTCATAATACCCTTCAAAGCATAAAATATTGAAGTATTATAAGTTGCAATATGGAATTTGTTAGAATTTTATTGGGTGGAGAGATCTAATAATATTATGGAAAACTTCCTAGAAAATGTTGCTTTAAAAAATAATGACATCATATTGGCAAAGATATCAAAAGTAGAAGTCAAGACAAGTCCATCTATCCTTGACAATATTTTAAACTCACAGGTATTTAATGATGATGATGACCTGCTAAATTTTCTTCAATGTATAGATCAATATGAAACAAAAGAAATATATTTTAATGCTTTTGTATAAGTTGTGGATGGGAAAGAGACTATTTATGGGAATGAAGTTGTGAAGCTAAAGATAAATAAAATCCCAAAAGTTTGCATTGGAGAGAGTGTTTGATAGTAATGATAGTTAAGTGATGAAAATTCATAACGTGGATTTAGAGGAGGGGAATTTGGGAACTATGTCATCTCCAAAGAAAGTGTATATTGGTATAAAAATTAGTCCAAAAATTAGAAAAATGCTCATTGCATTGTTAAAAAAATACAAACATGTCTTTGCTTGGTCTTATGATGATTTAAAGGTATATAGAGAGGATTTATTCTACCATGAAATTTGTTCTAATACTAGATGTCAAGCCTTTTAGACAGAAGCGAAGTCCAATTAGCCCAACACTCGCACCTAAAATGTAGGTATAACTAATGAAGTTGAGAGGTGGAGGAATCATAAAGCCAATCAAATATTTCTCATGGGTTTCTAATTTAGTGCCAGTGAGGAAGAAAAATGGAGACATAAGATTGTGTGTTGATTTTAGAAATTTAAATGTCTCTTAAAGGTTAACTACCCAGTCCTTAATATGGACGCTATGTTCCAGAAAGTCACAAGGTGTGAGTTGCTATCCATGATGGATGGTTTCTTTGGTTATAATTACATAAAAGTAAAGGAGTCAACATAATACAAGACAACATTCACAACTTCTTGAGGGACATTTGTATATATCAGAATGTCATTTAGATTGACAAATGTTGGTGTTACATTTCAAAGAGCCATGGATGTTGTTTTTTTAGATTTGATTGATATAATAATGGTAGTCTATCAAGATGATTTAAGTTCTTTTTCAAAGAATTTGAGGATCGCTACTTACATTTTGAGAAGATATTCACAAGGGCTCTTGAGTATGTGATTTCTCTTAATTGCAAGAAATGTACATTTATAGTCATAGAAGGAAATTTGTTGGGACTCATTGTATCTAAGGATTGGATTAAAATTGACACTAAGAGAGTTGCTACAATTGATAAGATGCTTATCCCTAGAAATGTCAAGGGAATACAATCCACTTTTGGACAATTAATTTTATAACGAGATTCATCTCCAATTTTGTTGAGATTGTAAAACCAATCTCCAAAATGCAAAAGAAAGGTGTCAAGATTGATTGAATTGGTGAAGCTATTAATGTGCTCATTGCAATTAAGAGAGTGATTAAGGAGGCATCAATGCTAAAGTCTCTTGACTTTAGTAAACCATTTCAAATTTTCTCAAATGTATCTTTCCACATCGTTGCAACAGTTATCCTATAGAAGAATGAGGAAGGGTTTGAGAAACCAATTGCATTTTTTAGTAAGTCCCTCCAAGTTGTAGAACTAAAATATGATATAGCAAAGAAGCAAACATATGCTTTAGTTAAAGCAATATAGATTTAAATTAGGCCTTATCTTGTTGGAGCTAAGGTGATAGCATATGTGCCTAATGCAAATGTGAAGGATATATTTGTCCAATCAGAAGTGATTGGCCAAAAATGTAGATGAAGCAATAAGATATAAGAATTTAACATAGATATACAAATCACCAAATTGGTCAAAGGACAAGGACTTTCAAGGCTAATGGTTGAAACTATCTTATAAGTTGATCAAATTCATGTTTCTACAACAAATAAGAATGATGTTTGTAGTATTCAAATGAATCCATGATATACTGACATCATACACTACTTGAAGCATTTGAGTTGTCTTGAAGGATTTACTAAAAAACCAGAAAAGAACATTAAAGTTGCAGGCACTAAAATATATTTTCATAAATGGAGATTTGTATTAGAAGGATGGGGTTGGTATACTATTGTTGTGTCTTGATTAGCATCAAGCTAACAGAGTATTAAAAGAGATGCATGTAGGTATCTATGGAGGTCACTTCATAGCAAAGACCACTACCCACAAGATTCTTAGGAAAGGTTACTATTGGGCATGTTTGTTTTTAGATGCTCTATAGTTTGTAAGAAAATGTGAGGCATGCCAAAAAATATTAGGAAAGCTTAAACATGTAGGATCATTTTCTCTAAGACCCATGCAAATAGAAGCCCCTTTTCATCAGTGGGGTATTGATTTCATTGGAGAAATTCATGACAAGTTCAATGGTGGAAATATATGGATATTAATGGCCACTAACTATTTCATCAAATGGATAGAAGACATTCCAACAAGGAATGATATGAGAAAAGTGGTCATGGATTTTATCTTGGATATATCATAACTAGATTTGGAGTCCCTAATAGGTTGATCATGGATAATGCCATGTGTTATAAATCTGAGGAATTTTATTAATTTTTGTGGTTCATATGGTATACCCATGTCATACTCTTCACCCTACCACCCACAAGGAAACAACCAGGATAAATATAGAAACAAAAATATCATGAAGATCATAAAGAGGATATTGGAGAAAATTAAGAAATCATGATATTCAAAGCTAAGAATATTATTGTGGGTTGAGAGGGTTACAATAAAAAAAGGCCACTAGTAAGTCACCATTTGAATTAGTTTACAAAAGTAAAAATAGGTTACTAGTGAACTGTAACTTGTTGCTTATTTACAAATTCATCCAGGAAGAGGATATAGATATCCTTGAGCCAATGGAAGAAAGAATGGAGCAAATTACTAAAATGGATGAAATCAAAAGAGAAGCACAAAACACCAACATTAAACTTCAACAACAATCTAAATATATATTTGGTAAGAAAGCCCTTGACATAAAGTTTAAAGTTGATGATTTGGTTTTAATGTGGAATACAAGCGTCGAGACAAGGGAAAATATGGTAAGTTTGAAGCTCTATGGCTAGGACCTTATGTGATCACTAATAAACATGGTGAAGACTCTTTCTATTTACAATCTTTGAATGGAGAAATCTAAGAAGTGCAAGTGCATGGACAATTATTGAAGTAGTTTTTTGCTTCAATCAAAATCCATGCACAATTGGGTATCTTTGTGTGACATGGAGATTAGGGGAAAGGACCCAGTAGTTGTGCACCCTAACTTTGCACTTCTCAAAATCCTATGTGGAAATTTCAAATCACTCTGATTTTTTTAGAGTAGCTTACTTGGCAAGTCCCCTACTTATAACTAAGGTTTCAGGGCCACATCATTAAATATGATGCCACATTAGCATGCTTTTTGCCAAGGTGTCCAAAACAGCCAAAAAAAAAAGTGAGACTAATAGGTGTGCAAAAGGGCCCCAATACTTGTGCAGTTGATGTGGCATCACATGATTGGTTACTTTTCACAACAAATGGTATATTTCATTCAATTATTGGTACTTATCATGCAACTATTGGTGCAATGTTATACAAAGGTTGGACATTAAATCAAGAGGTATTGGGGTATTAAATCAACAACTTCTATCACAAGAATTGAAACGCACTCAACTATCGGGTCCTTTCCCCTAGTTAGCATGGAGAGTATGTGAAATTTCGCCACATGTCCTATGGGACTAGTTTTCTTATGAGGAAGGAATTCCCCGTGTCCCCATAGGAATAAATAGGTGGGACCCAAACAAGCCCGCGAGCGATGAAAAACATGGTAATGTGTCACCATCATGGAAACTAGGAGTGACCTGTAAAGTCAACTAGTGTTGACAAAAACTATTGCATTAAATGTAATCAAATCAATGGTTGAAGTTTAAACGCATGCACAACTACAAAATTCATTTGGCATTTGCATGTTTGAATCAGTTACAAACAAGATTGAAGAGGAAGTGCAATTTGAGATAAATAAATAACAATTCAGTACTCAAAATTCATTCACCTGGCATTTAAGAGTGATTTTTAGAGTGCTCTATAATTAAAGGCAATTTCTTATTGCAATTAGGGTTCTCTCAACTACAGTAAAATAGTAAGTCCTTTATCTGTACCACTGGTGTTTTTGCGTTTAAAGATAGTTTTATGATTGTGTTTTGGTTCTATTTATTGTGTCAAATTAAAATTGTGCCATGGAGCTCTAGTATAGACCCTAATTATTTTTTAACTACAAAATGAGTGATTCAAGCCAAGTGTCTACCTCTGTGAAGAAGAAAAGACATTGCATCAAGATATATTAGACATGTTACCCGATTCCAATATGAATTTGTTAGTGGATAAAAAATTATTGAAGGATTCTTGTGTAGATTGTCGCGATGCATATATACCCATTTTAGATTGGACCTTGTTTAATACTTTTATGGAAATAGGGTTATGATTTGAGCAAACTCATTGTGCCCAATGTGTTCATTGATGTGGATTTTATTAGGGTTTTAGCTAGGTCCTATTACACAATTGCCCGAGTTATTAGAAAATAGGAAGGTTCTCCATTGGTTGAACTTAGTAAAAGAAAAAAAAATTATGCTTTTATATTGAATAGAGCTACTATAATGAAAATTGATTAAAAGAGCCTAAGGAAGGATATAAGAAGCATAGGGTGAGTTTGAGACATGCAGAAGTTGCAGAGTATAGACCATAGGGATAAAATAATCGACTCATAAATATCCCACCCACTAAGATAGAAGCTTTTTGGCTTACTACTTTTGAGATGTATTTCATCAAGACTCATCATGCACCGTGTTAGGTGTTAGGAGAAGATAGTGATAAAAAAAACCAATGGGACTTATGTGTACAGAAATGCACATTTAAAGCCCTATGGTTAATGTAGAATTTGATTATGTTTATTTTATTATCAAATATATTCACAAGGGATTAATTAGAATGAAACAAAATAACAAAACAATCAATTTTAGATTTTACTCCCTCTTGTACCATTCTATTCTTTATGAAAATAGGAATAGTTGGGACAGAAGGTTACAATTGTAAATGTTTGATGAAAGAAACATAAGGCAACCTATCCAATGTTGGACATATATTTGGGATTTGCATTACCCAAATGCAAATTTTGTTGTCTTTCATAATCTTTTTGTTATGAGGATTCTGAATATCTTAGGAAGAGTTATTCATAGGTTGCCCCCACACTTTGTGTATTTGGAAAGACCAAAGTAGATGAAACTTAATGTAGGGAATGAGCATAATTGGGCTAATTGGTTTATTCACTCAAACTTCAATGTGTTCAAATTGTATGATTTCCCCTAGGCTCCCAACATTTTTCCAAAGTTTGTCCCACTAAGGATTGCATTTCTTTAATTCAGGTGGTAATTCTTTTAGGTTGAGAAGGACTTGGAAAGATAGAGGAAGGGCACTTTCTTGCCCCAACACATAAATTTTTATGATTTTTTTTGCAAGACCTGAAGGGTTGGGTGAAATTTATACCTATCTCAAAATCAAGTATATCTTGAAGACTTCTCTATAGAGAGCATTTGATTCTGAAGGATATATTGTAGTACCCCTTCCCTAATCAATTTCTAATCTCGGTTTAATCTTAGTTAGTTTATCATAATATAATGATTATAGTCAGATGTTTTGATTTAGTGCATAGTTGTTAAGGTGGTTTTTGCACCAGTTTGTATGCAAGTTGTTTAGTGTTTCTATTTCGTGGTATTAATATCGAGCCAACACTTTCATTAAGTTTATATATGTATGCATGTATGACTCTTGGTTGCAGGAGATTTTAGGTACAGTACCGCATGAGTGCGAGGTTCGTCTTCACCTGGATTCGCAAGGTTGAGTGTACCTCTTTAATCCTTAGAGTTGGATTAGGTGGTCGTAAGACCCTAGTTGACCATAGTCATGCTCAAGTGAGTATCATTAGTCATCGTCGGTATTCCCTTTTATTTGGGTTTGCGAGTCATCTGTCTGGTTGATTTTCTTGGTTTGCGTGTTTGGTGTTTATGGTTAAATTGAGTAATTTAGTCCCTAGTATTTAATTTGATTAAATATGTGTTCGTGCATTAAAGATTAATGGACTAAATTAAACAGGGTTTCGTTATGCGATTATCGATAATATTGAATTGCTCGAGTCAATTTAGGAGCAAGTTAAATTACATGGCTGATTTTAAATATTAAATGCATTTTGTATATGCTGTTGAAAAAGAAAGTTTTGAATTTAATTGCAATAGAATTAATTGTATTCTGTTGGCTTTTTAAAATAGAAAGGTTAAATTGAATTAATTGAGAAAATCAATTTTGAATTGAAAAGCAAGTAAATATATTGATATAGTTGGAAAATAAATATTTTTGTGATTTATTTTAAATAAAAATTTTAAATCCAAAAATGAGATTTTTGGTCAAACTTCTCCCATTTAACCTAGACTTTTGGAAAATATTGGAGATTGATATTTTTGGAAAAATATTTGTTGGAAAAATATTTTTGGAGGAAAATTTGGGGGTTTTGGAGGAGGAGAAATTTCTTGAGCCTCCAGGTTGGGCTTTCCTCTGATCTTGCCAGGATTGTTGAATCAGGTAGGCCTCTGATTATTTCTTGGGTTCTTGCTTAAAGAAAGTTGTTTTTGGTGTTTATGTAGAAATCTGGTTGTAGATTAAAAATCTTATGCTTTTGGGAAAGAGAGAAATTGTAGTTTGAATTTCTGGATCTTAAATTCTCCTTGCTTCCTTTCCAAATCTCAAGATGGCAATTTTGTTTGTATAAATGGATTCTCAAAAAAAAAATTAAAACCAAATTTTGGGGTTTGGCTGTTCTTGAGAAAAATTCATTTAAAAATCCAATGATTCTCTCTTATATAAGTTTAAAAATGGAATTTAGCTTGGGGTTTGACAGATGTGATGTTAAAATTGTGTAAATCCATCTCATTTTGCCAAAATGGTATGGTGTTGGAAAGATTTCCCTTCCCAAATCTGGATATTTGGTAAATGAAGAAAAAAAAATATTTATTTTTAAAATCTGGGACTGTAATATTTTTTACTGTGCATTTTTTATAGTAAATTTTTTTAAAAAAATATAATAAATAAATCAAAAAAAAAATTATTTGTTTTACGTGGGATGGGGGAGCCAAGGCTCGACCCCATTCCCACACCTTGGGGTTGCGTGCTCCCTTTGGGAACAGCAGCGCTCCCCATGGGCGTTGCGTGCTCCCATTGGGAAGCAGCGCTTCCCCAAGGGGAAGTGTGAGCTCCCAAGGGAGGGGCCCATGTGGGTACCTTTTTCCCTTTTTTTTTATAATTTTTTTTAAAGTTGTTTTTTTTAATATTTTTTTTTAATAAAAAAAATATATATATAATATTTTAATATATTAAATAAATGTTAAGTTTTTAATAAAGTTTTAATTATGATTAAATTTGTCATTAATTAATATTCATGAATATTTTGTTATTAATTAATTGTATAGTGTTGATTATACATTGATTAATATTCAAATCTTATTTTATTATTAATGCAGATTTTTCTAATTAAATAATTGATTCAGTAATTTCGTCCTTAATTATTAATCTGTTATATTTAATTAATCGCAGATTAATAAATATATTCATTAATTAATAGTTAATTTTAGTAATTTTCTTTATATGCTCAAGGAAACAATCTGTTAATCTGGGAATGGATTTTCTTTATTTGGCTTCCTTAAATATGTATATTTCCTTGATCTGTATAGTGTAAATTGGTTCTGGAAAAGACAAATTTGTAGGATTTATTTTGAACCAGTATGTCAATGATGTTTTAATTGAAGATTAAATATCTTATTTAATTGAAGATTAAATATCTTATTTAATTGAAGATTAAATATCTTATTTAATTGGTTAATGGTTGTCTGATTATATTCATGTGAAATTGGTTTAAGACCTCATTATGGCTTATTATGTGTGTTCAATGCAATGAACCTTAGAGAGTTAGAAAACCAAGAACAACCTGTATCTAAATGAAGTAGATAACTGCAATCTAACTTAGATCAATTAGAAGATTGGATCGATTTTATTGTTTAAATCAATAGGAAAGAAGATTGTATCTGCTGGATATTGCCTATGTGAGTTTAATTTTTGTATTCGCTTTTGCTTAAGTAATGGCAAGTTTTGATTTGTTCGATTGGACCCTATCATATGGATTGATTTGGGTACCTGTTCCAGTCCTCGGTTCTGAGTTGACTGTTGTTTTGTAGGTGTGTCGTAATTGTTCATATCCTTTATGCGGGTGTCGAATGATGATTCGTGTTTGACCATGGTTGGTCAGGTCTCTGGTTAGAGTATCGTCAGTAAGTGTACCTCTTTTGAGTCGTGTTTGACCAAATGGATATTCCCTCCTTTTTGAACTTCGTTCGTCTAACCATGTGTATTCCTTGGTTTTTCAGTTTGCTTGAGTATAGTCTAGTGTCATATGGGAAAGTGAATTTCGATTGGGGGCCGCGCCCAAAGTGGTTGCTGGGTAACCCGTCGAAAGTGAGTCTAATAAGTGATAACCTAACAGTAAATTAGAATGTTAATCTCTAAGTAAGATAATCGTGCCTCACACATGAGACGAGTGCTAACACAGACTCGACGTGCTGTGAGAAGGCCTGAAATGGCAAACCATCATCCTTGTCTTCACGAGAGGATGTGTGGGTCCACATGAGGCTTGGATGGGCCGAAGGTTCGAATTAGGTTGCCAGGGTAACCCAGCGTATGGGATCGAAACCTATGAAGACCTGCCATGGTAACCATACCAAGTTGTGTGATGACACTTGTCCCTACGTTCGCTAGTGTGTTGTTGTATGGTCTTGATAGGAGCACCTTTTGTGGAGTCATCCTGTTGCTTATGCCTTATGAGTACCTGGTTTCATGTTAGACCTTGGGTGGTGATGACTCAGTTTTGTGGATGATCTAATGGACCTTTGTTTAGCTTTGATTATGTTCAGCTGGATCCTTTCCTTTTCAGGGATTGTTTATGTATTTATTGACCGATGTGGTCGCTTGTATATTGTTTATGTTTCACCTTGATGGTAGGATTGTAAATTATGAGGACCTCATGTATTCTTAACTTTATTAATTATCAGAGGGGTCTTGCAGTTGAGCAGACCCGGAGATGTAGCCCTTTAGGGGTGAACTCTGAGATCATCTTTGTGTTATGTGATGCTTTTATTTCTTATAGTTTATGTTTAGTGTTAGCATGTATGAATGCCATTTTGATCGAATGCATAAGTGATTTAGATGAGATTTATCGTAGTTGCATGTATGCAATCGTCTTTTAAAATGCAGTAAATTGTATCAGGAAAGAATGTAACTTAGAGTAGTGAGATATGTTCAGTTGTTGTTAAGGAAATTAAGTATGCATGAAAAGATCTCATATGTTTATGATGAAATTCTTGTGTATTAGAATATTAGATGCATGGCTTTTATTTTAATGAAAAGTATGAATGAAGGATATAGATAAATCTAAATGGATGAACCTTATCTTGTGAATTATATTTCCATCTTTTGAAAGAAATTATCCTTGGTTAAGAATTATCTCGTTATTAAGATAATCAGCTTATTGGATTAATTGTGTGAGTTAAGTGAATTGTAAAATTTAAGTAATCTCGTTGGGAAACTCTTTAGGTGTTAGTTGATGTCTTCCGCTATGTAATCTGAATCTTTGATATCTTGTTGTATCTTAATGTTGTGTTTATCTTTAAAAAAAAAAATTATTGCACTCTATTCTTGTGTTATGGCTTAATCCCTTCAGGGTTTCCTGGCGGGGCATTACATATATGGAATCATTTAATAGATATTTTCTAAAAAGAAAAGCTTTCAAGCATGAGGTATTATATGAAAATGATGTCATAAGAAATTTCCAAAGCATGCAGGATGTATATTAAAGGAAAAAGAAATGAGATATCTTAATGAGGAGAGAAGTTGGGGGGAAAAGAGTGGATCCTAATTTTGAAGGCTTTTATGGAGATGTTGAAAATCCTATTGAGAGGATCGAGTTGATTACGAACAATTTTGAGAAACTTTATGGGAAATCGACCATGGAAGAGGAAAGGAGAGGCCAACTTATCAGGCACCACAAAAGACATCTTATAATCTACCATGGAGGAAAATGTCTAGGGTTACAAGCATCTTGATAAGTGAGATTAATGCTTAATCAGTTTAGGAAGCAACAATAAAAGAGGCAAAGGATTGAAGAGAAGATGCCTCTTGTGCAATACTCTATAACCGAAGGAGAAGGAAGAGAAATAGAACAAGTAACAAAGAGCAACGGCCTACTTGGTGATGATGAGGAGGTTGATTAACCATTAAGGTCACCACCTAGAGAAAGTAATACTATCGAGATGCCAGAAGATATGATAGACATGCACAAAGAGGCTCCTTGTAATTTTATTGATGATGAAAGAATTGTTGCATCAACCCAATTTATGGTTGATGATGACTTCATAAAAAATTCTAAATCTCAAGGATTTTAGTTGAAAATCAAAGGAAAGGAGTATATGGAGAAGTTAGAAGCAAACAAGATTGGATTAGAGTTGTCTAGGCATGAAGAAGTTGTTGCCTCCATAGTGAAGGAGGTTAATTTTGATGACATTAGCATTGCTACTAATGAGGCTAGGAAATTGGTTCAGGATAATGGCATGTTGCTTCTCCCGAATTGGGATTTACATTTTTCATTTTGGTTAGATCAAGTTAGAAGCCAATCGGATATATTTTTTGCTTCTGAATTTGACATGGAGCACGGAATAAAGGGATCATCATATAATCCCAAGATTGAAACACTAGGCTTCTAGGAAATTGCCCCAAAAATTTAGACGCCAAAGTTGTTAGAAATGAAACACGAGATGAGGGGTAATGCAATAATTATAACTTTACAAGATGCATCAACTTTAGAGGCTTCAAATTTAACAGTTCATGTTGTTATGTTTAGTCAAGTAGTCACTAAGAAATTGCAATAGGAAAATAAGAAATTGAAGAAGCAAGAAGTCAATGTCTAAAAGGCATATAATAATTTATATATGGAGAATGTAAAGTTAAAGCAGATCATAGACTCAAACATTACCCCTCTTTCCATAACATTTGATGTAGTTGTTTATCAACCACCTACTACCACTACCCCATCTACTGATATTGATGCATTTGGAGAAAAGTGGATAGGAAGAAGTGCTGGAAGAAGCTTTAGTTAGAGCTAGAACTGAGATCAAAGATAAAATTTTGAATGCATTGAAGGATGCTCTCCAATATAGGTTAGAAAATATAACTGGTAAACTATATGAGGTATATAATAGCTTTGCAACAATGCAAAGAAAATTCTCCTATCTTGAAGCCTACATTTGAAAAATTGTGCCCAAAATATCATACTTTGCATACATTATGTCTAATTACACAACACAATGTAGATGCTCCACCAACTTTGTGGCAGATTAAAAAATGGCAAAGATGGTTACTAATGAATTTCAATTCATACCAAAGGAAGAGAAATTTATGAGATCAAGGATTGATTTATTTCATACTTTGCAACACTAATCTCTCCCATACATCATAAATGATCAAATGCAATTAAAAAGCTTAGAGGATTGGAAGGAAGAATTTGAGTTAGTATTGTCGATGATTTTATTATTGTCAAATAATGGGAAGAAAGTGACTACACAAATATTTAACATCATCTTTGTTAGGGTGATTGCATTGGAGATTGGATATACTAAGTTTCTCATGGAGACCAAAGCCACATTAGATAGCAGGTGGAGAGAAAATTTGGCTCATGTGCAACAATTGCAAGACTATCAATGGCTTCATGAGTATACTTATCTCTAATGACATGAGAAATATTGTGCTACCATCAACTAACTAGATTTTGTCCTTGTCAATAAATTTTATCATAAATACTATAACCCAATTGAGTGAGAAAAGGATAAATGCATCTTGAGTTATAATTTGTATTATGTAGAACCTTGCCATATATATGGATCACGGGTGTCTATTGTTGTGGAATGAATGAAAAGTATGCTCACTTTGAATTTCAAAGTATTATCAAATTCAATGCCTTGGTCATTCCATCTTTCCAGCATGCTATGCTAGCAATTTTTTGTGTTGCCACTCATTCAATTATAGTTTAGAGTGTATAGAATCTCTATCAAGGCCCGCGTTACATCAACTTCAACACTCCCTACAAGTGGTGCAAATATTTTTTGTCTTTTGTGCTCGTAAAAATACTTTAGGCATATTCTCTCATTTTCAAATATTGTCAAATGAGCAAGTGACATGTGTAAATGGTCTAAAGCTTGTTACTCCCTTGTTTTATGTAAGAAAAATCAAGACTATTACAAAAGGTTTTGAAATTTTGTATTGGGCGAGTAGAATAGAATAGTGTTGAGTATAGGTCATAGATAGAATATGCAGACTATAAATAATTGAACCTAGAAGCACATATTAAGTAGTTTTAAACTATCAATGACAATATCATAAAGTTGTCTCCAAATTGTATATTCTAAATTATATGAATGTAATATATCAAAGATAGTTGGTGTAGACTGTCATAACCCTCTTTTTGGACCTTGATATGACTTTTATTATTATTATTATTATTATTATTATTATTATTATTATTATTATTATTATTATTATTATTATTATTATTATTATTATTACTATTACTATTACTATTACTATTATAATATTATGAGTAATGTTAGATAGAAAAGATAAATTGAAATGAGGTTGAAGTTTTTAAATAAAAATGAATTTAAGTGGTAACACACATATGAGGTCATAATTTGAAAATTACTTATTTTCTCAATATCTTAATTGAGCACATGGTATGGGAGAAATAAGAAGATTCTAGAAAAGATTTTAAATTCAAAATATTAAGGAATATATATTATATTTAGCAAATATATGACATGGGAGTTACAAAATTATTCTATGACAAGAATAATTCTATTCATGGCATTTTTATGACAAAGGAGTTACAAAATGTATTTTGATAAAATGGAGGAAATTTTAAATTTAAATTTAGAATGCATGGTCAAGTGCAACCCCCAACAATTATTATTTTTGCATGAAATTAATTTTGAAATTTCTTATTTTCTCAATGTGACAATTTAGCACATGTTGTAGGAGAAAATGAGAAGCTTCTAGAAGTAATTTCAAATCTCATATTCTTGCATTTAACTCCTCCACTAAGTTATCAATCAATTTTGCATGAGGACAATTTGGGAAAAGAATCTTTGATTTCAATTAGTTCATTCGATAGTGGAAATATTGCATCTTTTTCTATATAATGTATGTTAAACTTTCAAAAAGGGAGATCATTGTTTTGATGTGAAGAAGTAATTTTCTCAAGTTCTTGTAGATGCTTGTTAATAGTATTAGGATTTTGTAGCCACATTTCATTGTAGAATTGATAAGTTTGTTCTTGAAGAATTCTCACCAAGCTACAAGGAAGTATTGAAGAATTCTCACCAAGCTACAAGGAGATTAGAGATGATTCAATAAGAGGAGCTTCGTCAATCCAGGTTCCCCTCTTTGTATTCACATAATTGCATGTATGTATCTTGTATTTTAAAAGAAATATCTTTTATCTCTCTCTTGAATTTTTGTGAGAATTTTCCTTCGAGAAATCCTCTTTTAATTATTTAGATAGATTAAATTAGATAAGAGTAATCTTCCTTCTTAATCTTTCCAATTTCTTGATAATGAAAATAAATAAGTAAATAACTTTTTTTCTAAATCCCTGTAGAAAAGGATTTAATGAAAGTAATATTTCAATGTGCATATGCAAAACTTTACTTAATTGGTTATCATATTTTTATTTTAAAAAGAAAAATAAATCAGATTTTAGGAGTAAAATAATACAAGTAAATGTTTTTTAGAAAATAGAAAGAATCACATGCATTATCTATGTGAGGGAAAAATCTTTTTTTCAAACATATTTACCCTCCTTGAGTAAAGATCTTTGTATTCAATATTAGCTTTTATCTCAAATATGCCAGTAATATATCTGTGTTCAGTTTAAAATATTATTATTATTATTATTATTATTATTATTATTGTTATTGTTGTTGTTGTTGTTGTTGTTGTTGTTGTTGTTGTTGTTGTTGTTGTTGTTGTTGTTGTTAAATTAAATAAAAAATAAAATAAAAATTCATAAGAAAATCGTTATTTTTTAATTTAAAAAAAGAAAAATTAAAAAAGAAAAAAGAAAATAATAACTTTTTCTTGTGCAGTGTTAAAATTAATTTTAAATTAGTTTATTTAAAAAAAAAAAATAACCTTGTTATTGTGCAGTGTTAAAATTAATTTTAAATTAGTTTATATATAATTTAATTTAGAGTTGGTTAAAATTTATTTATGGGGGTTGTTTTATATTAATTTATTTTAGATTAATTTTATATTAAAAGTTGTTTTAAACTTAAATGAAATTTTATAAAAAGATGGTTTTAAAATTTAATAAATTGATTTATTTGGAATTGCACTTAAATATTTGTAGAATAGTTATTTGTCCCTTTAATATTATTTGATTATTACAGAAATAAACTTTAATTCCATATAGGATTTGAAACTTATTATTTAATTAATGCATTCAAATTTAACTCACTTTACCAAAAGGGGATTTACTCAAACTTAGACTATTATTTTCAACAAATAATTAAAGGAATGGTTATCTCTTCATAATGAGAAATGATTACCTTTGAAACTAAAAATGGATCTTATCCTTATTAATTGATTCTTATAAATTTTAAATGGATTATTAAACTTAAGGAGATTGTTAAATCCCCTTATTAAATAAATTAGTTTAACTAGGAAAACAAAGGAATGGGAAATAATATTTCATTCATGGTACATCTGGAAAAGATTTTGCACAAGTTAAGATAAATGAAATTATTCCAAAATATTGGTTTTATTTTCGTCATGTATCACTAATTAGTTTCAAATAAAACCTAGTAGTAAATAGATCCCCTCAAGATATTCAATACATTTTAATTATTTAAGTCTTTTATTCGTTTAATATCAAAAATACCCTTTCTTCAATTAGTGTAAAGTATTAAAGGATAAAAGGATTTACCTCCCAAGTAAATGTGTTTAGATACGTAATTACCTTTTTTATGTACTTCAAGTAATATGAACTAATTCAAAAGTTGAATATTAGATTGTTCTTTAAGCAAAGTTAGATTTTAAGATATAGAGTATACAAGGCATTTGAATAGTCAAAACTATTAGTAAAAGGAGAAGTTTCATTTACCTTGCAAGTAATTAGTATAGATAAATTTAATTAATATTTAAAACTTAGAGGTAAATTTCATAGTTAAATCTTTATACAATCTAAATGGTGTTATCTATATTGGAAGAATATTGGTATTAATTAGGATGTAAGGAAATTTTATTGAAAACAAAAATAGTTTTAGCAAATGGAGATGAAAAAAAATAAAAAAATTTGAGATCCTTTTTCATAAGAATATTAAACTTGACTTATTTGGCCAAATCTCAAATTAAATACTCATTCTTTGTTTGTAATGAAACTTAGTTTTGAAGGTGAAATAAAGTAGAATTTCATTGTTCTAGATTATTGGATCCTATTCTTATCAAGCCAAAGAGTTCAAGGAAACCTTTCCCATGATCACTTAGAAAATTAAATAATAATTTTAATTGAAGTAAATTTTAGGGGGTTTCATTAGCTCTCTTCTAAGAATTTGAATTGATAAGGAAAGATATCTAAAGATAAATTTAACATGAAGGAATAGTTAAGAGCTCAACTAGAAATAGATTGATTAAAAATTATTTATTAGGGAGCCTTATTATTATTTACCTTGGTTAACTAGCAAGTGTTTAGGCTCTTTTCTAATCATTAGTAAAAAAAAAAATGTGATTATTTTAAAGCTTATTGTTGAATAGTTTTCCCTTCAAGCAAGTAAGTATTAAATCCATTTCCAAAACATTGTTACTTGATAACTTAATTTTAGGATTCATATTTAAGTAAGGGTATCATTTGTAGATTATAATAAAGATAAAATTTATGCTACTTCAAATGGAAGAATTAGGGGGTTTATCAATAATGTGGTTATACTCAAGCTTATTATTAAAAGGTTTTTCCCTTAAACAAGTAAATGTTAACTTATTTTCCAAAGTCTTGCTTTTTTTTTTCTTTCAAGCAATTTAGTACTTTTCAAGTATTAGGATTCATACTTAAAGTGTAATGGTCATTTCAATAAGCTATCTCCTATAAGTATCATAGTTTTTCAGTGATTAGTGCTTTCATGTATTTGATTCAAGTTTTATAAATTTAATTATTATCATAGTTTTCCTTCAAGAAAATACTATTTCCAAAGTGGTTGAATTATTTAGCATGTAATACTTATATCTTGGTTTTTAATTTCAAACAATAATTCCTTGCATGTACTAGCTTCTTTTCATAGTTGTTTTAGTGTAAGGTTTGTTTATGATTTCATGAATTCATAGTTAAATTCTTAGATAGACAACTAAACAAGAGGAGTTGAAACCAAAAAACCTAGCAGCGTTCGGTATCTACAGTGCCTCTGGGTCACGCTTACGGGTAATGTCGTCATGTTGAACTAGTGCACTTAACGTCTAACAAAACTACAACAACGGCGTCTGTGGAATCATCCCTCTAAATCACTGGGGAGAAATAAGGGGTCATTTGGAAGTTAAAATCCAAGGGGTGGGTAATCCCCCTTCGATCAATAATCTAAAAAGATAAATATTAAATGAATTTACATCCACTCAATTAAACCTTAGAAAACCCCATTAGGGTTCGGTTGTGTGTTATGATTTTGGAAATTTATTTTATCTTGGTGATTTTAGCGATTGATGATGGATTAAGGGTGACGTATTTAATAGGAGATAGGACTTAGTTGTTTTAGGCCACAAGTAGAAGGCCATCATGAGCCTTTTTGCTAAAGAGCTACCATCGTGGGTAGCAACCACAGAGAAACTGTATGGGACATTAGCGAAAGGGTTGTGTACCCACCAAACAGTTTACATTAAACCACAGTTAGAAACCAGAAATACATACTTTATGCCTTGATCCTGTGCCAAAACGGGTATGTAGGCAGTCTAGGGACAGAGTTGTCCCTTGTACTCAGGCGTTCGGGGATGGGGATTAGGATTTGGTTAAGGGTGAATTGTTCAAGGATTTTGAATCTCCTTAAGCCCTCAATCAAGGGGTACAGATGATGCTAACTGGAAGATAAGATTAATTCAATTCATACTCAGAAGGAATCCCGTATGGACTCGCTTGACTTCCTGAGGCCTTAGGCTGAATTCCGAGGTGGAACTCAAGCTTGTTTATGGAATTATTTTTATACTCCTAAGGACGGAAACCTTGGTGCACTGATAGAAGGGGAGTGTAGTCTTTAGGAGTGACTCACGACCCGAATGGTCTTAATGAGTCTAAAGTCTCTAGCCAGAGCATATCCTATTCTTATGAATAGATGCCTACCCCGTTTGGGTAGATGCCTATCCCGGATTGGATAGATGAAACCTCTTGTCCCATATGGACAGATGCCTAACCCATATGGTTAGATGCCTAAACTATATGGATAGATGCCTAACCCGTATGGTTAGATGCCCATCTCAGTTGGATTGATGCCTATCCCGTTTGGATAGATGTACCCGAGTATGTGATTGAATCAAACACAATCAAGAATAAGTAAGAGAAAGTAATCAATATATATATATATATATATATATATATATATATATATATATATATATATATTGATATTTTGGGCTAAGTAAGTGGGATATTACATAGACACTAAAAATTGGTTTATGCCTACGTTGCTAACCTAGTTTTTAACATGTCTTCTATGTCACATTTGATCTTCATCATATGTTGACATTGTGCCATTCCCGTAGTTTCAATTTATTTGAAATACAACCTTAATTAATCTTGTTCATTCACATTGGTCTTAAATCATTATGATTGACATTTTATCATTTTCAAATCATTCGAATAGGTCTCATCTTGACAATTAGACTTAATTCCCTCTTTGTTGATAATTAATTAGTCATTAATTATCAACCATTCCCCTAGTTTCAATTTATTTGAAATACAACCCTAATTAATCTTGTTCATTCACATTGGTCTTAAATCATTATGACTGACATTTTATCATTTTCAAATCATTCGAATAGGTCTCATCTTGACAATTAGACTTAATTCCCTCTTTGTTGATAATTAATTAGTCATTAATTATCAACCTCATTATCAATCAATTTCAATTAGTCCTACGTGACACTCTATCAGCCTTTCATAGCACTTTATCAATCGATCTTATCAAATCTTTATCAAGTCGTTATCAATCAATCTTATTAGTCTTTTATAAAAATCATTATCAATCTTGAGTCTTTTTCGATATTTTGTCCTATTTTGTTGTCAACCTCAATCAATTGTCATTAATTTTTATCAATTATTAGCCAATCAATCATCACTATTAGGACCGAATTCAACAATCAAGTTGGGATTCCTTAATTGTTTGATCATTTCACCTAGGTTGAATAATTAAATAATTAATCAATCCTCTTCTTACTAATATGTCCTTCCTCTTGAATAAATAAATGAATATTTATTTATTCTTTCACCTTTTTCCTATAATTAATATTTGTATATATTAATTGGTTAATTTTAGTTATGAATGGAATTAATAATTTTTAATTATTAATTCCACCTCATTTATCCCTCTTCCCTTTTCTCTCTTCTCGTCATAGTTCATGTCATAGTCTTCTATGATGCTTAGTCAAGTTTAAATGACATGTTTGGAGTGCAAATAAAAGCTTCCATTTGCTTTTGTTTTTAACTCCTTTTTCTCTTTACTTCTAATTGTAGTTTCTCTTTTAACTCGTCCTTGCATGAAATATCAACTATTGGATTGAGTTGATCTTGTCCATTCAATGTGGTTTCAAAAGTATAAATTGAGCTCTTGTCTCCTCATTTAGGTTGTCATTCTCTTGATTTTATATACTTTCAAATCTTCAAGTATTCTCGCCTATCACTTTTTTTCCCTTGCTTCATATGAGTTGCACAATGGATTGAGCTACATACAAATCAAATTAGAGAAGAAAAAAGGAGCAGTGATGCCTTTGTCGAATGGAGTAAAATTGGTTTGATTTGCTTTAGTTTATTTTACTTCCTTTGATGTCCTTTTTGTGTGTATTTAATTGGTTCTGGGTTGATTATTTTAACCATTTTTTATGCGCACAGTTGGGATCGTCATTACATTTTGTCCTATGATTGTGCTATTTGTTGATTGTTCTCTTTCAAGGAGAGTTAAAATGCTTTGATCAAATAATCATGATTTTGAATGGATAATTTGGATTTATAAGTAGAATTTTATGGTAGCATGAGTTGATTTGTTGATGTAAGGCACCAACATAGATATATCCACTAGTTAAACTTGATTTGTTGATGGAATTCTTTTCTAGTCTCTTGTTTGACTCCATGCCCTAGAATAAGCACTAATCTATCTTATGGTTTAATACATTTTTGAAACAATCTCAAATATCAAAATTATTTTTACTTTTAGATGTAGTGTAGATTAGGATTCTTGTTCTCAATTGTTGAATGAATGTTGAATAACCAAGAATAGAGCCAAGTTCAAGGTTAATCAAGCTTTCCTTGGTATATTTTCATTGAGAACCATTTGCTTTATTACAATGCCTAGAGAAAACATGTAGTATATCATAAGACATTGTTTAGGGGAACCCACCTTGGTCTAGCAGAGCTTAAAGTGTAAAAGACATCAATATTTGATTAAGTCTTGTTTGTTAGGTGTAGTACCCCTCCCTCAATCAGACTTTTTAGATACTTGTTTTGACCATGGTTGACTTTTTCAGTGGATATTTGTGGATACATTATGTGGTGATGTTTTATTCAGATATTATGCTATGTTGGTTTATGCTTTGATTTGAGATTCAATGAATGTTGTTTACGCATTATTTCCTTATTGATGATTAGATGTTAATTTTATTGGGATACTGACCATGAACTAACACATTTACTTTATGCATGAGATGTGTTATGTATATGTCATCATGTATGTGTGAAAGTGTATGGGGTGTGAGGAGATGATTTTCCTTCACTCACTTCGGTGAGACATGGAACGTCATGATTCTCCTTCGCCGGTGTGTCTACCATATTTGAATGTGTGTGTGTGTGTGTGTGTGTGTGTGGGTTGGTGATGCAGGAATGTTGGTTAACAGATTTGCTCTTTCTTTAATTTATATCTATATATATTACAATATTGACTTGTGCACACCCCTTATGAAAGGAAAGCAAATGAACCAACAGCTGGGTGAACCAAATTGAGGTTCATCCTCTACATTAGAGGGCTGCTCCTCATGATATTTGCAATGAATTTTTATGCAGTTAATTTAGAAACGAATACACTTTTCACCAGAAAGTGAGAAAGGCTTTCGCATTCATTTATCAACACAAAAGAATGCTACAAAACATCTATTTATAAATGTAAAGCTCACAGACTTTTACTTCCGCATATATTAATTGAATAAACTCAAAGTAAAGTAAGCTCAAAGTAGTGTAAATGTTGATCGATTCTCACTCATTCCTCACAGGACAAGGGGTATCAGTGCCATTTAAACAACAATTAAATTTCTTGTAAACAACAAAAATCAATGAATTCACAAACACAGAAAGAACTGGTAATGAAATGACATATTCCGCACATCAGCATACATCCCAACAGAGATCGCTAATCCTTCAAACATAGAGATTTTAAGATTGCATAAAAATAGCATTTCATTCGAGTACCAGAAATAATAGTTCTAAGAAATTCAAGGAAAATCAAATATGTTCCTCCAAATCAAAGTTTTTCGGACCTCAAAAAATAGCCTCTAGGCCAATAGTTTGTTTGAAAATAACCCAAAACCTTTTAACTCTAACCTAGAGTCAAAAAGAAACCAACTCTTTTGAATTCTATGAAACTAAATAAACAAAGGCCGCAGAGAGGATGACAGCTCATCCGTTAGCCGATTAGGACTCCATCGTGGAAGAAGTGGTCGCTGACGTGTCCTGCTTTTCCGCGGTACCACGCACATTACGCCACTCTAGATGTGTCATTGAGAAATTCAAGATAATCTGAAAGTATGGGAGTCTGATGTGTAGGATGCGCTGCTTCCACACTTCCTTTTCCATGTTCACCTGCATATCTTTTGCTTTATGTGCCTCCAAGTGATCAAAGCAGACTGTCAACATCGACTCTATCCTCGCCACTTTTGAAAAGTTATCGGTGGTTAGAGATTCTGTTTCTTTTACAAGCTACACTCATTCTTTGAAGATCTTGGCCATATCTGCAGCGGCTTCAATTTGCCCATCCTCCTTCATGAGTCATATATCAATGCACTTTAAATCCTTTTGCATTGTATCAATCAGATCCTTCAACCCTTTAAGTAATTTAGCAGATTCCTCATTGCCTTGCCTAATAATCGAATTTCTCCATTCGACTTTCTTTCTTGACACATAAAGCACATTATCATCCAAATTTTCCATTGGTTTCTCAGTTAGGAATTTCATCACACCAAACTTCTGCACATCATTCATTTGGGCCAAGACCGTCACCCATTTGGTTCTTTCCTTCTCCCATGCAATAGTTTCTAGCTCTAGTTCTTTGGTCACAGTTATGGTGTCTTTATATACTTTAACCAAGCTGAAAATGTAATCTGAACCTTGATGCACAATAGAATCAAGCCATTTATCAAATATTTCAGCTATCATGTGGCTCCTCTGGACTTGATCTAACAGATTTTGGTTCACCAGTGATTTGGGGTCAAAGGACAATTTCATCTAAGACAGTGGCTGAGGGCTTGGATGATGTATGGAGTTAATGTATTTTGCCATTTGGGTGACAACCTGTTTCAGCTCCTTCTTGTCTTTCTCATCCTTCCAAGACCTAGATATCATCCTTTTTGTGGAGGATTCCAGGTTTTTAGCATCTACCGCCCTTGAAACAACTCCTAAATCAATTTTCTCCATAGTAAAATCATCTTCAGTGGCCTTCTCTGAATCTCTGCCTGAGTTGGGTTTAGCTACTTCAGCCACCCAATGACCTGTTGCCTCATCCACTTCCACCATTGTCTACGTTTTGAGGTTCTTTGGTTTAGATACTTTCCCGAGGCACTTGCTCACCATATCCTCCATGGGAATTGTAATAGGGACAACATTACGTTTCTTCCCAATTGAAGCTCCTAGCCATCAAGGAGTGATGGAAGTTTCTTTAGACAATGGAGGTGTCTGAGCATCCAGGGAGTCAATAATAGTCAAAGTGTTCATTGGGTTTGGCCATTCTTATGGTTCCTTACCTGCATCTGTATCCTGCAATGGATGGTTACTCAATACTTGTTGATCCGTTGTCACTTCAGTTTCTTCACCTAGATCTGAGTCCACGATAATTTGATTCACCATTGGTTCTTTGTTCTTCTTTTTGCTCCTCGAGCGAGTAACTCAGACTGCTAAATAATTTAGTGGAGACCTCTTTGACCTTCTGGGTTGAACCTCTTCAATAATTGGCCTTGTGTCACCTGCAATATCAACAATCTTGTTAGAGGGGGAAGTAGGAATCTGAGTTGTAGCACATGGACCAACTGTTAATTCATGAGGAGGCATGTTTGAATCCTTTCTAAACTTTTGATCCCTTAGCCATTTTTTTGTTCTTCTTATGACATTGAAGGACTTGGCTTGAATGCTTTCTTCCTCTCTTTTATCCCATTCAATTTCAGGAATTGGCTGCCCTTGAACCTTTTCATTGAATTTAGGATCCAAGACATCTTCCCCTTCCTCTTCTTGTACACTTGACACATTAATGGGCAATTTCATGGTAATAACCTATTGTAGAGTGAACCTTGACCATAATCTCCTCCTCACTTCAAACTCATCACCACAATTTTCCCAGTAATCTTCTAACTGGGGTTCATGAAAGAAATGGTCATCCACATTCAAATTTTCTACAGCATATCCCCTGCTGTCAAATTTTTGCCTGGCACTATAAGGTTGTAAATTCATTTTCTTGAACTCCAATTCTAAGTTCAAGGCATCATATATAGATTTACAACTGTAATATCCCAGTTTAATAGGAAAAATGACCCCAGATTTGCCCTTTGTCCCTAACCTTTTGTCAATGTGAGTCAATTGTCAGCTCACTTCAATTAGTACATAACTGTCAAAAGCATATCTGGGTAATTTGAATGGCTCACCTTCAAAACCTCTCACCCGAATATAAGTAAATCTGAAAAACTGGATGAAATAAATTCCATAGATGCTAATCAGCTCCATGGCCTCTACTGACATTCTTTTATTAATATCTCCTTGCAATTCAAAGGCAATCCTTCCTGCAAAAACATCATTCCATCTAATGAAATACTCTACATACTTATGTTGTTGTAGGTAAGGGTAATAGTCATAAACCTTCATTCTATCTACCCATGGCTCATTATACAATTCTTTCCAGACTCTGGTACAAGCCAATATGTAGAATAAGTATGAAGACATGTAAAAGCTGGGCATACCAACAAAGTTGCTCAAACCCTCATGAAGCCTTTCAGCGATAACCTGAGCCCAGTCAAGGTATTTCTCGCCAGCTAATAACACCTGGATATAGAAGTACATCCAATCCTTCTAGTAGAAAGAGTGGGAGTTTCCTTTAAGTCTATTTAGCCATATGACGATATCTCGCACCTCTGTGATGAAATTTTCCCTGGTAAGAGGCTTAGGTAACCGGTACCCCCCTTTTTTAACCTTTAGAAGCCAATTCCTTGCAATAACGCTTCTATATGTGTTTTTCTTCTCAGAGAAAAATGCATATGAGGTCCCAATTGACCAGTTCTCGTATGGCCCCTTATGTGGGATCCCCATCGCAACCATTACTGTCTCTCTGTTAATCTCCACCAACAACTCACCACTACTGGTTCTAATGTACCTACTATCAGCATCATATCTGTTCATGCACGCTATTACCAAATCTGGATAGGGAGCAATGGTTGGAAAAGAAGCGGCTTCAATCAGACCACTTCTAACTATCCTCTCCATCATTGAACCTGCCCCAGGGTTTTTTGCTCTCTCTAAGAAATTTCCCAAGTCAGCTTGGGCCAAAGAGGTGTCGCTCAACTCTAGAAGTATACTCACCAAGCATGATGTGTGGCCAAGTTTTGGAAGAATTGGCCTCATTGTGGCCACTTTTACATTAATCAAACAATTCTTAAATAGGACAGAATTCTATTCCAAAACAAAAGATTTCTCTTACACTGACTAACCTTCTGAGTTGATAACATAGTGGGGGAAAATTATTGAAACTCACCTGGAACCACCATGAAACTAGTGAAACCCTCAGAAGAATGAAGCTGAAATTACCTTCGGCGTCTTTGGCTCCTTCAATAATAGCAGCTATGACTTTTACAACTTGAGAATTCACATGTTAAAGAACAATGAAAAATAGCTGAGTAACATCTACACGTGCCTCATAATGATTCATTTGAACGTGTGAGATAACCAATGATATGATAGGAACCTGACACTTTCTTAATTACCCATCAACTCCGCACAAATGGTTAATGCTTTCATGATTTCTTTCCAAATTTAGAATTTTAAAAAATAAGATGTCGAGAATATTCCTTTTGTCGTGCCACCTTTAGTGTTATTAAAGTCTTTAGAGCCAACTTGGAATGAACCTTTTGAACTTTGAACCAACTTGCAAAGATTTCAATGGTTCAAGTTCAATTCGAGGAGATAGAACAAAGAATTCTCAACCTGCGGCTCAACACAACAGCGGGAACGAGCAAAGACCTTTAACAAATAGAAAGGAAGGTTTTGAACCTTGAACCTTGAACCGATTTGTAAATAGTTCAAAGTTCAAGTTCAAAACTGACTTAACACATTAACACTTGCTTGTTAAATAATATTACATAGTCGCGACTCACACAAGAGAACCAATTGAACCTTGAACCAAAAAGGTTCAAGGATTCAAGTTTAATAAAAATTACAACAATGCGCTTGCCTTACCATAATACAAAGCCTCGAAGAGAATTACTTAAAGCGTGTTTTGAACCTTGAACCTTTGAACTATGAAAAGGTTCAACGATTTAGGATCAAAGAAAGGAAACATAAGACCGAAAGAGGAAAGAAACACCAAAGGCGACCTCCAAGTTTGAAGTTTTAATGAAAAATTGAGGGGATGCTAACAAAGAATTACAGGTACAAGGTACTGACTTCACCTAGTTCCACAAGTCTCAGTGTACCTAATTAATCTGATGGAAGTGGAGGAGATAGTCTTAAGGCCCTAAATTTCATCCCTAGCCTTGCTCGATAGTGAGCATTGTCAGTCATCTATCAACCTTCCCTACGTTGGTATGCAGTCGTGTCTCTTCTTTGTTTTGTTGAGTTGCATGTTATGCATTTGTGAATTTAAATTATTATATTCTTATGTTTTTTTTATTGAGAAATTAATTATTAATACCTTATGGTTATTAATATTAAATGGACATTGTGTTTATGAAACTAAATTAGAAATAAATGATTAAGAGCATTTTTGTGGTTAAATAGATTAATCAATTATTTTAATTGGTTAGTTAAGATTGATTGTTGATTTATTAATGAAATTTATATTATGTTTTTTCATTTATTTATTTTTTTAAAAGGATAAAGCCATTTTTACCTTTATGTATTTTAAATGTTTAAATTATTTTTTTAGTAATAATTGATTAGTTAAGATTGATTGTTGATTTATTAATGAAATTTATATTATATTTTTTCATTTATTAATTTTTTTTAAAGGATAAAGTCATTTTTACCTTTATGTATTTTAAATGTTTAAATTATTTTTTTAGTAATAATTGATTAGTTAAAATTGATTGTTGATTTATTAATGAAATTTATATTATATTTTTTCATTTTTTTTTTTTTAAAGGATAAAGTCATTTTTACCTTTATGTATTTTAAATGTTTAAATTATTTTTTTAGTATGTGAGGAAAAATGAATTCAAAATTAAAAAATAGGTAAATGCAAATGTATTGTTTGAAAAAAAGAAATTTATTTTCAAATTTTCATAAAAGAAATGAATTTGACCTAAAAATATATTTGTGGGAAAAAATCCTTTATAATAGCAATTTTTTTTCAGATTATGCATCTGGGCATTTTGAAAAAAAAGTTCTTCTCTCTGTTTTTTTTAAGTGGAAGCTTACCAGGTTGGTTTCTTTTATCTTTCATTTTTTTAAATTGTAGTTGAAATTCTACCCTCTGTGAGTGTTTATGTTTGGTGTTTGGAGAAAAAAGAAAAAAAAAAATTGATTTAGTAATTTTGTTTTTCCCTATTTGTTAGAAAAATAAATTTCTCCATTGTTTTTATGGGGGGGTTATGTTGCCCAAATTTTCATGGTTTTGACAAACTTGTGAGATTGTTATTGAAAATTTCTTGTTTAAAATTGTTGGGTATTGTTATTTATTGGGAAATTTACATTTGGAAATAGATGTTGGAAAATAAGAAATGAAGAAAATATTGGTTACAAAAATATCTGATTTAGTGTATATATATATATATATATATATATATATATATAAAGATTCAATGTGTTAATGGTGGTTTTAAATTTTTAATGGATATAGCAAAAGTTATATTGCAAGTCCTTGGTTATAAGTGGAATTAGACTTTTCGTGTTGTCTTTTCTTTTTGGTCATGTCTCTTGAGTAGACTGTATTTTACCAGTTTGTTTAACCTATATGCAAGGGCTTGTATGACCAAGTGTTTCTCAGTTGTTTTGAACTCCTTTTTGTAGATTGGTTTTGGTACTTTTTCCTTGGAGATCTTTTGGGAGTTTTGAGTAGTGTCATAAGGAAAAGTGGCTTTCGGGTGCGGGTCATGCCCAAAGAGGTTAGCAGGATAACCCATCGAAAGTTAGATAAGTAAGTGATAACCTAACAATATATTAGGGGTTTGGGTAGCTAAAACATTAATTAAGATAATTGTACCCTGCTCATGGTTGAGTGCTAGTACAGACTCAAGATGCAGTGGGAAGGCCCGGAATGGCAAACCAACAACCTTGTCCTCGTGAAATGATTGTTTGCTCCACATGAGACTTGGATGGGGTCAGGGGTTCGGGAGAGGCTACCAAGATAACCCAAGATGGGGGTCGGGGCCTATGGAGGCTTGCCAGGATAACCATTCCAAGCTATGTGATGACACTCTTCCCTTATGGTCACTAGTTGTAGCCTTGTTGATATCACCTGGAGTTTTGTTGTGGAGTCATGTTTGTGAGTATATGCTTTATGTGAGATTCTTGATGTCATGTTTAGACCATGTGTGCATACCTTGTAGTTTTCTAGTGGGTCTTATTTCTATCTCCTAGCATGGTGGGGTGGTTCTTCTTGAGCTACATGGTCGGATGGTAGTGCCACTTTCCATCGGGTGTGTTTGTTCTTTCTTGCGTGAGTTGGATTTGCAGGTGCTCCAATTTCTCTTTTGGATTCAAGCATCTCATATGTCCAGTTCATCCTATTTGTCTTTTTAGATCATCTTTGTAAATCTTGGACCTAATATGGTCAGTGGTATTATTTGTTATGTATGCCTTCATGGAAAGATGTGATTTTAATGTAAATATTATGTATTCTTATGAGACTTAATTGTTAAGTGCAATGTAATATTATTTCGATCTTGTAATGTAAAAGAAATGTTTTGATGAGAATTAGATGGTTAAATGTATATCTTTTATTAGAATCACTTATGTGATGTAATGGAAAGTATCATCATGAATGAAACATAGAGATGTTAATGATATCACATGCAATTGTATGAAACAATCATTGTATAGTGTAATTGAGTCTATGATTAAATTATCTTAAGTGGATTAATTAACCTTAAACAATATTTAATATAATTATGTAAACTATGTTGGGAAACTCTTTAGGAGTTTAAGTTAAGTCTTTCATTTGTGCAAATTAAATGTAATGTTTACCTTAATGCATCATTTAATTTATATTTTTTTATTTTTTTTTAATTATTTACAATCTTTTTCAAGTTTTTTAGTTTAATCCCTTTGGGGTTTCCTAGTGGGGCATTACAATTGGTATCAGAGCCTAAGTTTCAACACTGGGTACTCTGGTTTTAATTGAGCCCATCTAAGTAGACCTATTGCTAAGTCTTAGTGCTTGTGTCTCCCTTGTTAGTATCCTTGTTGTAGATCTAAACTTGTGTTCTTATGTTGTTGTTAGGATTATGGCTGGGAAAGGTAAAGGTCATGATCACGGTCGCAATCATTGTAGAGGTAGGGGTCATGGTCGTAGTGCAGGCCATCAGAGTCCTTCACCTCAGCCTACGCATGAGAGTGTTGAGAAGATTCAGTCTGTTCACTAGAGTGAGCACAGGGATGCTAGTTAGCATAGCGAGTAGCATATTGTTCAGCAGGTCCCTGAAAGGGAGGAGCTGCGGCAGATGTTCTAGGAGGTTTTGGCTCGACTAGGTCCTAGACCTAAGGTCGAGCAACAGGGCAATATGCAGTTTGGGGAATCACACCATCAGGATCATATGGATAGAGAGAGAGAGGTCTCATAGGAGGAGAGAGTATGCAGTTGACCATGAGGCAGTAGCCATTGGTCACATGAGGGATTTGTTGAGATCCCATCCTCCTATTTTTGATGGTTTGGGCAGCGGACTTGAGGCTGAGACCTAGCTCATAGATTTGGATAGGTTTTTTGCCATGCATTCATATGGCAGTAACACCAGGGTGAGATGTGCCATTATGCATCTTAAAGCTTTTTCTTCTACCTGGTGGAGACTAGAGGAGAAAAAGATCAGTGTGGATATTGGTACAGTGTCATGGGAGTTGTTTTTAGAGAGGTTCAAGGCTCAATTCTTTTCAGTGTAGTGGAGACAACGTCACGCAAATGAGTTTCATTAGTTGCGCTAGTTGGGTATGACTGTAGACTAGTATGAGCACAAATTTTATGAGCTCAAACAGTATGTCGGTGTAGGGAATGATGAAGCGATGTTGGTACAACACTTCATGAGAGGTCTAAATGACCACATCAGTGGGGGAGTACAAGTATTTGAGCTGACATCTGTCAAGTTAGTCGTAGTGAAAGTTAGGCTAGTAGAACAAAATCTTTCCCGTGCACATGGTGGTCAGCCAGGGGTTCAGATTGGCAGTACACATTTTGGTGGATCTAGGACTAGAGGTAGTCAATCTCAGGTTGTTACACCATATAGGAGTTTTCAAACACTCGCCAAAGGTGGTCAGCAATAGCAGTAGAAGTTCCAATCTAAGCTGAAGTAATTTTAGGGTTAACGTGGGGGTAATCCTCGGTTTAGGAAGGACAGGAACTGTAGTGGGCTAGATGGATTTTTTCGAGATAGTCCTCACAGAGTGTTTCTCAGACCCCTAGTAGGGGTAGTTTTTAGCAATCCAGTGGGTCGGCTGGAGGTAGAGGACCTGGCAGGGGAGTATGTTTCTCATGTGGTCAGTATGGCCACATAGCTACACATTGTCCATAAAGATTACAGTAGACTGCTAGTTAGAGACCGTCAGCTTTAGAGCCTACTGTTGAGGATGCAGACCAATCTCACAGAGTTTTTGCGGTGGTTGATAACCGCCAAGCTGAGCATCAAGGCATCATGATTAAGACCGCAGGTGTGTTGGGTGGTATATCTATCTTAGTAATATTTGATTTGGGTGCTTCTAATTCCTTTATATCTTCCTCCATTATGGAGCATTCTGGGATTGCATATGCTAGACAGGCGGATAGGCGGCAAGTAGAGTTGGCTATTGGTTTTTGTGTGGTCATATATTCCTTCATTTCCAGGTGTGAGTTGGACCTAGGACCCTTTTATACCATAGTTGACCTTCGAGTCATTCCTTTGGGGTCTTATGGAGTTGTGTTGGGGATGGATTAGTTAGCATCATATAGTCCTAGTGTGGACTGTCGTCAAAAGACAGTAGAGTGTTTAGATAACCATGGCAGGAAAGTTGAGATAGTTGGGATTCCTAGACCGATATCACTCTATATGATCTCCACTATGCATCTTAAGAGGTGTATGCATCAGGGGTGCCATCTTTTTGTAGTTTCTCTTGAGGACATAGATGAGGAGAGATTTCAGGAAGTCGCTCTTAATAGTCGCCCTCTTCTTCAGGAATATGTCGATGTGTTCCCTAGTGACATTCTTGGTATACCTCCGCAATGAGATATAGACTTTCGCATTGACTTAGTTCCTGGAGAAGAACCTATTTCAAGAGAACCGTATCGGATGACCACTCGGGAGTTGAGTGAGTTGAAGTTGCAGATTGATGAATTGTTGGCCAAGGGGTTCATTTGTCCTAGTGTTTCTCCTTGGGGTGTGCTCATTATCTTCGTAAAGAAGAAAGATGGTTCCCTTCGGTTATGCATTGACTACCGACAATTGAATAAGGTGACTATCAGGAATCAATATCCATTGCCTTGTATGGATGATCTCTTTGATTAGGTAAAAGGAGCCAAGGTGTTCTCTAAGATTGATCTAAAATCTAGGTATCATCAGCTGCGTATTCATGATGCAGACATTCATAGGACAGATTTTCGTACCCGTTATGGTCACTATGAGTTCACAGTGGTTCCATTTGGGTTGATGAATGCACCTTCAGTATCATGAGTCTCATGAATGGGGTTTTACACACCTACCTTGATCAATTCATCCTTGATTTCTTGGATGATATTTTGGTTTACTTTAGAACTATGGAAGATCATGAGGGCCACTTGCGACAGGTATTGCAATGCTTGAGGGAGAATCAGCTTTATGCCAACTTGGCTAAGTGTGATTTCTTCCAATCTAAGGTGAACTATCTTGGTCATGTGGTTTTGGGAGAAGGTGTATCTGTGGATCCTTCTAAGATCCAAGCCATTGTAGATTGGCCAGCATTGACTAATGTTTTTGAGGTTCAGATTTTTATGGGCTTGGTCGGATACTACAGTCATTTTGTTAAGAGTTTTTCTCGAATAGGTCACCCGATCACTTCTCTTCAAAGGAAAGGGAAGAAGTATGTTTGATCATAATAGTGTGAGGCAACCTTTTGTACTCTGAAGGAACTTCTTGTTAGTGCATCGATTTTGGTAGTTCCTAATCCATCCAAAGATTTCATGGTTTGTATTGATGCCTCTCTAGAAGATATAGGAGTAGTGCTTATGCAGGATGGTCATGTGGTAGCCTATGAGTCTTGCAAACTCAAGGACCATGAGTTGAACTATCTAGTTCATGACTTAGAGTTGGCAGTTGTAGTTCATGCTTTAGTCAAGTGGCGATATTTTCTATTAGGGTGACGGTTTGAGCTGCACAGTGATCATCGTAGCTTGCAGCCAAACTTGAATGCTCGATAGTGAAGATGGATGAAATTCCTCAGCGAATATGATTTTGAGGTTCGATATATTCAGGGGAAAGAGAATGTAGTGGCAGATGCTTTGAGTTGTAGACAGCATGAGGTTGTAGCATTGTCCCTTGGGGTGGATTTGAGAGAGAGAATCCTTAGGATTCTTCCTCAGTACACCTAGTATCAGGAGGTTAGAGTCATGACTAAGACTGGAAGACCATTAGAGGGCAGATATTCAGGATATAACCTTGAAGCAGATGGTCTTCTTCGACAACTTGGGCGGATCTATGTACCTCCATTGGATGGATTCATACTTTAATCATGACCGAGGCCCATCATGCACCTTACTCGGCACATCCTAGTGTTAAGAAGATGCACGCAAATGTGAGATAGATATATCATTGGGCTGGCATAAAACATGACATTATTGATTTTGTGTTGAAGTGTTTGCAGTGTCAACGGGTTGAGGCAGAGCATCAGCACCTTGTAGGGCTTTTACAGCTTAATTTGGTACTGAATTGGAAATGGGACATCATTTCCATGGATTTCATAGTTGGGTTGTCGATTTCTTCACGTTGTCACGACGCCATCATGGTCATTGTTGACAGATTGACCAAAGTTGCTCATTTTGTTCCTATTTGATCTTCTTATACAGCAGCTGTGGTGGCACGAGTTTTCTTGGAAGATGTGGTGAGGCTACATGGGATTCCTAGGTGGATCATTTCAGATAGAGATTTTGTCTTTACTTCAGCATTGTGGACCTCACTTTAGCATGCTTTACAAACCCAGTTGAACTTTAGTTCATCTTATCACCTAGAGACCGATGGTCAGTTCAAGCACATGAATCAGGTTTTGGAGGACATGCTTCGCATGAATGTTATGGACCAATAGTCGTGCTAGGAGGAATATCTTTATATTGTGGAGTTTTCTTATAACAATGGATATCATAGCTCCATAGGTATGTCTCCCTTCTAGGCATTGTATGGTCCTCCTTGTTGTACTCCTTTGAGTTGGGATCGGCTAGATGATAGGGTGTGTATAGGACTGGATATGCTTCGAGAGATGGACCAGCAGGTTGAACAGATTAGTGAGCATTTGGTAGCAACGCAGGATAGGCAGAAGAAGTATGTTGATGCTCACATAGTGGATCATCAGTTTTCTCTTGGTGACCGAGTATTCTTGAGAGTACAACCACGAAATATTTTGATCCGCTATGGAAAGGGTTCTAAGTTGGCACCCTTTTGAGATCCTTGAGAGGATAGGACATGTTGCCTACCATCTTGCCTTGCCACTAAGCCTATCCTGCATCTACAATGTCTTTAATGTTTTTGGTCTTAGATCTTATTATCTTGATGTGACCCATGTTCTTGATTGGAACACATTGCAGATTGAGGACAAACAACTTTCCATGGAGCCTATGCGTGTTCTTCAGCATCGGGGTTTGACCCTCAACAGTCATACCATTGACTAGGTAAGAGTCCTATGGGACCCAAATGATGAGACCTCGACTACATGGGAGGATACAGCGAAGATGAGAGAGCTTTACCCATATATGTTTTAGGCTTCCAGGAGTAAGCCTAGTTTTGGGGGGGAGGATGTAGTACCCCTCCCTCGATCAAATTTTTTGATACTTATTTTGACCATAGCTGACTTTTTCAATGGATATTTATGGATACATTATGTGGTGATGTTTTATTCAGATATTATGCTATGTTGGTTTATGCTTTGATTTGAGATTCAGTGAATGTTATTTACGCATTATTTTCTTATTGATGATTAGATGTTAATTTAATTGGATTACTGACCATGGACTATCACATTTACTTTATGCATGAGATGCGTTATGTATGTAGGGCCCCTCCCCAATCAAGCTTTGATTAACTTAGTTGACCATGGTTGACCCTATTAATAAATGCTATAATTCAATGAGATGGGCTATGTTAGACAGATAGATTGGTGAGAAAAGTAATTGAACCAAGTTATAGAATCATTTCACCTTGTGGTGTACATTTTGATGGGTTATGAATTTGAAACCCTAAATGATCCACTGATTGAGTAATCTTGATATGACGTATGTCAGCTATATCTGAATTTGCAAAACTTTATTATGAAGTTAGAAAAAAATGAATGCATGTCTTATGAATGGTTGAATTTATGAGGATCATGATAATGTCATTCAGTAAATTGCTTTATGTGGATTGCATTGGATATATGGTAAATTGATTTGTGTGATGGCAATTGTATGCAAAGTGATTGATTTGTATTCCTCCTTATATGATTTAATTTATATATGATTATTTGGGAATTACTAATGTGTAAATTGAGATGCGCAGGAAAATTATCCATGTGACCATGGAAATATTATGGAGAACCAAACCTAGACCTATGTATGTTTGTAAAGCCAAGGGTTGTCTATTTGGAGAGACAACACCCCATTTGTATCGTATTTTATTCGTGAAAGTAAATGATGCATGTGTGTTAAATTGATTTTATTAATTTGTGTAATCCAACAAGAGACAATCCCATGTGTAATTTTTATAATGTATTTTATTATGTCACTTGACACACGTGTTGATTAGTGTCATTGATTTTGACTTGTCTCTTGCAGGGAGTTTGTTTCTACCAAAGCCCATTTCAAACATTTGAGTGTGGTCCCAAATTTGCCTTGGGTAGGGAGTCTTGGGAGTGGTCAACTTAGGTTTGACCCGTAGGTTAACTTCAATTGGGTTTCTAAGGGGTCAAATGGACTCCTAGGGTTAGTTTTAGGGCTTTTCCAAAGGTCCAAAGGGTATACCTATGGGTTAGGGGTATTTTTAAACATGTGACTACTCCCATGTGACTGTTTAGTCACCTCAAAAAGTGGTTTTTCCAAGGTGAGCGAAAATTCAACTTAGAAGGTTCCTCCTAGGATAGACAACCTTCCTTTTTGGTGTCAGACTCTCTTCCCCATCCTCTCTTACCTTTTCTCTTTCCAGTTTTAGCAACATGTAAGAGGTTGGGAAGAGTGAGAGAGGCCTTCTTAGGCAAGGATTAGGGACTTCGGGAGTTAATCACCCACTCTCCATTGTTGGAGATTATGCAATTTTGAAGAATAGTTGTAGGATGGAATTTTGGCTAAGTGTTGGTGAAAAGATTGTGTGGATTTGGGCTGCTCATCCCCAACTAGATCTATCAAAACCTTTGGGCAGATTAAGGTTGGTTCTTACTCTCTTTTTGTTTATGTTGTATATGCATGTTTGAAGAAATGCTTGTATGAAAGAGTTGTTTATTTGTATATTACTTTGTGAAAGAAAATGTGATTTTTCCCCTTTGTTTCTTTTATGCTTTTTCTTGTTTTGGGAGTATCCAAGGCCTACTACTCTTGGGAGAGTAGAATGGTCTTGGGGGTGGAAGGAGTTTGACAGCCTTAGAGTGAGAGGCCCTCATTGTGAGAGTGATCTCAAAGGTGTTTATGTGACCCTTGCTGCATAACCTTGTTTATGCATATGGGGGTCATAAGGAGAGAAAGTATGGCATGTATGCCTTTGGGGGGCATAAGGATGTGGGGTTAATGGACTTATGTTGTATTTTTGGATGCCATGAGTTGGCTTGTGAACTACCTTTCTTGCAATCTCCTCAAGGTATTTGGTCCACTTCCACCCGTGTAAAAACATCACATTTTGTGATGAAGTTTAGCCTCGGTTGGGAAAGTGTTTTGTTGAGTGTTGCCCTTGCTTGTTCATGTTTGCTTGAGTGTAATCCTATCTAGGGCTTGGTTCTCCAAGCTCGGGGGTGGCTCCTAGTGAGCCTAAGCTGGGAGGTGAGCTCTCCATGGTCATAGCCATAAATTTTATATTGCAGGTTGCTTGGAAGAGAAAGAAAGAAGAAGGCTTTGAGTGGATCATAAAGTTATTTGTATTGTAGTAGCAAAATGTATATATTTTAGAAGCCCTCATTTAATAGAAATGAGAGGCTAAGTATGAGATCTATCTATTGTAAAAGATATCAAATGTATTAAATGTACTTACTTGTCTTAGTTTTGAATTATGAAATAAAAAAGTAAATTTACTTGAGCATATTCTTGTAAAGAAAGAAATAAAGAAATAAAGTTATTTCCTTATAGATATTGAGATAAAGTTTATGTCTACTTGTTGCATTATATTAGGACAGAAATTTGTTTATGTTTTATTAAACTTTTGAAAAGAAATGAAAATTGTTAGAAGCTAGTAGTGTAGTGCAAAAAAAAGAATATAGTGTAAATCTAAATGTTAATAAAGTAGCCTCTTTTGAAAAAAAAAAAAAGAGAAACATTGATCTACATTTATCTTTTGAACTCAAAGAAAGCATAAATAGATACTTTAGGGGTTATTATTGAAATATACATTATATCTGTTTAATGTTTAAATGAACCTTAGAAAATGTTATTGTAGCTGTGAATTAGAAATAATTTTACCATGTTTTCTTTTCCATTACAAAGCATGTTAGTGGAAAATAAATAAAGCATAATATTGTTACTTTTAAATCAAAAAAATCTAGATGTAATAAATAGAAAATAAATTTAAGCTATTATGTTTTCATTTAAAAAATACCTCTAAGACATATAAATGCCTACATATAAATACATAAATCTGATGATAATGTGAAATCTAATTTAAGGAAACAAAGTTGTTGTTGAAAAATATATATATAAACATACTTTAATGTTAATAAGCTAAAAATTTAGATTTAAAAGGAAAATACATTTTACCTTAGAACTCTGTTATTTAATATTCTTATTTAACCTATTGTTAAAATGATAAAATATATATATCTATATATATATATATATATATATATATATATATATATATATATATATATATATATATATATATATATATATATCTTCATATTTAAAGTTTTAAATAAAATAAAAATAAAAGAAAAAAAAAACTACCGACGGTTTTGGGGTTTGTGGGCACCGCAGCCTCCAAGGGAACCGCGACCCCTGCAGTGGGCGTCGTGGCCTCCAAGGGAACCGCGACCCCTGCAGTGGGCGCCGCGGCCACCAAGGGGACCGCAACCCCCACAATGGGCCGCGACCCACGCGTCCCATTGATGGGCGCCGCGACCGCCAGTCTCGTCGCCCCCCCCCCCCCCCAACATTTTTCAAATAAGTTTGTGGATAGAACGAACTTCGGCCTCTGTGTCGATTCCTTCGCCCTATGTGTTAGACCATGGCCACCCCTTCTTCACACCTGCACACACAAGCTTGTCAAGCAAAAAGAAAATTAAAAAAAATATAGGTTTGATAATAAGGGAAGCCCTAACCCTAATACGGGTTAGGGTTAAGATAGTTAGAAAGTATAGTGTGGTTTAGTTTTATAGATTTTCTTTTTAGGTTAGTTTATCTTTTATTATATCTTAGTAAATTTAGAATGGGGGAAAACCCTATTCAAAAGTTGAATAGGGTAACCCCATTCATTCCTAGAGTAAATGGGAATTTTAGAAAAGAGTTTTTGTTTTTAATTTTTAAGAAGGTTGTTTAAGTTAATTTTATCATATAATTTAGTTCATATATATTCCTTCTTTAAATTAAGTTCTACTATATATATATATATATACAAGGTCGGAATTAATTTCTTTGTGGGAATTTTAACAAGAACAACTAAACGATTGTGGAAGACTTTTAGCCTATAAGAGGTTTACCTTAGGCAATTTTTAAATTAAGTTCAAGAAGTATTTTTAATGTCAATAATTATTTAAATTTGGGAATTGATTATTTATAGAGAATATAATATACTCTTTTGAGTAAATTTATTTTAAAGAAGTTTATTGATGGATGTTTTTTTTCTATAAGGTTTAATGATTAAAATTAAATCAAGAGGAGGTTTAAATGTTGAGTATTAAATATTGAATATCTAATGATTGGAGGTTTAATATATTGCTACTTGATTTAAGCTGTATAAAAACCTTTTAGAAATTTCAATGATATTTAAAATTATATGGATTAATTTAATACAGGTTAATAAATATGTATCTTATGAAGATCTTGTAGTGGTGTAATATAATAAAAAAAATTTGTCAATGATCTTGACCTTGCGAACTTATTTGACCCCGATGGAACCTTATATTATATAAATTAATTAACGTATTAACGTTGGCACTTTAAATTAATTTGCTCTAATAATTAATATTAGTACTTTGCAAATCGTGTTACTATTGAATTAATAGATTTAAGAATTTAATTAAGTTATAAATGAAGAGGTTACAATACCAACGTATTGGTAGATTCTTGATATACCTTTACCTAGATGAATGATTATTGAATCGAGTAGTTATGTTAATGTCTATGTAATAGAGGTTGATCTAATTAAAGTATTATCCTTTTGTATCTGACATGGAAGGGTCATTTGAGCGAGTTTATTATTTTTCCTTATAAAATTGATTTTTTCCGTTTGAGCTTAGGAGTTACCGTAATAGTTATGTAAGTAAGATTCTTATTTTATCGTCTAAGAGTTTTATCAAAACCCAAGCCTCCTAGTTAAGTTTAACTTCATCACTCACTTTAGAAAACCATTTTTATATCAATTAAGAATTTTTTGGAACAACTTGTTAAGTTGACTCAATTATTAAAGCATAGGTTGCATGTAATTAAGTGTTCAAAAAAAAAAAAATTGTTTGTGTTTTGCCCAAAAGTTTGGGCATGACAATGTATATGTCATCTTGTATGTATGAAAGTGTATGGGGTACGAGGAGATGATTTTCCTTCACTCGCTTCGGTGAGACATGGAACGTCACGATTCTCCTTCTTCGATGTGTCTACCGTGTTGAATGTGAAGTCAGTGCCTTGTACCTGTAATTTTGTCATCACCGAACCACGTATATATATATATATATATATATATATAGATATATATATATATATACATACATACATATATATATATATACATACATACATATATATATATATACACATATATATATATATGTATATGTGTATATATATATATATATATGTATGTATATATATATATACATATATGTATATATATATATATATATATATACGTGGTTCGGTGATGACAGAATTACAGGTACAAGGCACTGACTTCACTTGGTTCCACAGGTCAAAGTGTACCTAATTAATCTGATGGAAGTGGAGGAGATAGTCTTAAGGCCCTAAATTTCATCCCTAGCCTTACTCGATAGTGAGCATTATCAGTCGTTTGTCAACCTTCCGTATGTTGGTATGCGGGTCATATCTCTGCTTTGTTTTTTTGAGTTGTGTGTTATGCATTTGTGAATTTAAACTATTCTATTCTTATGTTTTTTTAATGAGAAATTAATTATTAATACCTTATGGTTATTAATAATTAAGAGTATTTTTGTGGTTAAATAGATTAATCAATTATTTTATTTCGTTAGTTAAGATTGATTGTTGATTTATTAATGAAATTCATATTATGTTTTTTCATTTGTTTAGAAAAAAAAAAAGGATAAACTCATTTTTACCTTTATGTATTTTAAATGTTTAAATTGTTTTTTTTAGTATGTGAGGAAAAATGAATTCAAAATTAAAAAATAAGTAAATCCAAATGTATTGTTTGAAAAAAAGAAATTTATTTTCAAATTTTCATAAAAGAAATGAGTGGCCCCACAGCCACCGCCCCTTTGGCTTGCTACTTGGCAGCAGCTAAAAAAAATGATTTTTTTTAATATATAAAAGTACATGTATATTTTTATTTATTGGAAAATTTATTTTAGAAAGATATGTTGGAAAATGAGAAATAAAGAAAATCTTGGTTACAAAAATATCTAATTTAGTGTGTGTGTGTGTGTGTGTGTGTGTGTGTGTGTGTGTATAATTCAATGTGTTAATGGTGGTTTTAAATTTTTAATGGATATAGCAAATACTGATTTTAATATTTTAACTATATTTGTGAGATTATTGTTAATAAATGATTTATTTTGAAACTTAGAAATTTAGAAAACTTGGACAATTGTGAATTAGAAGGAGAGAAAATAAATTGTTAATTTTGTAATGAGCGAAGGCGTTTGTTTCATTTTTTGACTATCTTCGCACTAAAGTTATATTGCAAGTCCTTGGTTATAAGTGGAATTAGACTTTTCATGTGTCTTTTCTTTTTGGTCATGTCTCTTGAGTAGACTATATTTTACCAGTTGGTTTAACCTATATGCAAGGGCTTGTATGACCAAGTGTTTCTCAGTTGTTTTAAACTCCTTTTGTAGATTGGTTTTGGTACTTTTGCCTTGGAGTTCTTTTGGGAGTTTTGTGTAGTGTCATAAGGAAGAGCAGCTTTCGAGTGGGAGTCGCATCCAAAGAGGTTAGCAGGATAACCCCTCAAAAGTTGGATAAGTAAGTGATAACCTAACAATATATTAGGGGTTTGGGTAGCTAAAATGTTAATTAAGATAATTGTACCCTGCTCATGGTTGAGTGCTAGTACAGACTCAGGATGCAATGGGAAGGCCTCGAATGGTAAATCAACAATCTTGTCCTCACGAAAGGATTTTTTGGGTCTGCATGAGACTTGGATGGGGCTAGGGGTTCGAGAGAGGCTACTAGGATAGCCCAAGATGGGGGTCAGGGCCTATGGAGGCCTGCCAGGATAACCATTCCAAGCTATGTGATGACATTCTTCCCTTATGGTCACTAGTTGTAGCCTTGTTGATATCACATGGAGTTTTGTTGTGGAGTCATGTTTGTGAGTATATGCTTTATGTGAGATTCTCGATGTCATGTTTAGACCATGTGTACATACCTTGTAGTTTGCTAGTGGGTCTTATTTATATCTCCTAGCATAGTGGGGTGGTTCTTCTTGAGCCACATGGTCACGTGGTAGTGCCACTTTCCATCAGGTGTGTTTGTTCCTTCTTGTTGGAGTTGGCTTCACAGGTGTTCTAGTTGCTCTTTTGGATTCGAGCATCTCATATTTCCAGTTCATCCTATTTGTCTTTTTGGATCACCTTTGTAAATCTTGGACCTTATATGGTCAGTGGTAATATTTGTTATGTATGCCTTCATGGCAAGATGTAATTTTAATGTAAACATTATGTATTCTTATGAGACTTAGTGGTTAAGTGCAATGTAATATTATTTCGATCTTGTAATGTAAAAGAAATGTTTTGATGAGAATTAGATGGTTAAATGTATATCTTTTATTAGAATCACTGATGTAATGTAATCGAAAGTATCATCATGAATGAAACATAAAGATGTTAATGATATCACATGCAATTGTATGAAACAATCATTGTATAGTGTAATTGAGTCTTTATGATTAAATTATCTTAAGTAGATTAATTAACCTTAAGCAATGTTTAGTTTAATTATGTAAACCGTGTTGGGAAACCCTTTAGGGGTTTAAGTTAAGTCTTATGTTTGATTAAATTAAATGTAATTTTTATCTTAATGCATCATTTAGTTTATTAAAGTTTTTTAAAAAAATTATTTACAGTCTTTTTCAAGTGTTTTAGTTTAATCCCTTCGGGGTTTCTTGGCGGGGTGTTACATTAGGCATTGATCTAAGAATATATAGATTGAACATGGCTAATTCATAGGAATTTTTGGGCAATCAGTTGGAAACACCAACAAATTTCAAGAGTATAGGTATCTATTAGCCTCTAGGCTCCCCATAATTTCTAATGTTATCTTTGTTATCTTGGGCTTCTGAGTGGTTGAGGCAATGGCCTAAAGTGCTAGGATGTCTAACTTTTGGTGGAAACCAGACCCTCTTATTCCTTGTTCTTCTTCTTCCTCACTAGTAAAAACTCCATTATGCTAACCTCTAATTGCATCCAAGGCCAGTGTAGAGGTGATATCCCAATCTAGGAGAAGAATAATGCCACTATATCTTACTATTCTCCTTCCTCCCTCTGGAAAAAAATCCTTTGTATCAAAACTCACCTATTTTAAGGTTATTTGAGTTACTTCCTCATATTGGGAAGGATCTACCTTCATCTTTGTTGTCTCTAACTTCTCTATTAATTCCTTTTCCTTTAATTTGAGACATAATGCTTTTAATTATTGGCTCTTCACAAACTCATCATTATTCAAATATTGAGCACATACCAATGCTCTCACATCTCCCAATTCATCAGGCCTTTCCTCTTTATGCATACCCACCCCATCTTTTGGTATTTGGGGGTCTTATATTTGACTTGGTAGAAACAACACAAGTTGATTGACTTCTTCCTCTTCTCTAGGCACAATCTTATCTCCTATCACCTCAGTGTCTTCTTCTCCTAGAACCATAGACTATTCAACCAATGATGGTTTCTTTGTTCTTTGTCTCTTTGATGGTTGCTACTATGGTGTACTTGGAGGATAATCTTGCACTGATTATATATTAGGCTCAACAATTACTACACGTGTTGGCCTTGGTGTGTGTGCAACTAGGGGGGCTGTTAGGTAGGCCTACTTTCTACTCTAGGAGCCTTACCATATAATTTTTCAAAATTGGTCCAAATTTTGTTGGTCCTCTCCATATGATCAATTATATCTGCATACACCTCCTCATAGTTAGGGTTGTTTATTTTCCTTTTCTCCTCTCCCTTTTGAATAATCTCCCATTTTCTTCTTTTAGTGTACACTTCCTCAATGGTTTAGCAATTCTTGATTACATCCTCTACATAGAGTACTTTATGTTTGAAGGACCCTCTCTTTATTTGCACCCTTAGCTTCTAGATGAACCCCTCAAGATCAAAATCCCTAGCTATGGTGGATTCCAATTTGTATCCCTTAAGGATAGAATGCATATGCTCTAATCCTTCCCTTCCTACAGTGAAGTCAACAAAAACCATAGTAGATGGAAAAAATGTGCCTTTATTTTGTCCTTTGAGGTGCAATTTGTCAACCTCATTTGTTTGTCACATGTACTCAAGAAAATCTATCCTCCATGGTAACAAAAATGGTAAAATGTGAGGGGGAACAAGGACCTCGTACAACCTAAAAATTATATGATTTGTATATAAGTAGAAATTACCCGAATTGTGATTGATACCCAAGCTTGGGTTCTTCTTATGTGGCCTCAACATTGTCACAATCTTTGGGGGAAGACTACTTATATATGCTCCTATGAGGCCCATAATCCTTATGATAAAATGATTGTGAAATACAACAAAATCAACATTCTTATAATGCTTGTCTACATATATAGGTCCAACATCGGACATGCATCCATTTATTGTTGTCATAATTCATTGTCACCTTAAGACCTTTGTCCCATCCACCTCTCCCTTCATATTAAAAAAAGTACCACAAAAGGGAGTATAATCTAAAACTAATGGCTTTGTCATTCCTTTGGATGACCATCAAACCTGTTAGACAGCTCAGATAACCAGAGGACAACTGAGAGGGGGGGTGAATCAGTTGTCACTGGATTATATAACTTTAAGCATTCAAAACCTTATTACCGAAACACATAAACTTAATACCAGAATGCATAAACCAAATACTGGAATGACTGTTATAGCAATTAAATACAAACATAAATCACAGAACAATTACCATCCATCCATAACATATGACACCAAGATTTGTATGTGGAAAACCCGGTAAGGGGAAAAACGACGGTGGGAAGCCTACCCACCGTCAGATAATACTTCTGCAGTAAGTATGTGAATACAATATGAGGGGCCTACACATGCAGGAAGGCCAATAGCCTATAGCATACTTCTCATCACAAAAAGGAGCCTCACTGACTACATAAACATTGGACTACAATCTGGAATGAAGAGTGAACTGCAAGTATAGCATCTCCTATGCCTGATTACAATTCCGGTTAAACTCAATACCAGAGGTCTCAAACCTCTGTTACAAACCCAATTTGATCACCTATGATCAACCAAACCTTTTTTATATGATTACAACATTATTCGCACCCAGATAACCATAATCCCATATGCCCATGATCTACAAAGAGATCTTACATCATTTTCATACCAACTCAGGACCTAAACAATTAGGTCGGCCACCTAAAAGATAATACAATAAGTTCATAACATAAACCCACAATCCAATGATCAACCAAGTTGGATTAGACTGAAAAAAATGTAAACCAATCCTTAAATCTCATTGGTAACGCGTCAGGAACATCCTCCAACATGTTACAAAAATCGGTCTATAACCTAGATAACAGCAGACCCAAAATAGCTCGCCATAAACCAAATCCAACACCATCGATGAACTGGAACATGAAGATGATAACCAATAGCATCTTGAGAACCATCTAGAAGTTGCACCAACACCACTTATCATGCGCATCAAAATATCTTCAACAAGGCTCTGTCGGTAAAACCCTTATCGGTGACCAAAAGGCTTACTAGAACAAATGATAGCTCCTGAGTCATCAAATCCTGAACCAACTGATCGTGATACACATCTAAATAGCATGAATGAAAAATCCAAACCAATTCCACAAACCAAAGCATACTGGATCAATATCATAATCAACCACTCTACCGGAACCAACCAGAAACCGGTAAACAACCAAAACAAACGGTGTTGCCATCAATGACAAAATATCAATGCAACACATAATCAATTCCTCCAAATTGCCAACAAAACCTTCATGCATCTTATTTGAAAGGAAGGTTGTAAATTCAAACTCCACATTAACCATAGGGTTTTGAATATCCATACCCATAAACATAAGTTCAACTGGAATTTTGTTCTCTTGGTCTTTCACATCTACTAGGTGGTGGCTCACTGATAGGAAACAAGTGTTACATTCCTGTAGTCTCGCAAGGGTGACCCGATTCCACTTATATTCCCTATGGGGATGTGGGAAATGTGGGATCTTAAAGTTCTTTATCTAGGCTATTCAAAATAGAAATTATTTGTAGAAACCCCTTAATTGTTATATGATAAAATTTCTTGCAAGCCTATCACAGGTTAGAGATAGACAAGATAGCTCCCATGGGGAGCACTAAACATAAAGGAAAATAGTTTAGTTACAATCATGTAAGAGCATCCCATCCCACCCATAGGGGTTAAAGCATGAAGATTACGCTCTTTTCAAGGTTGCAGAGAGCAACATGACTTAAGGTGTTTTCACATACATAATTCATCACTTAAAATATGAAGTGCTAGCCTTAGGGGTAAAAGGGATTGGTTATTTCTTGATAATGGTAGACATGAATGATAACTTAAAACTGTTAACCTACAAACTATTTTGTAGGGAAATTAGGGTTTCACCAATTAAGATAACAAAACAACCAATATTACCTAAATAACAAAAACATTAATAGAGGGGTAAATCCAATAGAATTAGCCACAATTCAATTAGGAAAAGGATTGAGATACTTATTAGATTTAGTCGTGTATTTGCCTCCCACTTTTTGAGTTGAAATTGGATGTAAATTATGAAGTTTAAAGTTAAGCAATGGATAATTGAAACAAAACAAAAATAATAGAATTCTACAGATGTCAGAAAGATCCACAAATAGAGATTTGAGTAGAAGAAGAGGATCATAACCTATTGCTAGAAATTCGGGCAAAATTGTCAAGACCATGATGGTAGGTCGTCCTAGTCTTGTAACTTGCTGACAAGAAAGTGGGATCTTTTTTAGATCAAGGAGATGCATTGGATCCACTATCAAAAGATCAAAAAAAATTCTTGGGACCATGGTGATAGATCACTTTGGTCCTCTTATTTTCGCTCCTTCGAGATTTGAACCTGTTCATCATCTTCAACTCTATCAAAATCTTTGATCACAACTCCTGAATCAATTTCTAGCACACAGAAAGAGAGAGAAAGGGATTGCGGATAGTGGTTTACCTTGCTAAACCTCAGTTTAGGAATTAACCTTGAAATCAAAATGACAATTGTAATAGAAATAAAATTGAATTACAACAAGATGCTTTCCTTTTGAGAGAAGGGCTAGATCCAAAATTGAATGTTTGTAATTGAAATGTATACCTTGATGAAGCTTGCTTGAATCCTAGCACAAGGGTTTTAGAATGTCATGTAGAATGTCTTCATGTAACTTTGATCATGGATGCCATCTTGAATGCTTGAACTTGACTAAACCAAAGTTACAATATTTTACTTACCATGTTTTCTCCCTTTTCCCTTAAAAATACTTATATGCAGCATTAACAAAGTATTTAATATTTCATCCCCTCTGATTATGGGAGCTTGAATTTATTTGGAACTTCCCACTTTTAAAAGAGATAAGGAAGTAAATTTAAAGATATACTCCAGTGGTTTAAAGTTATAGGAAGAATGAAAATAGAAAGGAGGGATACGTGGGCATGATTCTTTATTCCTCCCCTCAATTTTAGCAAGTGCTCAACCTCTCATGTGGGAGCCTTAATCATAGTCAACTGGACCCACAAAGAGGATATATTTTACTGTAAAGTAAAGGAGGGTTTCATTAACTTTTTGATTTCTTTAGAGAAATTTGTTCTTTGAGATGTGAACCGACTCCATCACTTTTATCACGGACAAAGTTCTTACAAGGTTACCCATGAAGCTAAATGAGACATTCTAAAAATAGGCTTGCACTACAATACCATGTGTTGCTTCAGGTATACAGTAATAATGAATGGACATCTATCATATCATTAAAGAAGATGGATGCACAAACATGACACACGATTTGTTTGCTAATGTGACAAACCCATGAAATGTAATGTATGCAGATAGTGCACAAAATGGGATTGTTAAGAAGGGCTTTAGAAACTTTCATAAAATTGCAAATCGGTAGGTGTGAAACAAAACTCACAACCTTTGCTAGCATCTGACCTGCCTGCGCCACTAAGATATTTTAAATAAGAAATCGACTTACATCAAGACACAAAGGAAGGTATTTTCTATCAAGTCTTATGGTTGGAAAAATGCTCAGATAGACGTATATGCAACAACAACAAAAATGTGGGAGCACAAACAAAGAATGAGAACTGTTTGTCAGAATGCCTCAAGAGGTATTGTCATATAATGTATTGAGTGTAAGATTTACAAACATGGAATTTATGTAAAGGATTATTAGATTTCCAAACAAATGCAAATGGCAAATACAAGCCAAATTCTTTACCTGCATCCCATAACCTAAGCCAAATCAGAGTTTTGAAATAGGAAAATTGATATGCTCCCAGCATCAAAGTATGGGAATTTTTCAGACATTATAGTTGAAACATTCATGTAGCCATTCATGCAAGATGAGGCAACTTCGAATTGTGCAGATCTAGACTATAAGGATGGCTAGATGAGTACTGTATGAGTGAAAATCATTTTTTCACTCAAATTTACACAATGTTGAAGCACTGCAAATAAAATTGTGTATCATATATGCATACAGAATACAAAAAGCGCAAAAAGATGAGGAAACTCTTATTGACAGTTTGCAACATAAATACAAACAAAAAACAAAATGCAAAAAAGGTAAGGAGCCCAGGTAGTAGAACTATTTCATTTCAACCCATTATTATATAGCCCTTAATTTTTAAAAATGAACAAATATTGCTCAGATGCTATGAAATTCTTAATAGTTGCAACCAGTTAGCTTAAATTCAGCCTAGATATTCTTCACACAAAATGAATCAACCCTATACAAATCACAAATCTGCTATGGTAAAGGAAGCAATTGAGTGTGATTATAAACAATAGGATTTGGATCACCACAATTTTTTACTAAAGTTGATACGTACCTTGTTCTACTGAAGTTTTTTATTTTCAAGCCTGTAATGTCTTTCAATTGCATCCTTGGATTGTTTTTGTTTCTATTTATTTTTATCCCTTTGTTCTCTACTTCAAAAAATCTTTTTTTTGTCTAGTGCATTTGTCCACTCCATCCCCCCAAACAAATGTAAACTAGCTTGAGTATTGTTTAACAGAATGCCTCCAAAGAAAAATGATGTGATCCCTACCATGATTGTCATGCCCTCACCTCCCTAGAACATAAAGTTATCTGCAATATTTATCATGGTCATATGAAAGAGATGGCATGATCAAGATTGTAGGAGATAAGGTTCACACAATCAACATGGGGTTGCAGAGAATAATGCTTAAATTTGTGAGGTATCTTTTTCAATACCGTTAGGATGATAATTATTTTACTTTCCTTGCAATTTTTTCTATTTCCATTGATAATGATTCATATATTTTATTTAATCCTTATCTCTTCCGAAAAATTCTCTCTCTTTCCATAATTCGAATCTCTTACCATTCCTTAACATTGTTAAAAATACTGTAACTTTGTTATTAAATTTCTAAACTTCGCTTTTTATTAACTTTTCAAGCAATAAGGAGTCTTTTACTTTGCTTTCTAAATAAATAATAAAATCATGATTTATTTATTTTTAAATATTAGTTCATTTGAATTATTTAAACTATATTAAAGCATATACTTTTTCTTTTCTCAGAAGAAAACCATGCAATTATAATACATATTTAAACATGTATTTTATTTTAACTTTAATTATTAAATATTTGTTTCTAAATAAATAATTTTGGTCTATATCCTACATATATATACAAATAAAATCATGTATATATAAAGATATTGTATTTATAACTACTAATGATATTTTATTTTCATAACAAGTCATATTAATTTTCCAAACAAAATTTTATATATAATTTAAATTTATTGAAGTATAATAAAATAGGAGAAAGGGAGGGTTGTGACATCGCTTCCTCCTTAAACAATGCATTGTCCTAATGCATCACTCAAAGCTTATCATCATGCTAACTAGATTAACAAGATACACACTTAATATCATTCGTATCTTCCTTTAACTAATGCAACAAATCTTCATTTAACTAATAAAAACTATCTTTCATTTTTTCCATTCAATATAGTAATGTAAGCACACAGACATTCCTGAAAAACAATCTCACTTTCATCAATTACTAGTTTTCGTAAACACTCAAGAAGATGAAAATATACACCTTCATCAAGATAGCCTCAAGGACAAATTGTACGTGAGTTTGTGGATTCCATCACTACCTTTCAATTTCATGAGGCTAAACAACTTCTCTCTAACAGTGTTCTCTTTCTTTTTGTTTTGGTGTGTCGACATAACTGTCGCACTTATAGAAACATCATTCGCACATTAGTCCTTGTTAGTGTCCAAAATTCCAAATAAAATGTGAAATTCAATGTCTCATTCACAAACATCAATGCCTCAAAATAAGATCATTTCAATGTTCTATATTTCAACATAAAAATGTTCATATAAAAACTATAATAATTCTAATAAGAGCTATAACAAGCTAAATCACAACTTGATCTTATAGAAAGAATAATGAACCAATTATTCATAGGTACCATTTTGAATGTGATATGTATATGTGTGTACCTATCTCTTCCATGTGTACTCGCATATCAGTTGAAAGATTAGTATCCACCTAGCTATCTCATATGACCTAGGCCTCATGCCCATATAGTCACTTCATGCATATAGCATAGAAATTTAATATTGACATCACATATATGCAAACTCAAATGCAATCATAACACCAGTATACCAGAGTCATGTTATATATACTCATTCACTCAATATCAAACAAATATATTATTTATGTCATCTCATGACTATCCATGCAATGCATCTTACATCATTTGTCATTCTTTTCAACATGCATCTCATTTATCGTTAATCACTTCATGCATTGCACTATATTTCTAACATATCATAAAATCAACATTTGATATGTATGTCAACATGCATATCATTCAAAGGATTTTTGACATAGTACAACAGCAATGGGAGAGCTTGGAGGAGTAGGAAGCGGCAATGGGAGAATTCAAAATTCAAATTCTCTGCAAGGCGGGAACTCTGGTTCCAATGGTGGGAGCAGCCAGAACAAAGTAGTTGGCCCCATAGGAGAGAAGGATAAGCCTCTAGAAATTCCGGAGGTTGTTGACATCCCGCAGATTGGTGGTGCTCTGCCAGAGAAGAAAGAGGGTTCCTCGGGCTTTTGGGGGAGGGGTCCAGTGGGGGGCCCAGCCCACGTGAAGAGACCTTGGAGAGCGGAAAAGAAACAAAAAAAATGGTCTTCCCTTTTTGGAACTAAACCATCTGGTAAATCCTCTTTACCTCCTGTCAAGAATATTTTTGATCCTTCCAGTGGAAAGTTCGCTATCTCTATTCCTGATCTGGTTCTGGATCATAATATAAATAGTATGTCGAACTCCCTGGTAGGAAAATTTATGGGTTCACGTCCAAATATTGAAGTTGTTAGGGCTTACGTCAAATGAAAATGGGCTCTGAAGGGTAATGTTGAAATCTCGGCTTTACCTAGAGGCCTCATGTCTTTTACTTTTTCATGTGAAGAAGATAAATTAAGGATACTATGTGGGATTCCCTAGATGGTAGGAAAGACGGCTTTGGTTCTTCGGAAATGGCATCAGAATTTGAACATGAACGACTCTCTTTTGGCACAAGTCCCAGTATGGGTAAATCTACCAGGTTTGCCTCTTGAATATTGGGCAGAAATCATCTTCTTGGGAATTGCAAGCTCCTTTGGTGAACTCCTCTCTATAGAACCAGTCACAACTTCAAAAAGGAGACTCACTCATGCTAGGTTTTGTGTAGGGATAGCCCATGACGCATATATGCCGAAACAGATAGATCTAGTGTCAAAGTTGGGAACATGGAAACAACAAATTTAATATGAATCTATCCACTTTGCCTGCTTCCATTGTAAAAAAGTAGGTCACTAGGCAAAATCCTGTCCAATCAAGCCGAAAGTAGAGCTCAAGCAGTCTAAACCCCATATTGAAAATCAAAAGGCTCCAGAAAAAATGGTATGGCAAGTTAAAAACTCAGAGAATAAGGAAGCTAACTATAATCACTTTGATCCATTGGGAGAGAATAAGGAAGTGTCCTCAACTTCTATCTCCAGCCCCTCAACCCAGGAAGTATTGAGAAATGAGTCAACCAAAGTCAACACCTCTGTTACAACTCGAACAGAGGAACTAAAAGAACAGACGGAATCTTCAAATGACATAGCTGAAGTGGTAGCTGACACTTATGTGGGAAAGGAATTGCAAGAGAAAGAGGACCAACCTAAGGAAGGGGAGATCCCTGGCTCCCAAGAAGAAAAGACTAACTCTTCACTACTCATGATAAGTTCTAAAATGCAAGAAGCCCAAAAATGTGCAATACTGGGTATGAACCTTTTGGACTCAGACCAAAACTCAAAAATAGCAAACAGTGGTTTAAATGTTTCCAGAATCCCTAATTGGGGTAATGAAGACGAAATTTCCAGAATCCTCAGTAACCCAGAAGCGGCTCTTGAGAAAGATGCTGAGTGGAAAATACCAAAATATAGGAACAAGAAAGGAACCACTCCCTCGGCTTCTCATCTAAGGAAATCCAGCAGAATAGCTCAAGTTGATGTTGGGTATATCTCCTCTTCCCCAGGTCGACCCTCTAACCACAAATTCAGAGACAAGGAGGCCAATAAGAACATTGCAAATGGGACCCAGAAGACTCTTAAGGAGTTAAGAATTGGTAGGTAACTATGAAGATTATCTCTTGGAATATTAGGGGACTTAATAATCCTCATAAAAATGACATCATTAGGAATATGATAAGGGATAGTAAACCTGATGTTTTTCTAATTCAAGAAACCAAAATGAGTAGAGAAAAAGTTGAATCTTTGAATTTTTTCAAAAATGGTAATGTCAGTGGTGGTAGTTCGGAAGGTGCTTCTGGAGGCATAGCTACTATCTGGAACCTTAATACTGTCAAAGGCCATGTTCTTATTCAAGAAAATAATTTCTCTTGCATTAAATTTGAGCATTTAAAATATGGTACTTCATGGATCCTCACTAACATTTATGCTCCCAATACCTTGAAAGCTAGAAATTCCTTCTGGAAAAAACTTATAGAAGCTAGGGACAACTTCAGAAATCTTAGCTGGTTGGTCATAGGAGACTTCAATACTCCTTTGAGAGAGGAGGAAAAATTTGGAGGAAGCCCCTCTCAGCTGGAAAGTAGGTTGGCCCTTATGGACTTTATTAATACTCAGGCTCTCAATGATGTGGAAATAGAGGGATGCAATTACACTTGGACTAATAGGAGAACTGGTAATGATCTTATCCAAGTTCGTCTTGACAGTACTCTCATCTCTAATGACTGGTACAGTCATTATTTATGTTCTTTGTCGGCCCACATTCGGGTTGGGTCAGATCATTTTCCTATTACCTTCATTGCCGACTCAATTAATAGAAGGAGACACTTTCCCTTCAGATTTGAAAAAATGTGGACCCTTCACCCAGATATCAAAAGTAATATTCAGAAATGGTAAAGTATCCAAGTTAAGGGAACTGCTATGTACAGAGTTGTTAAGAAGCTTAAAAGTGTAAAGGATAACATAAGACTCTGGAATAAATCCAGCTTTGGGAATATCTTTGAGGCTAAAGGTAAAGTCCAGGAAGACCTAAAAAAAATATAGGCCCAAATTCAGAAGGATGGTTTCAATACTATGAGACTCTTAAAAAATACCATGAAATCATTGCTAAAGAGGAAACTTTCAGGAAGCAGAGATCAAGATGCATTTGGCTTAAGGAAGGAGATAGGAATACAAGATTATTTCATATGTCGATGATCAAGCAAAAAGCGGCTAATAGGATAACCAAACTAATTGTGGATAATGGGGAGTTGGTCAAGGAGGAAGAAATAAGGAATGAAGCTAAAAGGTATTTCTCGGATCTACTCAAGAGGGATCACAGATTGGATGTTGAAGCTCAAACTTCTTTCCTTCATAATATCCCCTGTCTCATTGATGAACAGATGAATGTCTCCATCTCTTCCATTCCTTCAATCTTGGAAATCAAAAATGCTATTTTTTCTTTTGATGGTAACAAAGCGCTTGGCCCAGATGGTTTCCCCATGTTTTTTTTCCAAGATTTCTAGGACATTGTTGGGAAAGATGTCTCCAATGGGGTCAAGGAATTTTTTGGGGCTAGAAAACTTTTGAAAGAAATCAATGGTACTTTCATTGCTCTCATCCCCAAAACCCAAGGTGCGGACTCTATGGACAAGTTTAGACCAATCAGTTTATGCAATTCTTTTTATAAGATTATCTCCAAGGTTCTTACTACCAGAATTTTGTTTGTCCTTCCTGCTTTGATTAATCATCATCAAAATGGTTTTATCCATGGAAGAAAAATTCTTGACTCTATTATAACTGTCCATGAGAACATTCATTCTCTTGTTAGAGCTAAGAAGCAAGGTCTCATCCTCAAGCTTGATCTCTCCAAGGCCTATGACCAGGTTGACTGGCCTTTTCTTGTGAAGGTTCTTATGGCTTATGGCTTTTCCACTAGAGTTATCGACCTCTTCAGCCAGCTTATCACCTCAGCCTCTTTTGTTGTTCTTGTCAATGGTTCCCCTTCCCTCTTTTTCCAAGCTTCTAGAGGACTAAGGCAAGGGGATCCCATTTCCCCCATCCTCTTCATCATTATGGCAGAATGTTTTGGAAGGTCCATGGAAAATATGTTTATACAAGGCTCCTTTAAGGGACTCCAACCTTCTTCTACTAACCTTATTTTCTCCTACCAACATTTTGTGGATGATACTATTATCATGGAGGAATCTAGTATCTCTAAAGCTAAAATCCTGAAGAGTACTCTTTGTAAGTTTGCCTTAGCTTCTGGTCAGCTTATTAATTGGGTCAAAAGTGAAGTTTTTTTCATCAATACTCCTGAGAGAAGACAACAGAGAATCGGCAGAATCTTGGAATGTAGGATTGTTGATCTTCTTGCGACCTATCTTGGCCTCCCCATGGGCATTGCACCTCTTGATCCTTTTTGGAGCTTACTAGTGGATAAATTTCATAAAAAAACTAGCTAGTTGGAAAGGAGCCCTTTTAAGTCAGGCTGGAAAGCTTCAACTTCTAAAATCTTCTCTTCAAAGTATACCGATTTATGCCCTAAGCCTTTTCAAAATTCTAGTTAAGTATACTGACGCAATTGAGAAAATTCAAAGAAAATTCCTATGGTCAGGGGTTGAGGACAAAAAAAGAATGTCTTTGGTGGCCTAGGATCAGGTTTGCAGACCAAAAAGTAAAGGAGGTATGGGCCTGAGAAGAATCTGAACCTTAAATGAAGCTCTCATGTCCAAACAGGTCTGGAGAATGTTCCATTCAGACACTAAATGGTGTAAAATCTAGTGAAGTACTCTCTTCTATCCTCCTCTCTTTCTTCTTTTATCAATTCAAAAATCAGTATTAATGGGTCCCATATATGGAATCATGCCTCTAAGTGCATAGAAAGCATTGCTAAAGGAGTAATTTGGAAAGTAGGAAATGGCAAGAAAGTTAAATTCTGGGAAGATCCCTGGCTTTTTGATAAACCTTTGACTGAAATCCCTGAATGGGCCCCTCATGCTCCCTCCTGTATTAGAATTTTTGGCCCTTTAGTTGCAGAGTATTGGTCTAGCAATAAATGGCAGAACATTGAAAGTATCCACCCTAGCCTCACTAAGCTCAAGATCCATCTGTCTTCAGTCTGGTTGAATAAAGAGGAAGACTCCCTTATTTGGAAACATGAACCCAAAGGTATTATAACTATTTCTTTAATTTATGGTGTCCTTTCCTCCACCCCTTCTGTAAATCCTGTCTGGTCTAAAGCCTGGATTAAGGGTTTGACCCCCAAAATCAACTTTTTCTATTCGACCATCCTTCAAAATAAGATCTTGACCCTAGACAACCTCAAGGGTAGAGGTTTTGCCTTCCCTAATAGATGTGCATTGTGTCTTCAGGAGGAAGAATCAATGGACCACCTGGCCATCCACTATTCCTATTCTACCTCAGTCTGGGAAAGATTTCTTAAAAGTTTTAGCATTGATTGGTTGTTTCCTAACACTATCAGTGAATTGTTCTCCTCTTGGAATTTTCATTGGACTAACTCCTTTTTGAGATCTCTATGGCAGCTATCACTTCCTCACATCCTGTGGGGATTATGGAAAGAAAGAAATAATCGTATCTTCAGGGACATATCCCTCAATCAGGATATTATGTTCCAAAAAATACAATGGGTGATTGTGGAGAATATTGGGATCATTGAGGGTCCCTGTTTCTCGAGCAACCCCTTGGAATCCAACATTTTAAGCTCCTAGAATTTTAAGATTGCTGGTAGTTCTGATCCCAATCAAAATAAAATACTTGAAGTTAGGTAGCAAACCCCCCCTCATGGCTGGTTCAAAGTCAATTTTGATGGTGCAGCAAAAGGTAACCCGGGCCCTGCAGGTTGTGGAGCTATTCTTAGAGATGATAAATGTATTTGCAAGGAAATGGTTGTTGTCCCAATAGGGAGCCAAACAAACCATAAAGTAGAAGAAATGGTAGCTCTCCAAGGTATTCTCCTTGCTAAAAAATGGAATCGCCCCTACATATGGATTGAAGGGGATTCAAACAACATCATCAAATGTCTCAAGGGGGCCTCTAAGCCTTCATGGTCTATCAACAATATCATAAAAGCTTCTAGAGACCTTATCAGCACTTTTGAAAAAAGTTACATATCCTATATCTACCGTGAAGTCAATGGGTCTGCTGACTGGGCAACCAACACAATGGTTAATAAAGATGAAATGATTACATGGACAAGAGAACAAGGACTCCTTGAGGATGTCAAACTAATCATTTTTAAGGACTGATATAGTAGCACTCCAAAGATTTTTTATGGACAAAATAATAATGAAAAGGACTAAATGGAGTACTTTGAGTTATTATAATAATGTCAGCCTCATTTATTATAATACTTATTCTATCACTTCCCACGCTTTTTGGGTTAAATTGGTAGTTTTGAGAAGCTTTATGTCTAAAACTCTCTGCAAGTTTCAAAATTCGGCTTTGAACAGCGAAAATATGGGCGGAAATAGATGGCGATACGAACCTAGCAGCTGCAAGGAATGGAAACAGAAGGAGGTGGTCTAGAGCATTTTGTAGAAGGGTGGATTTTCAAAATTCATGGAGAGACTCCACGGACAGGATGGCACGGTTACCAGTTTTTTCTCCAAAAACTAGAGAAAGGGTATGCTGAAAATGGGAGACAGTCTGTTGTAATTGATGAAGACCTTATTGCCCAAGCCACAGGTCTCAGAAGGGAAGGATGCAACTTCTATAGAGATAGAAAAGTCAGTAAGGAGGCCATTGACAGATATCCTAAAATTGAAAAGGAGAAAAAATGCCTAGTGAAGCTAAGTAAAACTTACTATCCCCCTAGGGCTTTTGTTAAACCATGGCGGGAGGTCCTCTTTGTTTTAATGCGCTACATTACATTGGATGGTAGGTTTACTAAAGTATACGGCTACCATTTTGTTTTGCTGAATCATTTTAGGAATGATGAGAAGGTTAATTTTCCTTATTTTCTGTTATGCTCGATGAATGCCACTATTAAGGCCTACAAAGAGAACCCTATGAGGGACACTGCCATGCATCAAGCCTTAATGGTCCTTATTTATGACCATCTCAAGGCCAATCAAATAGCCCGTCCGCAACCCTCTATTGAGTCTGAAGAGGATGGGTCTGACTCTGTCTTTTCAGTGGATGAGGATTCTGACAGTGACCCATCGAGTGATTTTGAGGAGAGCTTGGATGTTTCAGATTTTGAAATTGGTAAGAAGAGGAAATACATGAAAACAAGACCTTCTTCCTCAAAGGGTAAAAAACCTAAAGGCAGAATCCTACAGATTAGCTCTTCCTCGGAGGAGGAGGTCTCTGAAGACTCAGAGAAGGAGAAACCTTAGGGTTCACAGAAAAAGAAAACTAAAGTCCACACTCAGGCTAGAAACAAGCATAAGAGGAAGGAGGAGAATGTTAAGGAGCTGGAGGCTTATAAGCAAGAAAGGACTTCGGAAGCTGAACAGAACCTGGAGCAGGTGACCACTGGCGAGGCTCTTAGGGTTGAAGACACAGCTACTATTTGTGACACTCCAAAAAAGGAACAATATATCTTTGGTAAGACTGATCCTCCCCCTAACCCTCCTCCAGAGGGTATGCAAGGTTTTATGGACACTATGGAGTGGCTAATAACTGGTTACAAGAAAGCTATGGATGACAACAAAAAACTCAGCCATAGAATTCAGATTCTGGAAACTATCAACACTAGGGAAGGGAAGACTATGGTTGATTACATTGAGGACCTGAAAAATACCATTGCAAAAGCTGAAAACATAAGAGACTCCTTCAACCCTAGATTTGAGAAAATAGAGAAAGACCTGCTAGAAAGGAAAACTCTTGCTGACGCTATGGATCAAACTATTTTGGGCACTGCCAGTAAAGTCAGCAAAATTGAGGATTGCCTCAAGAGTATTGCAGAATAGAGTTTAAGCATCCTGAAGATTTCTTCTAGCAACACTAATACTCTCATCAGCAAATTGGACGAGGAGAAGGAGACCCTGGATATTGACCCTGACACTGAAGGCACAAGAGATGCTCAAGGACCCATAACTAGAACCAAAGGCAAAAAGAAAGAAAAGAAACCTAACAAGGACCAGGATGATCTCAAAGTTGTTGGGGCCACCTATGACCAGTTGGTGAAAAAGGCAGAGGACCTTCTGAAGACTATAGCTGTGTAGTGCTTTCCTAGTTTCTTTGTTGTTTTTATCTTTTGCTATCTTTTTGGTTTGATGGCTTTTTTGCCAGTCATTTTGTAAGCGGTTTATATGCTCTGGACTTTTAGATGTCTTATCTTAATCTCCTATGTTAAAGGTTTCAGGTCCTGAAAAACCTATTTTTCTTAATTAATCAGAACATGCATATCATTCAACATTATTCACTTCATGCATGGTACCATATCTTTTAACATTTCACAAGAAAAAAATTATGGTTGAATTCAAGATATTAATACACATTCAATTTTGGCATGTTCTCTGCTATCTACTCCCTTCAAGAAGCTACCAATGTTCATCATGAACTTGAAAGAGAACATCGAAATCACATCATAGGACTCGCAACATAAATCACAATAGCCTAGTCACCACACGAAAGTAAAATAAATCTCAAATGGAAAGTAACCAGTTTCCAACTCAAAATTGCAAAGAGTGTGAAAATCAATAGAAAATAAAGTGTGTTCGAGAATCACGGAATAGATGAATGAGAAAATTCTGGTGACTAGTTCTCACAAGAAAGTTAAAAATTTCACAGTTGGTCCTCTCAATAATTTGAAATTATCAAACAATAATAGAAAAGAAGTATCAAACATGCTACAATAGTTTCACGTAAACACCATTTGACTAGCACTAATCACATCAAGGGATTAGAAGCTACACATCACCTTGCATCCAAGGTGCACTAGAGAACATGACCATTCACATAACAATCATGTCATAAGACTGCATTATTATGCATATATAGATATCATTCATTCTTAATCAAGAATTTAATTTCAATCAGAAGATTAATGGGTGTTTAGAAAGGAGTTAAGATCATCCAGTCTTGGTAATTCCACCTGATACTATCTTTGAGGACATCGTGTATTGGAGAAATCATGCTCTCATTTGTAATTTTTTGGGGCTATTCCTGTCATTGCCAATTTTAGAGTCATGGGCTCGAAAGGTCTAGAACCCAGAAGGAGACTTTGAGATCTTGGTCGCTACGAATAATTATTTTTTAGTTGTCTTCTCATGCATGGTTGATTGAAACAAATTTTTTGAAGGAGGTCCATATTTCTTCAACCAGGTTGGATTATTCATCAAACCTTGGCATGCGGGGTTTAATTCAGCTAAGGATATCCCCTCGCGAGTTCCGTTGTGGATTCGTCTCCCTTGGCTTCCATTAGAATTTTGGAGAAGTGATATTCTTCACTCAATCGCTCTTTTGATTGGTAAACTTGTGTGATTTGCATCTCAAACTCTGGATTGAAAGGTAATTTATTTTGCTCACATATGTGTTGAAGTTGATTTGAATAAACCTTTGTCGGACTCAATTGAGATATGTTTAGGAGATTCTTCTTGGGTCCAACAGTTGAACTATGAAACATTACCCTTTAGGTGCAGAATCTGTCATGAGTATGGACATTTGCAAAAGAAATGCCCCCATTTTAATCAATCAAGAGAGACTCCTAATGACCCTTCTAATTTTGCTCCAAAGATGGATAATGGGAAGGGTCCTATGTATGCTGAGCCTTCAGACAAGGACAATTTTGTTCCTATAAAGTCTCGTAACAGGGGTAGGGGTCAGAAAAGGACTTTGAGAGACAGACAGATTGATGAAAACTTTAACCAATTTGATGTGCTGAAAGACTTGGTACAAGAAGAAGGAATTCCCATGGAGTTATCCTTGGGTGTTAAGGGTGCAGGTGAGGATGTTGACATGGGTGGACAGTTTGAAGTACCTATCTTGCCCCAGGAGAATCTTCAGGTTGGCCAGATGGAAACTAAGTCTCCATTACAATCTCCTGTAGAGCCAGATCCTAATGGGGGGATGGCTCCTATGGGGGGAGTTGCTGCTAGAAAATAGGTTGTTTCCCCATTATCGGGGACCCTTGACTTAGGAAGAATAGAAAGACCCCTCAGGGTCTTGGTTTGCTACAAAAATCTTTAAAGAAGGGACTGACAGAGAAGTCTATAAAGGCGGGTCATAAAATGGACCATGAGAAGGTGAAGTTAATGGGTGATGCACTGGTGGAATTTGGGTCAGTGAAAACCATTGACTTGCATTTCACCCAGGCTCATAAATGATTGTGCTATCTTGGAATGTAAGGGGCATGAACAACGTCCCTAAACAAAAGGTTGTTCGTAGATTAATTGATTCTCAGTCTCCTGATATAGTCTTTACCCAAGAAACTAAGCTAACAATGGATGGTTTAACCACCTATGCTCCTTGTGTCTAGCTACATGGCCATTGGAAAGGAGTTGGTGTTCATGGTAGCTCAAGGGGGTTTGCTTGCTTCTGGAACTTGAGGAAGGTTACCCCCTTGTGGTGGTTTTCTAGCCGTTCTTCCATTTCTATGGTTGCTTCTAGCTTTGAGACTGGAAAAAGATGCCTTTTCTCTAATATGTATGCTCCCACTGACCTCCCAGGTAAGTCTCATCTTTGGTCTCATATCAATTTGGTTTGGTCCTTGGATCCTTTTCTCCCTTAGATTATGGCTTGAGATTTTAATTTTGTTACTAGCTTAGATGAAAAATGAGGAGGGTTAGTCAGGCTAGACCATTCAAATTTTCTCAGTGATAATATTGGTTTTTTTAACCTCATTGATGTGAAGACAAATAATGGTGTCTTTACATGGAATAATAGGAGAAGTGGTGGAGAAGCTATTTCAGAAAGGCTTGATATATTTCTATTCTCATGCTATTGGGTGAATGACAAGTGGTATGCCAGCTCATAAATTCTTGATTGGAGGGGCTTTGATCATTGGCCTATCAAGTTTTCTGCTATCCCATATAGAATCTCCAAAACCCCTTCTTTAAAATTTCAATTAATGTAGTTGTGGGATTAGTCTCTTCAGGATCTTATGATGGATTGGTGGTATGAAGGGAGGCCTACCCATGGTAGGGATATGTATACTTTTTGGAAGAGAATTCAACATGTGAAATACAGGCTCAAGAGGTAAAATAAATAATGTTTTGGGAACCTGCATGCTCAAAAGATGGTAGCTCAATCAAAGTTGGACAATGTCACACATCACATTCGGGATCAAGGAATGACTTTTGATCTTAGTAAAGATGAGTCTTTAGCTCTTAAGGAGTTAGAAGAGTGGGAGTTGTGTGAGGAGCTTTTTCTAGAAATAGAAGTCTCTAGTTGGTTGGCTTCAGGAAGGAGATAGAAACATAGCTTTCTTTCATAACTCCATTAAAGCTCAGAGGTATGGGAATTCTATTACCTCTCTCATCTCTTCAGAAGGGGTTCAACTCTCATCCAGATAAGAAATTTCCAGGGAAGCTGTCAATTATTTCTCAAAAGTATTCACCAAAGAGGACCCCACAACTATGGTGGATGAGAGGGCTATTTTGAATTGTATTCCTCCTCTGGTCTCTGTTGAGATGAATGATGCTCTCTTGTGTCCCATTTTGCTGCCTGAATTGGAGGAAGTTGTGTTTCATATGAAAAAAGGTAGGTCTCCTGACCCAGAAGGGTTTCCAAATGAATTCTTTTAGGAATTTTGGGAGATTATAAAATTTGGTCTTCTAGCAGTGGTTCAGGAAACTCATAGGAATAAATAAATGCTAAAATCTATGAACTCTACCTTCTTGGCTCTCATTCCTAAGAAAGAGGGGGCTAATAGCTTGGATCAATTCAGGCCTATTGCTTAATGTAATGCGGTCTACAAGATTATCACCAAATTTATTGTTGAAAGACTTGAGCCATTTCTTTGTGCTCTGATCTTTATGGAACAAGGCGGTTTTGTTGGAGGAAGACAGATTTTGGATGGTGTTGTGATAGCGATGGAAGATATTCATCCTATGGAAAGCTCTAAGGAGATAGCTATGTTTATTAAACTTTGCATGGCTAAATCTTATGACCAGGTTAATTGGGACTTCTTATAAAAAATTATTTTGGCCTTTGTCTTTGAGGAGGAGTGGGTGAATTGGGTTCTTGGTTATGTGACCTCTACCTCATTTTGTTCTTATCAATGGGGAACCTTCTAAGTTGTTTAGTGCCTCTTGGAGACTTTGGAAATGGGACCCTTTATCTCCCTATTTATTCATCATCATGGCAGAAGGACTTAGCAAATTTATTAAATCTCAAGTGAGGCAGGGTCTTATTCAGGGCTGGAGCTGGAACAATGCTCTACCTCCATATTCTCATCTTCATTTTGTGGATGACACTGGTTTGATGGGCATGGCCAAAATCAATGAGGTAGTGAACTTTAGGAGGGCCTTGGACATCTAATTCAGAGCTTCGGGTCATAGAATTAATGAAGATAATTCATCCATCTATTTCTTTAATACCCCTCGGCTTATTCAAAACAAGATTGCTAGGATCCTCAGATTTCAAATTGGTTCTCTTCCCTTGATGTACCTTGGAGTTCCTTTGGCTTTTGGATCTCAGTGTAGAGATTTTTGGCAGGGAATTTTGGACAAATTTAGAAGTAAGGTTAGTCATTGGACTTACAGGTGGCTTTCTAGAGTGATCTCTTGAAGTCTGTGGTGCAGGCCCTCCCCATTTATAGGTGCTTTCTACAGGTTCCCCCCTCCAACTTTGTGAGATAATTTGATGCTCTTTCTCCCCAACTTCTTTGGTCTAACAGTCTTCTTTCCTCTAAGTGGAGTTTAGTCAATTTGGAATCTATTTGTAGACCGAAGCATGTTGGAGGACTTGGTCTTTGGGATTTTTCTCTTACCGTTAAGGCCTTGGCAGCCAAGTTGTATTGGAGGTGGTGCAACAATCAAGATCAGGACTGGGCCAAGATTCTTATCTTTAAGTGCCTTCTAGGGGCTGACAGCCAGGATGTGTTGTGTCTTGCTTTAACAAATAGGGGTTCTTATATCTGGGACACTCTTAAGAAGAGATCTCAACTTATTAAGGATGGTCTTTTCTGGATTTGTAATAGAGGCTCTGAGGCTTTGTTTTGGCAGGACTCTTGGGATGGTCACCCTCCTATCCTTTCTAGCTTCCCTCAACTTCAGTCCCTTTGCAATATTTTTACTGATGTTGGGTGGGTTAAGGTGAAGAATTTTAAAATTGTTAAGCATACAGGTCAGGTGGAGGTGACTTGCTGGAAGGATCCACATGAGTGGCCCTTGGGTGCCTCTGTTGAGGATCATGTTGAATTGGCTAGTATCTTGAAGGGTGGGATATTCAGCTCCCTAACAAAGAGGGACACTCTAGCTTGGAGTCCCAACCCAAAAGAAAAATTTACCATTTCCGAAGGTTATGCTATGTTAGACAAGCAATTGTATGGTCTGGTAGATGTGCCCTGGTGGAAGAAGGTATGGAACAACTCTTCTTGGCCCATTTTTTTGGTTTTATTATGGTTGGTTGTTTAGAGAAAATGCCTCACATGGGAGAATCTTCATAAGAGAGGTTTTCAGGGACCCTCTATTTGTGTTCTTTGTTTGCATACTAAGGAATGCAGCTCCCATTTGTTTTTTCTATGCCCTTTCTCTAGAGAGATCTGGCATAACTGGTGGGAGGTATGACGACATGCATGTATTCATTTTACCTCCTTGAATTCTGGGAGAGTTTGGGCAAACCGCATGCAAAGACATCTTTTCTTTAGGTGGCTTGGGCTATTGGGCCTACTTTTATTATCTGGAATCTTTGGCTAGAAAGGAACTGTAGGATTTTTGTGACTCCAAATTGGGGAGTTTTCAATTGTGGCAGAAGATAGTTAGCAGGATTCAGGAGACTATCTCAGCAAAGTGTGATATGTCTGAACACATTAATTTTGTTGATTATGCTATTATAAGGAATTTGAACTTGGGGGGTAGTAGGGTGGGTGCTCTGCTAATAATAGACCATGTTATGTTAAGTAGAGGATTTATAGAGATGGGAGGTGGTTGCCTCCTCATGCTGCAGTCTTGAAGATTAATACAAATGGTTCCTCTCATGGGAACCCAGGTCATGCCAGCATTAGAGGTATAGGTAGAGGTAATGATGGTGGTGTTGTTTTTTTCTTCTCTATTTATAAAGGTCAACACTCTAATAATCTGATGGAGGCTCTTGCTATTAAGATTGTAGTTGAGAGAGGGTATTCTTTAGGTTGGAGGAGGATTATTTGTGAGTCAAATTCTCTGATTTTTGTGGATATGTTGAACAAGAAGAGTTTGGATGACTTTAGTTGGCAATTAGCTTCGATGGTTAGACAGATTTTGCGTTTGTTCAATTCCTTGGACTTTGTCTCTTTTTGTCATATCCCCAGAGAGTGGAATAGAGTGGCTGACTGCTTGGTGAAGTGGGATTCAAAGAATGTGGATGGTTGGTATATTGGAGGAAGGGATGGTTTACCTTTTGATTATCTTGAGATATTAGAGAGGTTAATGTTGGAGGACAAGAATACGTAGTTTTGGTTTTGGTGGTGTTTGTTGGTGATTTTGTTCCTCTCTTGGTGAGCTTGAGGTCTTTTCTTTGTAATTCTATTATGATTGAATAATTCTTTACCCCTTTTGTTGAGACATGGACCAACTAGGACTCAAACCTAGGACCTTTCATACCTTGCTAGAGAGCTCTACCACTGAGCTATCGGCCCCTCTTGGACCAGTCCATCATCGATCCGGGTGTAGCTTATTTCCAACACCAACACCCCCCCTTAAGCCACACCTTTCGTGTGCTTGGGGCTCCTATCCTGGACCTGGCTCTAATACCATGTTGATACATGGACCAGCTAGGACTCGAACCTAGGACCTTCCATATGCTGCTGGAGTTCTCTACCACCCAACTACTGGCCCCTCTTGGACCAGTCCATCGTCAGTCCGGGTATGGCTTATTTCCAACACCAACAACTTTAAAAAAAAAAAAAATTCAAATTCAATCACTGACTCTTTAATGTATTATAATGATATCACTATGCTTAATTATGTCTATCAATTTCCATTTATTTCCTTTACAATTTCATGCAAATAATTTTACAATTTTCTCAATGAGTTTCCATCTCATGCATATGATATTTTGAGTTCTTTTCCAAAGAAACTAATGCATATTTGAAATCATAAATCTTTTCTTAAATGATCAATCACAAAAAGTCACACTTTTTCTTGCATCACAAATGCAATATGCATCCATATTAGGATTAATACAAGCATAAATCAAACATCTTAATTCACATATTGTGAAAAAGTTAAATCATCAATGTTTACTACAAATGCATCACTCACTCAATGCAATTCATATTTTCCAATCTTTATTGATATATTTGCTACTTAAGCAAACATTGCACAATCACAAAAATCAATAGAGTGCTCAAGTAAAACAACATTTCAAGGTTATAACTAACCTTTGCAAGTCAAAATCAAACAAGGGCAATCAAATAATCACACATTATACACATACACATAAAGTCTCGGCTAGAACTTATATGCGAAAAGGGTATTGCTCCTAGAAGTGGTTATTTTAACTTATAACGGGTTTCAAGAAAGGGACACCTTCCCTTCTTGTCAGGTATAACAACATGTAGGATGCTATCTCCCTCACTACTCAAATTGATCCATAGTGATTCAACTATTGACTCGATCACTAATTGCTTACACAAACATACGCTAAGCACTTCCTAATTGGAGGTTCATGCGATCAAGTGTCGCAACTTAATGTAGTGTACTCAAGGCCCTGGTGTGGAACCTAGAGCTCTGATTCCAAATGTAAAGACCTCCATATTATGAAAATAATAAATTGCATAATTACATCAATTTTACTCAAAATTACACATAATTAAGAAAAACATTTTATCAATTAATCGATTATGCTCAATATACAAAAAGTATTTACATGATGTTATAATTTGACACATTACTTAATATAACTCAACACAACACTTAAATTAAATGAGCCAAGAAAATTGCAAATAATAAGAACATTGTTTTTAATTTTACAAGAGACCATAAGGTCAATTACAATGAATACATATAAACACAGTTGACAATCAACCTGACAAGGACTCCCAACATCTATCTCTCACGCTTACATCACGGGCAAGAACACTGTCAGAGCATTTTACTACCCAACTGCCAAGCATTTACGCTTCCCTAGAGTTCTTCCTGACACAAAGAACCATCAACCTTGCATGAAGAAGTCTAGCGACTCAAAACTGGCAGGGGATGGAATCTAGTGCAGCTTAGTGTATCTACAATCTATGATGCTATTGTAACGACACCAAGATATAAGAGAGTGAAAATATAATGATTCACTTAGCAAGCATATACTAAGAGATCAACAAAACTTTGGCCAAAGATATTTTAGGGACAACTACCGACAAATGAGTTAAAGTAGAGACTTAAACCTCTATGGAAACTCACCCGTATCTTTTGATCCATATTTGACACCCGTCCATCACACAAATAATACACAATAGGCACCAAGCATACATGACACTCATTGGAATCACACAAAGCGTACATGAGCTTGCAACATGCTAATGCATCTATGAAATATGTATACAAATACACATAGGAGCATACGAAGGCATACAAAAAAAAACATAAGTACATACAAAATCCAATAAGAACACACAAAGGAATGAAGAAGCACATATATTTGTGCAAGACATATAAGAGTCTACACAAGCATGCCTGAGTATTTAAAGAATACAAAATCAAGAGTATTCAATAGTATACAAGGCATTAAACCATTCACGTCTACTCGAACACAATCCATATCCTAATATCCCTTTTGACCACCATTATTCTAAATGTTGAAAATACCATTCAATAATGGTAACTTCTTCATGAAGCCCTGTTAAACAATGTTGTGTAACAATTATCTTCTAATAGTATAGTGTAACATGATTCATAGTCTTTAACATGGAAAATATCCCAAGATGTTTCATTACCCATGTTACTTGTACTTTATGATAGTCTAAGGGTTAATGTGTTACTTCTTAACCCTAGATATACTTCCTATTACTTAAAGATATTACAAATACTCCATTAAAGCATGTGACATTAAAAAAAGATCTAAGCATATCTAATTAAAGGATTATTAGATCTTCCATAACATTCTAGTGTTATAATATGATTCTCAAGTATAAATTACTCACAAATATCCTCCCTTAATCCATCAAATATTGCATAAAAGGAAGTTATATAATACAATGCTAATATTGTTACAATATCTATTAAAATTTATATAATTCAATATTTTGGCATTTTGTTCTCATAATTGTGATACTAAATATGTAAATAGAATTATTAGCTTGTGTACTCAAGCTATAAAAAAAAACCTGTATTTCATATACTCTAATGCCAAGCCATGAATAATAAAAGAAGTAACCCTAAACAAAACATTGATATTAAAAATAATTCAAAATTTTGCTCTAAAATTTAATTAATACTAAAATACTAATTTTCTACCAAGTAAACTATTATTTCCTTGTTTTCATTTAATATTTTTCTTTCTTAATATAGTTTAATCTTACATGAAGGAAAATAGGAAAATACCTAACTCTAAAAAGTTAAGTTTTAGCTTATTAGATTTCTCCCATGTAAATTTTAGGTGGGCCCCTACTCTCCCCACCTTAAATTTTAAACCAAAGTTTCATTATTTTACTTACCATGTTTTCTCCCTTTTCCCTTAAAAATACTTATATGTGGCATTAACAAAGTATTTAATATTACATCCCCTCTGATTATGGGAGCTTGAATTTATTTGGAACTGCCCACTTTTTAAAGAGATAAGGAAGTAAATTTAAAGATATATTCCAGTTGTTTAAAGTTATAGGAAGAATGAAAATAGCAAGGAGGGATAACGTGGGCATGATTCCTTAGGCAGGGGTCTAATGAGGGGGTTTAAGCTCTATTTTTAAGGAAGAGTCCGTCCCATAAATAAATAAATTTGTGCTACGAAATTATTTGGAGTCTTTTCCAACAAAAAAATAGAAGCCCCTACTTTTTAGGCTTGCAAATTTGAGTGGGTGAAAAAGAGGTGGGGCTAGAAATTGCCCCACCAGCTAAGGGATGTTTTTTTTTTTTCAATCAAGGGGTAAAAACTTTATTAATTCTTCAACAATAACATTACAAATACAATCCAGAGCCCCAGGCTCCAAAAGCAAAGCTCATCATTACCCAACCTCATAACCATTCATCTCCTCCACCAAGATCCTCTCAAACTCTTGGTGAAAGTCGGGAGAAAGGTTCCCCCACCCCTCCACCTTCCAGTTACCATCCTTCTCAGAGGCCCACTTAGCCAGACAGTCAGCGGCCTTACTCCACTCACGTGGAATATGGACAAACGTCACAAGTTCCATCCTCGAACTAATCTGCAATATCTGTTGAACAACCAAAGCAAGCTTCCAATTCAAACCAATCACCTTCTTGACAATTAGCATATTGACAACAATATGGGAATCTGATTCACAGATAACCTTATGCCATCCCAGGGAAAAATCCCATTCAAGGGCATGAAGAATAGAAAGACCCTCCATAAAATTATTAGCATTCTGCCCTTGATAAATAGAAAAGAAGAACACGGTCTTACTCGTCCAATCTCTTCCTACTCCACCAATTCCCGCAGGACAAGGATTACCTTGTGATGAACCATCAGTATTGATCTTCAAAATATCTTCAGGAGGCGGCATCCATTTACCCTCCCTTTGAACCTTCTTCGCCCTCCTACCTCTTCTAACACATGCAGAAGATGGAGACAAACCCTTAAGGCCCAATCTTTCCACAATATCAACATCCTCTCTATTCAAAGAAAACATAACCTCCCACTTTTCTTCCACTGTCTCCTGAATCATGCCCATAATTTTGTACCAAACTTGGGAGACAACAAGGATTTCTCCCTGAAAAATTCTTCTATTTCTCTCCAGCCAAATTTGCCAAAAAATGAAAGTAGGTCCAATACTCCACACAATCTGAAGGAAAGGAATCAAGGTAGGAGGCTTACCCCATCTTCTCCAAAAGTTCACTAGGGATGAGACATGGACACAAGGATGTTTCCATACACTCCACCATGAATGCCAAAGCTGGGAAGAGAAAGGGCACCTGAAAAACAAATGTGAAGATTCATCCTCACTAGTACCACATAGAGCACACTTAGAAGGACCTTGAAAACCACGCCTCCAAATATTATCCCAGGTTAAACATTTGTTCAAGGAAAGCGTCCACATAGAGAAATTGCACTTAGGCCAAGAAAACTTATTCCAGATATATTTCCACCACTGAACCTCATCTCTGGTCAATCATTGAGATAAAAGTTTCTAGTACCCACTAGAAACCATAAAAGTGCCCTTGGGATTTGGGAGCCAAGCCACAGTATCCTTCTCCTTGACAGAGTTACAATTCCTACTAGTTAAAATACCATATAGCTCATCGCGTTCCTCTTGTAAACCAACCATAGGCCAGTCTCCGAGATCCTTCCACTTTGTCATCTCCAACTGCCCAACTTGATAATAAGACTTGAAATCACTAACTCTAAACCAACCTACCTCCTAGAAATATCAACATAAATTTGTCAAATTGGGGTACTATGAGGTAATGGGAGGAAAGCCATCCCAAGAATCAGACCAGAAAAAAGCCTCCTCCCCCTTTTTGCAAATCCAGAATAGGCCTTCCTTAACTAGAGCAACTCCCTTCTTAAGCGTATTCCATATCACAGACCCTTTCCCAATCATAGGGTATCTAGGGATGTCATCCTTCAGAACCCCTGGAAGATACTTATGTGCAAGAATCCTGGCCCAGACTTGGTCCTGTTCCACACACCATCTCCAGTATAGCTTTGCAGCCAATTCTTGCCCAGATAGAGTAACCTACCTTAAACCCAATCCCCCCATATGCTTCGGACTACACATTGTTCCCCATTTAACAAGGCTTCACTTTGAGCTCAACAAATTACCAGCCCATAGGAACTACCTTGCCAAAGCATCCAAATCCTTAACAAATCCCGCAGGAGCCACCTAGATCAGACATCTATAAGTGGGGAGAGCATGAACCACCGACTTGAGTAACTGAATACGCTCAGCAAAAGACAACCACCTATAAGTCCATAGATTCACCTTCTGGCAAAACTTATCGATGATGTACTGCCAAGAGTCCCGAGGGAGATTCCCCACAGAGATAGGAATACCCTGGTATTTCATGGGAAGTGAACCAATTTGGAACCTTAGAATCTGTGCAATCCTTAACTAAATAGGGTCAGGTGTGTTGAAAAAGAAGATGGAAGATTTATCCTCATTAACTAACTGACCAGATGTTGCAAGATAGATATCCAAAACCTTGCGCAGATTCGTAGCTTCTCTTATCTTAGCCAATCCCATCAGAGCAATGTCGTCCAAAAATTGGATGTGCGACTATGGACCCCATATCCATCCATGGATAATACCTCTCTCCACGCTCTTCATCATTAGTCTTCCTAGTCCTTCGGCAAGCAAAATGAAGAGGTGAGGGGAAAGGGGGTCCCCCTACCTCAGACCCCTAGAGGCACTAAAGAGCTCAGTGGGCTCACCATTAATCAAAATAGAGAAAGAGGGCAAAGTCACATAACTCATAACCCAAAGGATCCACTCCTCATCAAAACCAAAGACTCCAAGAACTTTCCTGATAAAGGACCATCATACTCTATCATAAGCCTTTGCCATATCAAGCTTGATAAACATGGCTTTTTCCTTGGAAGTTGCCATAGAATGAATAGTTTCTGTCGCATTGACCACCCCATCAAGAATTTGTCTACCCTCCACAAAACCACTCTGCTCTTCTAAAATTAGATACTTTAGCCATTTTTTCAACCTCTCAGCTATCATCTTAGAGATGATTTTGCAAATGACATTGCACAAAGAAATAGGACAGAACTGACTTAACCAATCAACACCTTCACACTTGGGAATAAGCACAAGGAAAGTGGAGTTCAAAGCACGGAGCATCTGTTTGTTCCTCAGGGACTCCCAAACCACCTCCATTAAGTTTTTCTTGATTATATCCCATAATTCCTGAAAAAAATCAATGGGGAAGCCATCAGGGCCTAGGGCTTTCCCTTTCTTCATCTAAAAAACAACTCTCTCAAGTTCCTCCAGAGAGACAGGACCCATAAGATGCTCATTCTTCTCCCTAGTAACCAAACAAGGTATGCAAGAGAAGACCAGGGCATTCTCCACTGAACCCCCTCAAGCATCTTCCCTAAACAAGGAAGCAAATTACTGAACCCTCTCTCGAGACATCTCCTACAGTGAAGCCACCTGATCACCCCTATTGTTGACAAGAAAAGGGATAGAATTGTCATGACGTCTAGCTTTCACTGACTGAAAGAAGAAAGAGGTATTTTTATCACCCTCTTGCAACCATTTGATCCTTTCCCTTTGCTTCTAGTAAATTTTCTCACATAGCTCACATTCCTCCAAATTTTTCACTACCTTAGCTTCCTCTCTATTGAGGGCCTCAGACAAACCAAACTCTCTTATCTGTCTAGTAATACCATCCAACTCTGCTTGGATGGTCGCTTTAGCTTGGAAGATATTGGCAAAACATTAACGATTCCAACGTTTAAGTTGGTACTTCACATATTGCAACTGCTTGGCGAAGGTGACCATCGCAGTGCCAAAGGCATGTCTTCTCCTTCTCCACCACTCCGCCACATAGTCATATAGAGATGGGTCCCGCAACCACATAAGTTGAAACTTGAAAGAGGGAGATCGAGAGATCCGAGCAGAGTAAGCAAAGAGTTTAATCGGCCACTGATCCGACCCCCTCCAGTCTAAGATCTCAGTATAGGTAGACCAACCACCACCAACCCAGAAGCAGGAAACTAGAAAATGATCAAGCCTCTCTACAATGCAATCATCCCCAATCCTCCAATTATTCCATGTAAACTAGCCATTTCTAGGCTTAATGTCCACCAGATGTAAAGACAAAATGCTATCACGCATTAGCAAGGCCGACTACTCCAACCGCATAGCTCCCCCTGTTTCTCAGCCAACTCCAAGATGGCATTAAAATCACCCGCCATAATCCATGGGTGGTAGGGTGTCGCACTACAAATAAAGGTGATATGAAACTACAAAATCTGCTTACCCTGTAAGTCTGTAGGTGCATAAATATTGGAGAAAAGAATAGATTCCTCTATCTCAAGACTGGTTGCAATCATTGACAGGGAAGATTTAGATGACATCCACCAAAGAGGGTGAACCTTGGTCAGGTTCCATAAACAGGCCACCCCCACCCCCACCCCCTTGATGAACCAATAGCCCCAATACACTAGCAATCTCCTCTCACCCATAGTTTAGGAAGCAGTCCAATCATACTATCCACTGATAATTTTGTCTCTTGCAAAAAAAGAACATCCGACGAATGCCTTCTTACCAAATCGCGAACATTTTTTTGTTGAGGGCCATTGTTCAAGCCCCTAACGTTCCAAGAGAGCACTATCATTTTGAGAGATTCAAAAAAATGATAATCCAAAGTCTTAACTGACCTTGACTCAACCAAGTTTTCCCCCATCAATTTTATCTTCTCCAAATCCTTCTTTTTGTCTGGCTTAGGTCCTTTGTTAGTTGACCCTTTTTTCATGTCCTTCTACTGAATACCCAACTGGAGAGAAGTTTTTCTACTCTTTGTCACATCAGGCCCTAATTTTAAAATTGAAAGGGGATTACCCCCCTCATCCATAGTCACTTTTACAATAGGATTTACTTTCTCTTGTGACTCCTGTTGGGAATCTATTTCCATTTGCAATGCACTACCAACCTGTGGGTTCTGAGAAGCATCTGGAATAACCCCCTCCTGACCTGCTACCAAAGTATTTTGTTCCAAACTCATCAATCCCGAAATAACTTCCTGCTAACTAAGATCATCTAGGGCTTAAAATCTATTAAATGTATCTTCTTCCAATCTCTCCTTCAAGGTTCTCTTTTGACCCTTGTTCTTGTTACGAGCCTTGACAAGAACAAAGCCATCAGCCCCTGCAACACCTTCAGAACTGGGGGCCTTACCTTTGTCAAACCCCGATGGATTTTGGGGTTGCACAGAAGGTTGAGGCTCACTAGGTTTCATCTTGGACATCTTCTCTATAAATGGCCATATTCATGACATAACCAACATCTAAAAGGAAGGGTTTCATAGTCTAGCTGTTGCACCCAAGAGTAAGACCCAACACAAATATCCATGGAATCTGGCAATGGCTTACTTAAATCAATTTCAATGCATATGCGAGTGAAATTCATTACCTTTTTTATCCGAGTTTGTTGAGAAGCCCCAACCAGTTTCCCCAACAGTGAGGCCACCATACGCAAAATATCCTCCTGCTAGCACTCAACCGGGAATCTGGGGAGTCGAACCCAAACCGGCACACAATTTGGAAGCTCCTCTGAGGGATTAAAGCCAATATGTCATGGTTTCATAAACAATCCATTATGGTTATGAAAGTAGATACCACCTTCAAAAACCTTATTACGATCTGCCATGCAGTTAAAGGTAACCATGAAGTAGTTATTTGCCAGAAGCATAGTATCCATCTCTCCCTCTGGCGCCCAAATTCGTTGAGCCCAAGTTTCCAAAAATTGCAACAAAACCCTCATTCCCAAAAACTTAAACAATAAAGAATATTGTGAATAATAAGTTACGTCCACGGCAATCCATTCTAGTTGAATGACTAGCCTCGCTCACTCCTTTGAACGTTCCAGACAACCATTAACTTTCAGAATACGTGAACCGCCAGGCAGTCCAAGCCCATCACCCCCGCATCAGGAGAAAATAAGTTGTTATTAAAAATCGTCGTTGCTTGTGAAAGAGTCTTGGTTCCAAACGCTACATGAAAATCCATACCCTTTGCAGTACCCGAAGCTTCTCCAGTGGTCGCTTGAGTGACCATACTTAGAACCTGCATGCAAGCCAAATGTCTGATCGAAAGTGGGGAAGAACCCTGCACAACACCTGCACCCAAACCACCAAAAAATCAACCCCCAAACACAGCCTCCACTCAAAAAGAAACCACAAAAGGAGAAATCCAACACCCAAACCCCATAACCAAGCTTGCCCAACCACCTCCAAAACCCACACTCGGCCAGGGAACATGCCATCGGAAAGCCTGCTAGCAAACAAAACTCCCCACACAGCCCACACTCCCCTCACCGTGCATGCACAGTCGCCCAACCCTGGACACAAGCTAGGACCAAATGCCCTAGCTCGGCATGGCCACAACCGCTACACCGCTCCACTCCAACGCCATCTCTCAATTGATTTGCATGCCATTCGCTACACGTTGGCCAGCTTAGGGATGTTATGTGCCACTTGTCAAACATTTAAATTTAGTTTCTATTAAAAAATAGTTTTGGAGGGAAATGAATTATTTTTACTTGTTTTTTTTTAGCACATACAAAGATATTATATTCATGAGACCACCAGCTTCCTTAAATTTTGAAGCTTAAATTTTTAAGCCGAACTACACTACAAAATTCGTGGGACCGCCAACTTTAAAATTTTCCTAAAAAATCTCAGCAACTCCAGCTCAATTTTTTAGGAAGCCCCCCTCCATGGGACCCCAACCTTATTCCTCCCCTCAATTTTATCAAGTGCTCAACCTGTCATGTGGGACCCTTAATCATGGTCAACTAGACCGACAAAGAGGATAGATTTTATCATAAAGTAAAGGAGGTTTTCATTAACTTTTTTATTTCTTTAGAGAAATTTGTTCTTAGAGATGTGAACAGACTCCATCACTTTTATCACAGATAAAGTTCTTACAGGGCTACCCATGAAGTTAAATGAGACAATTTGAAAATAGGCTTGCACTAAAATATTGTGCGTTGCTTCAAGTATACAGTAATAATAAATGGACATCTATCATATCATTAAAGAAGATAAATGCATAGAAACGACACATGATTTGTTTTCTAATGTGACAAACCCATGAAATGTAATGTATGTAGATAGTGCACAGAATGGGATTGTTAAGAAGGGCTTTAGAAACTTTCATAAAATTGTAAATCGATAGGTGTGAAACCAAACTCGCAATCTTTGCCAGCATCTGACCTGTCTGTGCCACTAAGAGCTTTTGAATAAGAAATTGACTTACATCAAGACATAAAGGAAGGTATTTTTTGTCGTCTTATGGTTGGAAAAATGCTCAGATAGATGTATAAGCAAAAAAAAATGTGGAAGCACAAACAAAGCATGATAACTGTTTGTCAGAATGCCTCAAGAGGTATTGTCATATAATGTATTGAGTGTAAGATTTACAAAAATGGAATTTATGTAAAGGCTTATTGGATTTCCAAACAAATGCAAATGGAAAATACAAGCCAAATTGTTTGCCCGCATCCTATAACCTAAGCCAAATGAGAGTTTTCAAATAGGAAAATCAATATGCTCCCAACATAAAGTATGAGTATTTTTCAGACATTATAGTTGAAATGCTCATGTAATCATTCATGCAAGATGTGGTGACTTTGAATTCTACAGATCTAGACTATAAGGATGACTACTAATAAACTAACTCTTCCCACATTTGACGGAAGTGGAAGATCAAGTGCAAGTGCATGGATTCATAAATTGGACACCTTCTTGACTCTCAAGCCAATGAAAGAAGTTGATGCAATCAAGTTTGCAACCATGCATTTAGAAGGGGCAGCTTATGATTGGTGGGACCATGGGTTAGTGATGCAAGGCCATGGATTAATCCATTCTTACAAAGAGTTTAGTACCAAGCTAATTGCACGTTTTGACAGGAAAGATGTGGAAATGTATTACAGAGAGTTGGCTTAAATTAAGGCAAGTCAGATCCTTGGATGCCTACTTTAATGAATTTCCAATAATTATTGTTATGGTCCTAGATGTGACTGAAAATAGGAAGATTATTCTATTTATGAAGGGTTGAATGATATGATCAAGGGTCTTGTGAAAGTACTCAAGCCTAGCTCACTCCAAGATGCAATTAAAATGGCATTGGACCTTGATACCACATCCACTTCCTATCAACCACCCAAAAGGAGTTTAAAAAGTTTAAAACCAAAACTGAAATATTTTAATCAGATTAAAAACACGCCACCCAAGTTGGACTTTGAGTCTAGAAATTGGTTGAGGAGGAAGAAATTATGTTTCACCTGCAAAGAACCTCGGACTCCTGAGCATAGATGCCTTGGGAAGGGAAAAAATCATTATATAGAGGTTTCTTCAGATGTGAGGAGGAGAAAAATAATGACAATAGGTCAGAGGATAGCAACAAGGACGAACTCCATGAGCACCAAGAGTAGTCCACACTGGAAAAAAATGAAGATAAGGAAGTTGATCAGATTAATGTGGCTATTGCTTCAGTATCAGGAGTTCCCATATGTCATCCCTTTCATTTAAAGGGAGTTCTTAAGGGGTAGCGAGTTACTTGTTTATTAGATACGGGTGCCACACACAACTTTATCGATGTGCGTATAGTTGTGAAGAGTGGGTTGCAAGTTGAGGAGATTTCGGGTTTTGGGGTGAAAGTTGTGGGTGGTGATACCTTGAGTTGCATGGGGAGAATTCCCTAGCTTAGTATACGGATGGGGGATTATGTCTTGACCAATGATTTCTATGTGGTTAAGTTAGAGGGGCTTGATGTGATTCTAGGCATATAGTGGTTACAGTCTCTTGGTAGGTACATATTAGACCACCACATGATGCAATTAGAATTTGTGGAGAATGGGAGGAAGGTTGAGTTGAAGGCCTTGACAAATGGAGGATTGAGAGTTGTTTCAGCCCACCAGATGGAGACCATTCTTAGGCATGATAATTTAGCATGGGCAACCCAATGTTTGGTGACTACAAATTTGGCTTCAGGGGAAGGTCAATAGTAGCATGTAGATATTCAGGTAGTGATTGACAAACACAATGGGATTTTTGGAGACATTCCAACAGGTAGACCTCCTGATCGAGGATTTCAGCATGTTATAGAGTTGGAAGAGGGCACCAAGTTCATCATTACCACACCATATTGTCATCTAAGACACTTCAAGGAAGAGATCAAAAAGAAAATTAAGGAATTACTTGCCATGGGACAATATTAGACCGAGTTCCAGCCCATTTTCTTCTTCATTGGTCTTAGTGAAGAAGAAGGATGGTACATTATGGATGTCTATTGATTATCGTGCCTTGAACAAAATAACCATTAAAAATAGGTATCTCATTCCTCGCATTGATGAGTTGCTTAATGAGTTGCATGGGGCAGTTTACTTCTCGAAGTTTGATCTTTGACCAGGATACCATCAGATACGGGTTCATGAGGGAGATATTCACAAGACTTCATTGAGAGGTCACTATGGACACTATGAGTTTGTAGTGATGTATTTTGGTCTTACTAATGCACCTGCTACTTTTCAATCATTTATGAACCATATCTTCAATAAGAAGTTGTGAAAATTTGTGTTAGTGTTCTTCGATGCCATTTTGATATATAGCAGAACATGGGAGGAGCACCTTTGACATCTTGATGAGATCTTGGGTATCATGGAGGTACAACTATTATTTGCTAAGGCATCCAAATGTGAGTTTGGAATGATGAAAATTCTATATCTGGGGCATGTGATAGGGGCTAATGGAGTCAAGGTGCACCAGGAAAAGATTCAAGTGATAGTCGATTGGCCCCCACCTAGGAATGTTTCAGACTTGAGGGGATTCCTTGGGCTTTATTCTTATTACAGGAGATTCATCAAGAGATTCTCTCAGCTTGCAGCTCCCCTTACAGACCTCACACGAAAGGGTGCATTTGGTTGGTCAGATGATGCACAGGGAACATTTGATAGGCTTAAGGAGGTTATGTGTACTTGTCTTGTGCTAGCTCTTCCTGATTTCTCTTTGCCATTTGTGTTAGAATGTGATACTTTAGGTGAGGGAATTGGTGCAGTACTCATGCTGAAAGACATCCCATTGCCTATGAGAATAGAAAGTTGAGGGATAATGAGAAACTATACTCCACTTATGATAAGGAGATGTTTGCTATCATTCATGTGTTGGCCAAGTTTAGGCAGTATTTGGTAGGTGGGAAGTTTGTGGTTAGAACGGATCACAATAGTTTGAGGTATTTTATGGAGTAGAAGGAGTTGAATGAGCAACAACAAAAGTGGGTCATCAAAATACAAGAATATGACTTTGACATCATGTCAAGGGAAAAAGAAACATTGTGGTTAATGCTCTTTCCAGTAGACCTCCTACTCCTACACTATGTTCCATGTCTAAGATTTCAGCTAAATGGAAGACTCAACTCTTAGTTGAGTATTCCAAGAATGCCTTTGCTTGTGAGCTCATAGAGGGAAGGTCCAAGATGATAGGTACAAGGTGATTGATGATGTGATTTATTACAAGAACATGATTTATTTGGTACCTAAATCTAGACTTAAAGAGAAGATCATGAGAGTTGTTCATGATATGCCATTAGCAGGACATCTAGGTTACTTTAAGACCTACAGGCAGATCAAAGAGAGATTATCTTGGAAGGGACATAAGGATGTTGTCCTTAAGCATGTCTGGGAGTGTTGGACTTGTCAGCGAAACAAGTCAGAGCATGTGTTCCTTGTTGGATTATTGCAACCCTTACCTATTCCTGAGCAAAAATGGGACAGTGTATCTATTGATTTCATCACAGGTCTTCCGAGAGTCCAGGGTAAGGACAACATATTTGTAGTGGTTGATCAGTTGACTAAATTTTCTCACTTCTTTGCCATCGCAGCTGATTGGATAGCCTCACAAGTAGCAGAATTATTTTTTACAAAGGTATTCAAGTTGCATGGTCTACCCAAGACCATTATCAGTGATCAGGACAATAATTTTCTTATCATTTTTTTGGCAGGAGCTGTTCAAACTAGTAGGAATGGAGCTAACACCTAGTACCAACTACCACCCACAAATGGATGGTCAGAATGAGATTGCAAATAAGTGGGTGAAGGGTTATCTACGCAGTTATGTTGTGGGCCAGCAGAAGGCATGGATTAAAATACTATCTTGGAGAGCATTGCTACAATACCACATACCATATGTCCATTGGTATGTCACCCTTTCGGGCTTTATACGGTTATGATCCTTTGTCTTTCATAGGTCTGGATTTCGATGATAGTAGGGTACCCCGAGCTAGAGATCAGTTACAACATCATCAGGATATTCTCAGGGTTCTTAAGGATAATATCCAACATGCACAGAATCAACAAAAATTATATGTTGACCGTCAAAAGACAAAGAGAACTTTTAAGGTTAATGACATGGTTTTCTTACGTCTTCAATCATATAGAGAGAGCTCATTGAAGAGGAGTGATGCAAAAAAACTCAAACCAAGGTTTTATGGACCCTACATGATTTTGAGGAGGGTTGGAGAGGTGACTATGAGATTGAGCTACCATCAGATAGAAAAATTCACATTGTTTTTCTTGTATCATATCTCAAGAAGGCAATTGGGTAGCATGTTGTTCCTACTCCTGGCTTACCACCCTTGGATGAGGAAGGGAAACTAATATTGGTTTCGACTGAGGTTTTGGAGGTGAGAGAAAGGAACTTAATAAGCCGTGTGATTAGGGAATATTTGATATGGTGGAAAGACTTACCTTTAGAGGATACCACTTGGGAAGGTGAGGACATTTTACAACATCCAACATTGCAATTGCTTAAGGGCAAGCGATTCCGAGAAGGGAGGACTATAATGTCCCATTCCTTTTTGTGATCACTCAAGGGGTAAGATTAACCTATTTCCACATTCCCATGGGTTATTTGTCATTAGGTAATATGTTTTTGACTTAAGGGGACTTCATGAAGATTATTTAATTATCTATGGGCAACTTTACTTTATAAGTTACTTTATTTATTAAGTCCAAATTTATAAAGTAACTTTATAAAATAAAGTTTATGACTTTATGTGAAGGAGGGAAATTCGATAAAGTGGGGATTATTTTGATTTTTTCTTATGCCTATGTTTGGTGATTGAGTAAAATATATTTCCTTTATAAAAATTTTGAGCAGGGGTTATGTGCCAAGATTATTCGATCTTATATTTGGAAGGAATATTTTTTGGGGGAGGATATCGATTTCTGTTTTTTTTTTTCATGAAGAAGAATTTGAGCGCTCCTCTAAGGATGGAAACCCTAAGAGGACTTTGGATGGGATGTAGCCCCAGTCTACGGGTTTGGCACTGTAGTTAGGTGTCACTTATGGACGTAGCTGACCCTAATTCAAGGCGCAATTATAGTCACAGTTGGGTGTTCGAATCTTGGTTGTAGATGACATTATTGTGGTTGTCATGACCCCTTCATTCAATCCACACTCCTAAAATTTAATGCACACGAAGAGCCCGAAGAGAGTAAGTTTATCTTTTGCAACGTCTACTGGGAGAGTGGGCGGATTTTAGTGGCGCCACTGTAATTTCTAGAAAAACCCCAGTATCAATGTACAAGTTGCAGACCCCTTCGAGTCGATCATCTCCAGGTTATTAGCGTGTAGTGCAGGCATTTTTGGTATGTTTCATATTCATATAGTTGTAATCATTATGATTGTAATCAATTATCAGTTTAGGAAGTGTTGTAATGTTAATCTTCTAGCAAAGTAACCCTCTTAGATTTGCACATGTATAGAAATATAAATAATGATGTTGTGTAGAGTTTGGTAAACTATGTGACTGGAAATAACTCTAGAATTATGTGATATCCTGTGATCTGTATAAAACTTAAATTTTGTGAAGTTATATATATGGGAGTACTTCTTGTCATTTTGGTTAAAATCGTTAGTATGGTATAACCTTTTCAGTCCTAGTGTACCTTGTTATCGTTTGATGCATTTATTCACATTTTTTACATTGGAAACAAACAATATACAAAAAATAGAAACTCGAACTCAGAAAACAAAACTCAGTTAATTAATTGGTAAAGCACTTCCACCATACTTCAAAACCAACATCAGTAGGAAAACAAACAAAAAATTATAGCAGAATTGGATAAGGGTTCTTATAGTGGTATCAGACCCCAGATCCTGGAATCCTTTGGATTCATTTCATGCAACCAAGTGACCATGAAAGGATAAATTATCAGAGGGAAGCAAAGAAAATAATTTGGAAACCCCCTCAAATACCTGAAGGAAAAACAATATCTGAGATCTTAGGGGTCAAACATGCTTCATCTTCCAAACTTGTAGAAAGTATGGGGGACAGGAGAGAAGATAGTCCTTCATCGAATACTAAAGATAGGGAAGCAAGAGACATTATGAGAGGAATTCAAGTGGGGAAAGAGTGGGTAGCCAATGTATTACAACAACTTACTATTGCCATCCAACAATTAAATGTTGCACCTCAGAGACCCCCACACAACCAAATTGATGGTGGAAATATGATTGGATCTCCTTGTGGAGGAAGGGCCCCTACACATTCTAGGCATAGGTCATTGTTGCCAACATTTCTAACCGGTGATGAAGAAGAGGTTGTGAACCATGCTGATAGGGACATAGCATTTTTGGATAATGTGATGGCCATGTATGATGAGTGGAGTACTCTTCTACCACGTGTCAGAGCAGATTTCACCTTCATACAATACATGGGACATCAAAGGGAAAGTGGTAGAACAAGACAAGAATGGAGACTATAGCAACAAAATAAGGACCTTATGCAAGCTACTAATAAACTAACTCTTCCCACATTTGATGGAGGTGGAAGATCAAGTGCAAGGGCATGGATTCACAAACTGGATACCTTCTTGACTCTCAAACCAATGAAGGAAGTTGATGAAATCAAGTTTACAACCATGCATTTAGAATGGTTAGCTTATGATTGGTGGCACCTTGGGTTTGCATGTTTTGACAGGAAAGATGTGGAAGTGTATTACAAAGAGTTGGCTTAATTAAGGCAAGTTGGATCCTTGGATGATTACTTTAATGAATTTCAAATAATTGTTGTTATGGTCCTAGATGTGACTGAAAACGGGAAGAGTAGGCTATTTATTGAAGGGTTGAATGATAAGATCAAGGGTCTTGTGAAAGTACTCAAGCTTGGCTCACTCCAAGATGCAATTAAAATGGCATTAGACCTTGATACCACATCCACTTCCTATCAACCACCCAAAAGGAGATTCAAAATTTTAAAACCAATCTGAAATATTCTAATCAGGTTAAAAACACGCTACCTAGGTTGGACTTTGAGTCTAGAAATGAGTTGAGGAGGAAGAAATTATGCTTCACCTGCGAAAAAGAACCTTGGACTCTTGAGCATAGATGCCTTGGGAAGGGCAAAATTCATTATATAGAGGTTTCTTAAGATGTGGAGGAGGAGCAAAATGATGATAGCAGGTTAGAGGACAATAATAAGGATGAAATCCATGAGAATCAAGAGTAGTCCACACCAGAAATAAGTGAAGATAAGGTAGTTGATAGGATTAATGTGACTATTGCTTCATTATCAGGAGTTCCCATATGTTATCCCTTTCGTTTAAAGGGAGTGCTTAAGGGGCAAAGAGCTATTTATTTACTAGATACGGGTGCCACACACAACTTTATTGATGCATGTACGATTGTGAAGAGTGGGTTGTAGGCTAAGGAGATTCTAGGTTTTGGGGTGAAAGTTGTGGGTGGTGATACCTTGAGCTGCATGGGGAGAATTCCCCAGCTTAGTATATGGATGGGTGATTATATATTGACCAATTACTTCTATGTGGTTAAGTTAGAGGGGCTTGATGTGATTCTAGGCATGTAGTTATTACACTCTTGGAAGGTACATGCTAGACCACCACAGGAAGCAATTAGAATTTGTGGAGAATGGGAGGAAGGTTGAGTTGAAGGCCTTGACAAATGGAGGATCGAGAGTTGTTTCAACCCACCGAATGGAGACCATTCTTAGGCATGATAATTTAGCATGGGCAGCCCAATGTTTGGTGACTACAAATTTGGCTTTAGGGGAAGGTCAACCACAACATGTAGATATTCAGGTAGTCATTGACAAGCACAGTGGGGTTTTTGGAGACATTCCACTAGGTAGACCTCCTTACCGAGGATTTGAGCATATCATACCACACCATATCATCATACGAGGCACTTCAAGGAAGAGATCAAAAAGAAAATTCAAGAATTACTTGCAATGGGACATATTAGATCGAGTTCTAGCCCATTTGATTCTTTAGTGGTCTTAGTGAAGAATAAGAATGGTATAATATGGATGTGTATTGATTATCATGCCTTGAACATAAGAACCATAAAAAGCAGGTATCCCATTCCCTACATTGATGAGTTGCATGGGCCATTTTACTTCTCGAAGATTGATCTGTGATCAACATACCATTAGATACAGGTTTGTGAGGAAGATATTCACAAGACTGCATTCAGATGTCACTATGGACACTATGAGTTTTTAGTGATGCCTTTTGGTCTTCCTAATACACCTGCTACTTTCTAGTCATGTGTTGGTGTTCTTATATGATATTTTGATATACAGAAAAACATGGGAGGATCACCTTCAACATCTTGATGAGATCTTGGGTATCATGGAAGCACAATCATTGTTTGCTAAGGCATCCAAATGTGAGTTTGGAATGACAAAATTATATATCCGGGGCATGTGATAGGGGCTAATGGAGTCAAGGTGCACCAGGAAAAGATTCAAGTGATAGTTGATTGGCCCCCACATAGGAATGTTTCAGTCTTGAGGGGATTCCTTGGGCTTTGTTCTTATTACAGGAGAAAGGAAGGGTTGTAACAATAACAAGTCGTATTTTATTTTTATAACAAGTCATATTAATTTTTCAAACAAAATTATATATATAATTTAAATTTATTGAAGTGTAATAAAATAGGAGAAAGGGAGGGTTGTGAAAATGCTAGCCTAGTATGATTTGCTTACCATGAGTCCTGAAAAAGAAAATACCAAATTACAAAACAAAAGGCTCAATTTGAAAAGTAACTTGAATATTGAAAACATGTCATGAGTGTGTGCATAAAGTGTAACATTGAGCGGAGTGTATGCCCCCATATTAAAGCAATTGTGTACGCCTTATCGAGAGCAATAGATTTAAGGTAGCATGCATCTAAAAGAGAAGCATGTTACCACAATGAGATGCCCCGAAAAAAGGAAAAATAAAAGGATAATAGTCACAAAACATATAGGAAAAATTAAATAAGAGATCCATTAACTCTGGGGTTAGTAAAGCACTTGTGATAAATAATGTATATCAAGAATAATTGTATTGAATTGACTTCATCCCCCAAAGGTAGTGAAACTACGAACATAATGGAAGAAGAGTACAAGAGACAACAAACAAATTTCTTTTTGAGTCATCATGGAGGAGACAAAAAATAAATCTCAATTCTTTGCATCGTCCCCAAGTAAACAACACAAGAGCACATTTATAAACAATAGCACATATATGACATAACATAGTGACGACATATAGAAGAATTAAGATACAAATAGAGGAATGCCACAATGGATTCAACCTCTTTATTACCTTGCACCAACAGAGTAAAAGGGTCATTCAAAGATAACCTAACGTAACACAAAAATATATCAAGCAACACATCATGAGAGAAGCACATTACGAACAAGAAAACATAGAAAAGAGAATCTACGACAAGAATGAAGCTAGTCAAGAAAATCATCTACCTCCCAATCTTGCTTAACATCATTTAGGGATGATGGACAAGATGTAATAGGGGCCACATCAAGAATGATAGATGGAGCTATTGCAAGTTGTAAACAAGTACCATGATCTAATGATGAATCACTTTGTTTATCACAATGAGCTAGGGTTAATTCTTTTGAAAAACATGAAGGTAACTCCTGACTAATCTAAACAAGCTCATACATATCATTAGAATCATTAGGATCAACATTGTTAGCATAAAAAAACATTATTATCATCATCCATATCATCATCTAAATTAATAAAAATAGGATCTTTAACACGAAAAGAAGTTGAACCATAATTTTTCTTAAGCATTTTTAACTTAGGTGATTTGAGTTGAACTTCCTCCTTAGGGTTAGGCGAAGGCTATAAAAATGGGACCAAGTCAACATTTGGTGTTGTAGCATCGTAAATTATACACCCTTTATTAGTGTGTCCAATTTCACACTCTCCTAGCACCTATTTTAGTATTTCCCTTTCCTCTGTGCATTATAGGACCTTTATTGTAATTAATTAATATTTAATTCAATATTATGGGTTTTATTCCACTTTACTACATCACCACACTCTTATTTGGAACCTTAATTGGAGGTGTGCCCTTTATCATTTTATCCTGATTTTTCCTTGATCGTGCCCTAATTTCAACTCTCAAAGCATATTTTGCATATCTACACATATTGGGTTGAGCCACCAATCTGGATTTAGCATTAGAATCATGATAGCTCGCATCCCTTAAAATTTAGAAAAAAAAATGGTCAGGACCAAAGCACTGGTCGCTCTGGTCTCGCACTTTTTTCCCCAAATTTCGAGAGGATGATTGGGTGGTCTTATCCTATTCAAATTTATCTTTGTGCAAAAAAATATTAATTCTAGGTCAGCCTAAAGGTGATTTTAATTATGACTTCCCTATATAAGGCATCCTTCTCAACTCATTTTCATCTAAGCAAATATAAGACTCCAAGCATTTGACCTAAAGCATTCAAGCATTGAAGTGTTCATCATCAAGCAATTTTAGAGATCTTCAAGGTTGCATTTCCTTCATTCAATCATTGTGGAGAAAATTACATCATTCATATGCAAGCATGTGTGTGTGTGCTTAGAGTTTTGTCATGTTCATGCCATTTCATACAACATATATGATTACATTAAAGAAGCAAAGCATCATTATTAGTCATTGCAAATCTAAGGTATATCTTTTCATTGTTTATTTCAAGTATTTACAATATTTCATTCAAGGTTAATTCATAAGCTTGGATTTGAATTAGGAAAACCCCTATTCCCAACCTATTTCCCTTCTCTAGTGTGTGCAGGAACATATACAAAGTTGCAATCTTTGGGATAAGCTTTAATTACAAAGACGAATCGATCACCCATTGAAGTGCAAAAAGTGTGGAGGACCAGAGTGACCACCACACTAGTCCTAAAAAATCGGGAGCTTCTTCTAGGAGCATATCCAAATCCTCTTACAATCCTTAGATCCAGGTTCGTAGCTCGATCTGGTGACTGCAACTTACTATTTGAATGCATTTTTACATCAATTCCAGAACATTTACCCTAAATTCAGCATTCAACAATTCATTTCAAATTAAGGGAAAGAAGAGGAACACTTAAAACCCCCTTGGAATTAGATCAGAATATAGATCTATTAGGTTTAGATCTATCTAATTCCTATCTTTCCCTAATGTAATGGTCCTGAAGCAAAATTAGTGGTTTTACTATACATCCAATGGTGGAAACCCTAATTTTCACCATTACATTTTGGTGAACCTGACATCTTACACTTTCATTTTTTGATTTATGTTCTCAAATTTGAGTGTTTGTGCATTTCAAATTAAAATTTACATGTACAAGTTTAAATTTTTATCAAATTTAAAAAATTTAGACGTTAAATTCACAAAAACCCTAATTTTTAATTCTAAAATTGAGCTTGTGGGTTGTCTAATTTGGATTTATTATTTCAGTTTTGATTATTTATTTAATTTAAAATTCAAATTTTCCCTCTTAGATCTCATTCTAAATTTGAATGACATAAGCTTTGTGGTTGAATTTACAAAAATCCTAATTTATAATTCTAAAATTATCTTGTGGGTTGCATAATTTTTTGAATCTAATCTTTATGATATGCTATGCCGTGATCTAGATGCATTTATCTTTCAAATTCACAAATCCAATTTCTTAATTAATTGGTTAATCAATCATTTTCACAAAATTCTGTATTGCTTAATCATAAATTTCAAATTCAAATGTCAAATTTCTTTTTACAAGAGGAGGATCTTAAGTGGAAAGGATTTAAGATATATGGAAATCCCCTTTATGAGCCTTTCAATGAATCCTCTCCCAAATTTTCTCTCCCTAAAGAGGACATATTGATGCAAGAAAATAATTTTAACACTTTTCTCAATGATCTCCCTATTTGGGATGAACCATTGGAGGATGGTGTGGATTATGCTCTTAATATGTTCTTCCCCAATGAGAGTACCTTGGTGAAAGAGGATGATATTATGGTAAAAGAAGTTGATATGAGTGAGAATTTCTTTGATAACACTTCACCTTCTATTCATTTCAATAAACTTCCCCCTAGAGATGAAACATCAATAAGACATGATTGCCCCTTTCCTAACATTTGTCATGAAGATACTTTGGAACAAGAGGATAATACTATTTCCCATCATGTTTTCAATTCTCTCTCTCCTAAAGATGAAGAACCTAACCAAGATCCAATCAATGCTATTCATGTTGTTGAAGAACCTAAAATTATTGTTAAGGATGGGGTGACTTGTCAACCTGATTATCATATAGTTCCTTACATATATAATAATGAAATGTTTGCTTTGAAAGTTGATACTAATATACAAGTTGAAGCATAATATAAATTGTTAGCTCTTACAATCTTCTCTCCAATTCAAGAAAATACGACATCTCCTACTAAAGAAGTTCTTAGAGAAGAACTCTTGGAGGATGATTGGGGGTCATTTAGATTTCACACCTTATTTTTGTAGAAAATCTAAGATGACTGAATTTGATACTTGAAACTTTTATCCTAACACATGTCTAGATATTGATTGGGCTTCTTTAAACTTCAATCCACCACCTAATAACAAAACCTCTCCTAATCCTACACACGGATACAATGGACAAGTTTTAGGATGTGTGCAACAAAGTCATAAGAAGTCAAACTTTTCTAATGAAAAGCTAGGTTTACAACCTCCTCCTTTGTAAACATCCCCCCCTCCATTGTCTAGTGGATTTACATCTTCTCATTACCATATGGCATCCTAAAAAGCTAATTTTTTGTCCAATCCTCTTTATGCAAACTTGAATTCACTTCTTTGTTATAAACTTCAGCCTGGTACCTAGGGACTAGGGCATCCAATGCCTTGGTCTTCCTTAGAACCAAGGCACTCAGCGCTCAGGTCCTCAGGAGCAAGGCACTCAATGCTCAAGTCCTCGGGACCAAGGCGCTCAATGCTCAAGTCCTCAGGACCAAGGCACCCAACACCCTAGTCCTCCTAGTTCAGATGCAAATTTTTAGGTTCCCTTCCAAACTGTTTCAAAATCTAGATTTCCAGTTTGCAGCTCCGAAGACCATAAAAATAACATAAAAGTAATAGGTGCTGATGGATGGCATATTTTTTATGATCATTTCAAATAACATTCAAATTCCTATTTTGTTGCTCCTCACTATGTGACATTGTTATCTTACCTATTGGGGGCTCAATGTCATTCATGGTGGTACAATTTCAAGTGTAATCATACATAGTGAGCAACATAATAGTTTATTTATTATTGTCTATATGCATAGGGGGTAAGAATATTATTCTATCTTATGTCTTTCTTCTCTCATGTGTCACTATTCCCTTTAGGGGTTGCATTTTCATGTATTGATATCCTTTCTTGCATAGAATGATATATCTCTTATGATTAATCTCTCCTTAGTGGAGTTTGTGATCCTTCTTCTAATTCTTTAATTTTCTCTTTCAAGATTACCTCTCATTTAGAGTTGCATCTAACATATATAAATATATTTTCTTGCATTGGATATTTGTTCATGCAAGTACATTGTGCATTTTCTTACATCTAATCTCTCCTTAGAGGTTGCGCAATTCTTCTCATTGTCCCTACACTTGGGGGGGGAAATGATATCTCCCTTATCCTTTCTAAGGATCCACTTTATTTTTGTTGAATGGTGTTTGATTATGATTTGATGTCATTCCTTATGTGAAGTTGTTGTTTGTTCAAGGATTCTCACTTATGCAAGAGGTGTGTATCCTTGATTGCAACCTCTTCTTCACTTCACAATGTATATCTATTATAAACTTACCCCTCACATTGGGTCAAAAGTGTGTCATCCTTCATCAAGAATCTCTTTCACCTAGCAATAGGGGGAAGGTATGCATTCTTGATCTCCTTCCCTTCTTTTGGTAGAAGATATTATATTTTTTCAAGAAACTCCTCTTGAAGGTAGATGTCTTTGGAGCAAAGATCTCTTCTCCTCCAAGGATCCTCTTTACACTTGTTGCAAGATATCTCTTTTTCAACTATCTTATCCTTGCTTGTAAAAGTATGTCCTCTTTAGCTTGGATTTATGACATTGTTTCCTAAATGATATCTCCTTAGAGTTGAAGATGGGTATCCTTGCTTCTAGTTTCCTCAAGACATCAACATAGGGATATGTTGACATCTTAAGGGGGGGGGGAGGGCATACATATCGCCCTCTTTTTACCATATTGTAGCACATTTTTGCATGTCTTAAACGGGTTGTTCAAACTCGGAACCAAAGAAAACAAACTCTTATACAAGATGCTTCATGCTCGAAAATAGACATGGATTTGATATATATCTTAGATGGGATGCACATCATTGAAACCAAAGAAAACAAACTCTTACATGGGATTTCCTCGAAACCAGACATATATGTCTTAAATGGGGTTAAATATTCTTGAAACCAAAGCAAAAACCCTCTTATACGAGATGTTCTTGAAACTAGACATTCACCCCTTGGAATTTGCATTTGCATTATATGTCTTAAACAGGTTAATACACGCTCAAAAATGGAGGAAACAAACTCTTATACATGGTTCAATATACTTAAAACAAGATATCACTTGCACACACACATGAGGATGATTGGAACTATAAAAACATAGCTAGACTATTCCTACTCTCCTCCCCAACATGGATCACCTAGAAAAACACATCTAGAATGTGTATTCATGTATTCTCTCATTCTCCTCTCATGGTTCCTAGAAAAACACATCTAGAATGTGTATCCATGCTTCCTCTCTTTCTTCTCATGAGCTCATAACTTTTCTATTTGTATTTCATGGATGATGTGTGCTCTTGCTCTTTTATGTAATCACCTGTGTTATTGACATGAGTTAAGAATGATATTAGTGGTTTTTGATTATCGAGGCCTCTTCGGCTAGTTGACTTGAGGTCTTGTTTTTAGTATTAACCCCTTATGTTATATGTCCTTGCATGTGATTGTGTGGGTTAATATCTTAAGATTAGGGGATCGGTTCCTCGAGATTAGTGAAGTCTTATCTCCTTGTGATTATGCTCCTATTTGCTCCTCTCTCTCATCTTTCTACTTTAACGAGAGTATGATCACAAGCTCATACTCCGCTAAAGTGGGGGCTAAATGTAGCATCATAAATTGTACACCCTTTATTAGTGTTTTCAATTTCACACACTCCTAGAACCTATTTTAGTATTTCCTTTCCTCTATGCATTATAGAACCTTTATTATAATTAATTAATATTTAATTCAATATTATGGGTCTTATTCCACTTTATTACATCACCACACTCTTATTTGGGCCCTTAATTCTAGGTGTGCCCTTTATCATTGTATCCTAATTTTTCCTTGATCCTGCCCTAATTTCAACTCTCGAAGCATATTTTGCATATCTACACATATTAGGTTGAGCCATTGAGTTGGATTTAGCATTAGAATCATGATAGCTCGCATCCCTAGAAATTTGGACAAAAGTAGTCAGGACTAAAGTGCTAGTTGCTCTAGTCCCACACTTTTTTCCTTGAATTCCAGGAGGATGATTAAGCGGTCTTATCCTATTCAAATTAGCTTCATGTGAAAATATATTAATTCTAGGTTGGCCTAAAGGTGATTTTAATTATGAAGTCCCTATATAAGGCATCCTTCTCAACTCATTTTCATATAAGCGAATATTAGACTCCAGGCATTTGACCTAAAGCATTCAAGCATTGAAGTATTCATCATCAAGAATTTTTAGAGATCTTCAAGGTTACATTTACTTCATTCAATCATTATGGAGAAAATTACATCATTCAAATGCAAGCATATTTATGTGATTGGGGTTTTGTCATGTTCATGCCATTTCATACAACATGTGTGATTACATTCAATAAGCAAAGAATCATTATCAATTATTGCAGGTCTGAGGTATATCTTTCTATTATTTATTTTAAGTATTTGTAGTATTTCATTCAAGGTCAATTCCTAAGCCAAGGTTTGACTTAGGAAAATCCCTATTCCCAACATATTCCCCTTCTCTAGTATGCACAGGAACAAATACGAAGCTGCGATCTTCAGAATAAGCTTTATTTATAGAGATGGATCGATCCCCCATTAGAGTGCGAAAAGTGTGGAGGACCAGAGAGACCACCACACCTGTCATGACAAATCAAGAGCTCCTTCTGGGAACAGATCTAAATCCTCTTACAATTCTCATATCTAGGTTCATAGCTCGATCCGATGACTATAGCTTATTGTTCTTTCATTTTTACATTAATTCCAGCACATTTACCATAATTTTAGCATCTTCAACAATTCATTTCAACTTAAGGGAAATAAGAGGCACACTTAAAACCCCCTTGGAATTAGATTAGAAACTAGATATATTAGGTTTAGATCTGTCTAATTCCTATCTTTCCCTAATTTAATGGTCCTTCAGAAAAAAGTGGTTTTACTACATCCAATGGTGGAAAGCCTAATTTTCACCATTACAGGTGTCTTCAGGGAGGAAAGGGTTTGGGAAGCAAGCTCACAAGCCTTAGCATGACATATTTGTCAATGTTCTCTCACACAAAAATTCCTTTTAGTTTTAGTAAAGACTTGTGAAGGTTGAGGAACAATTGGCATAGGCTTCTTTTCTTCCCTTATAGGGGAAGGAACAAAAGAAACCCCAATAGGGTGAGTGATACATAATGCCAAGTGCTTTCCTTTTTAGGATGTATGAGGTGGGACTATGGCATATATAGGAGGAATAGAAGGAGTCGGAAGAAGACAAAGTCCATTATAAGGAAGAGGAATATCTATGGGTGTAGGGTCTCTAGGTTTACATAAGGCCATTATCATCTCATTTTTTCATTTTTGATAAGATAAGAAAAGGATGTCATTTCGAGGCTATAAGGGCTTGGGTTGTTTAGACCAAAAGTAATCAAGAGTGAAATTTCCACGCTTCGTTGTGAGTTGGTAAAGACTATGATTAATCGTTATAATAGTGTCATTATGAGGATATTCAAACATTTAAGAATTGTAGAAGGGATAGCTTTCATGGAAGATAGCCAAGGATGTACCAACTTCACATGAAATTGATCTGATGTAGGATTAAGAGCAAAGGTGATATCTAAGAACTTAGTACCAACCTCAATGGGAAGAGTAATAGAATCAATCATAGGACAAGAAAAACCATCATACACCTTAACTATAAAATCAAATTTATCATATGTTACTTGATCCAATTGTCGAGTAAAAAGATTTTCTTCAGTAATCACATTCACCATACATATTGTATCAATGAGCACTCCTCATGCGAGTTTATATTTGATCTTTGCAATAATATACAATGGGCCATCAGATGCAACAATAGTCTCACTAGGATCGAAGGTAATGCATAGGTCTTTTGTAGGTTTAGGTTTGTTAATAAGGTTCACAACATTATTAGACTCTACACCAAGGGCATCGGGGGAGAAAGCAAGTGGCTTGGACTCAACAACATTAATAAAATGCGAAGGAAATGGGTTCATGAAGATTTGGAGGTTTTGGTTAGGAGGAACTCTAGATTTATTACCTTTGTCATTCACACCAGCTATGGATATTATGTTGTTATCAATAAAGCCTTGAATATTATTCCTCAACTAGTAACATTTCTCATTTCATGACCTAGTTGATGATGATATTAACAAAAAAATTTAGGGTCATGGGAAGCTATAAATGGTTTGGAATGGTCCATTGGTTTGATGAGAGGAAGTTTCAACACATTAGCATTCATCGGCCTCAACATTATACTATGTAAAGACTCAGAAAGAGGAGTTAATTCTTTTCTAAAGTATTTGGATTTAAAGGGGCCACACCTAGTGTTGTGGCTACCACTTGAGTTTTGATGTTGTCATTTATGTTGATAAAATATTTGTTGTGTTTGAACTTCATAAATGATTATTGAGAGCTCTCATTCTTATCATCTGAAACCATTGAAGAGGATGATTCAAATTGACTCACTTGAAGCTAATCATTATTGAGTGGTGCACACAATTGTGTGAAAGAAGTAAACTCAAAAAATAGAAGCTTATCTCTTATATCATTTTGTAAATTAGCAGTAAAAATTCTTTGAACATCATGATCAGGAATAAGATAAATAATTTGTGAATGTACTTGTTTATATCTACCAATAAAGTCAGTCACTTAAATTTCTTTAACTCCCTGCTTACAATGAATCAGATTAGTCAAACTAATCTTAGGACAAATGTTATTTTGAAATTGTTGAATGAAATCATTAGCCAATTGTTAAAAAGAAGTAATTTAATATGGAGATAAAGAACAATGCCATTGTAGGTCTTTACCTCTAAAGGTTGAGGAAATAGTTTTCATGAGTCTTTGATCATGAAAGAAATCACTACACAAAGTTTGAAAAGTTTTCATGAGTCAAGGGGTCACCTTTTACATTGTATAACTCCAATTGAGGATTTTCCACATGCTTAGGAGGAACCACATAGACAATCTCATCAGATAGTGGGCTCGCTACATCAAATGTGGGAATATTTAATTTTGATTGAGTTAAAGAAGCCAATTGGTGTTGTAAGGATGAGACATTTTTAGCTAGGTTATTGATAGTTACTTTAGTGGATGGGTTGGAATTGAACATGTTACATTGTGATGGAGGAGTAATATTATTGTAAGTAAGTGGAGGTTGGGAATAAGGAAATGGAACATTATGGTATGTTGGTATGGGAGATGGTTGTGAAACAAATGGAAGACTCACAAAAGGAGGTATGTAAGAATATTGATCAATAGGTTTGCCCCCATGACTAACATGTGTAGAATTAACATTATATGTGGAAGTATTCATTATAGAAGATGTAAATGTAGGCACACTAGGCAAGGATGTAAGCATATGAATGAAATGGTTAACTTGGCTAGTGGGTTGAGAGTAACCAAGGACTTCGGCACAACTTTTGATTGGCATAATATTAGTATCAACATTATGAGCAAAGATACACAACAAATCCATGCCTATCTTATCACTTTGCACCATTCTTTTCAATCATTCAATCAAGGGGATTGCATTACTATCAAGGTATTGTTGACCCATCCATGTTGAAGATTTTCAAACTCATTATCAATCTTCTCCAATTGGTCAATAGTAACCCTAATTAGTGATTCATCCTCATCATGAGAGGTATGGAGTGAATGGGGATATGTGATGTCATTTTTTGGATTAGAGGAAGCACCAACATTCACATGGAAAATGTTAGTCAACTGACGCTTCATATCCTTAGTGTTTAAACCTTGGGAAGCGCTAAGTCTATAACTTCTTCTCATTGGAATATTGTAGGTAAGACTAAGGGTAACGAAACTTGTGCACAAAGAGGTAAAATTGAATGCAAATACTTTACTAGTAGAACTTGGTAAATAAATGACTATGTGACTAAAACTTTTAGTTACGACAACTAAAAATGACTAAATTCTAGTTTTTTTTTTGCAACATAGCTATAAATGACTAATTTGGTCATCGGGTAAAAAACACAACTAAATAATTAGTCACACAAATAATATATATAGATATAGATATGTATGTATGTATGTATGTATGCATGCATGTATGTGTGTGTGTCTCTATGTGTATGTGTATGTGTGTGTGTGTGTGTGTGTGTGTGTGTGTGTGTGTGTACATATACACATTATATATAGAGAGAGATCTCTCTCTCTCTATATATAAATAAAATATGTACACACACACATATATGTATGTATGTATATATGTATATATACATATACATACATATGTGTGTGTACATATATATACATATGTATACACATACATATACATATACATATGTGTGTACATATATATACATATACATATATGTATATACATATGTATGTATGTATGTGTATATATATATGTATACATATGCATATATGTGTATGTGTATGTGTATGTGCGTATATGTATATGTATACATATATATACGTATACATATATGTATATGTATATGTATATGTATTGTTACCTATTTTCCATCTTCAGATCAAAAAGCTGAAAATAGCCTTGTGATTTATTAAAGATGTGTTTCATGATTTTATATACGTATACATATATGTATATGTATTGTTACCTATTTTCCATCTTCAGATCAAAAAGCTGAAAATAGCCTTGTGATTTATTAAAGATGTGTTTCATGATTTTATATACGTATACATATATGTATATGTATTGTTACCTATTTTCCATCTTCAGATCAAAAAGCTGAAAATAGCCTTGTGATTTATTAAAGATGTGTTTCATGATTTTATATACGTATACATATATGTATATGTATATGTATATGTATTGTTACCTATTTTCCATCTTCAGATCAAAAAGCTGAAAATAGCCTTGTGATTTATTAGAGATGTGTTTCATGATTTTCAAAGCAAAAGTAAATAAGTTAAAAGGGCTAAATATTAAATCAAATATCTTTGCTTTAATAAGATTGTAAAAATTTAAGATTTCTTCTTTAATAGCAAAGAAAGAAACCTTTTTATAAAAAAACTTGTAAAATAAGCATGCAAATATCCTTATTTTACAATAAAGAGTTCCAAAGGTCAAAATGGGCTATAGTTCGAAGGAAAAGTATCATTGGTTTGGAGGGAAATTGAAAAAAGGAAAAAAGAGGGAAGTCAAATTTAATATCTTATCTTAAGAAGTTCTCCACGTAGCATGCAATATCCTTGAGCCCTTTACCCACATAGCAAGAAGTAAAGCTAGGTTTTCTGCTGGAGAAAACTTTAGTTGTTTTTGCAAAAGAAAGCCCTAAATCTCTTAAAAGCTACAGATATCATGGCGGCCAGAGGCAAAGGTGTAGTCTAACAGCAGTTCAAGATCCTTTCTTCCTCGCATATCATGCATCCATCTTCAATTTGCAGGCTAGAGAGGTATTCATTTGATGTATTTTTCAATTTACTATAAGGGATTTATGAACAAGCACGAGGGAATATTTATAATTAGTTTTATAAAGCCAAGTTAACCAATATCTCAGGTGTGAACTTATCTTTAACTCATTTGAGAGGTTTACGCATGTAGCATTAAATTTTCTACATGATAATTGTTTTCGTGAAGCATATATCCGAAGATACAATGTGATAGTTAAGCTATATTTTAAGGATTTCTTACCAAGTCATAGGTTTCCCACAATAATGTTTTGCATGAGATATTATTTGAAACTTGCATTAAAAACTTGGTCTGGCCATTATCAAACTCTATTCATACCATCGTAGAATAAATTTTTGAGATTACTTTAAGATTATAAATAGCAGAGAATAGTGATCTAAGGCCAAGCATAGTCAGTCATGAAAAAAAGCACAGCCATGCCTCTGAATACAAGGTATAGACCAGGTGTCAACCAATAAGAGATAATAGGTTGCAGTCTATATGCGGACAGAGCATCGAAACCTTCGAGCAATAAAGAAAAGGCATCACAAGAAGATATCAATGTGCAACCCATACAGTGATTAGAAGAAGACACGATCCTCTTTGCAAAGGGTGATCACAGGGAAATTATATCACAGAGCCAACCTCAAAAAGAAAGCATAGAATTGTTTGAACATAGAGCATAACACAAATTGAGATGGAGTTTTCAGGATGAAAAGCCAATGACTGTCACATAGTCATACCAAAGAAAGAAAAAAATGATGTATCATGTGGGCATGAGCTTTATGGGGTTTGACAGTCAAAGTGTTGAGGAAGAGTAGCCACTCAAGTCAAGAGTTAAACCACAAAATAAACAAACACCTTGAAGAATATATACATACAAAGATATGAGGTTTCAGTACTTGTCAAGGATAATAAAGAATAATTTGCAGCCCTATATATCTCAATGATGATTCACAGTTACAAAGCTTTGAAATTTTGAATAATGCATTCATTCACAAAGACAGTGACTATACATCACTAATACATAGTCAAGGTATGAGACCGTCATACAAAGAATCCAGCAGCAGACAAATTTTAAGATATTGTCATAAGCCCTAGGTATGAGATGGATGTTATGAGAAGATCACAGTCTAACAGTCTATAGAAATCACAATATAAAGAAGAGGGTTTGATGCCAAAACATCATTAAAGACAACAATGCACCCAATGATCACAGTCAAGGACAAAGGTAAAACAATGTTGCAGGTTCTTGATAGTAAGAGTATCCATGCAAAGTCATCACAAGAGGGATTTTTAAAAAAGGTTGTATTTTATTGTCACAGTCATGAATTAGAGCAGTCTCTTCATAAAGGACAAGAGATACAGGTCTTGCATAAGGTACAGTCCCAAACCTATTGGATAAGAGCCAGCAATGTTGTTCGAAAAGACAGTCACAGTGACCACATAAATAATGCCAAATGAAGGGTATCTTTTGAAAATATGTGTTCAACCATCAAGGCAAATCTAATATTGTATGATAGCAGTCAAGTGTTTTATTTTGCAATTGAGATGACCATGCTAGAAGCTTTGCAATATCAATAGCAGGCATATCATTGTTATAATACCAGTCATTGTTTTAGTATAGAGAAAGTTACAAAGAGCCTGGTTAACATGTTCTGAGAAATCTCAACGGAATCCATGTTATCACAATGAGCCATCAAAAGAGCCAAGTGCATGAGATCACTGCAAATAAGGCATAGTAACTGTCTATCATGAAGTTCAAAGATTCTTCAAGAGCAACCCCAAAGCAAAAGGAATAGTTCATATTATAAACCAACCACAACCATGAGTTTTCATAGAGAAATTATAGCAGTGGCTTTCGTAAAAATCTTCTGACCACAAAAGTGCAGTCATGAAAGATGAATGAGTATGGACCTAAATGACCTAGATAATAAGTTCTTGGGATCAAGATAAATATAAGCCAATGCAAGCACATTAACCTTAAAAGGCATAAGGTATTGTGTCTCTGTCATTTGGATAGCCATGCAATGTTACAGTGATGCTTAATTGAGTATGATAATAATATAACAGTCACAACGCATCATGAAGATAGAGCATGACAGAGATACAACCAAAACATAGTCAAACACAACCCAAAAGGAAATCATAACAGTGAATTTACAGTCATACAGAAGATAGTAGCAGACTTCCAATTCAAAGGTTTTCTGCGTTATGAGCCCAAAAGTCAGTATTCAAAACCCTAGGGTAGAGCCTTCATCACAAAAAGAGCAGTGCACTGTGAAGGAGCACAATGAATAGAGGAAGCCTTATTTGTAGCAGCAGGTTCTTAGAAAGAAAGCCATAGTATCAAGATAATAGTGAATGTGCCATCAAGGCTCTATACATAAAGACAACCATTGAGAGACTCGGAGCACACCTTTGAGCAGTCTCAATACTCTATAAAGTCTCAGTGAAGAGAGCCAAATACGAAGAAATAACAATGAAACATGCATTGCCCATGCAAAAGACAGTGATCTTTCATAAAGAGCTAAAGGACAGTGACAGAGCTACCAAAGACTTGAATAATGCTAAAGGGACTCTAAGATGATTGACATGACCTAAAGAGCAATGAATAAGAGATCAAGGTATGAATGATTAATGGATGAGTAATAACGATAAAAGGACAACATAAGAGGGGAAAATTATACAGTCACATGCTCCTATAGACAATGTATAGGAGTGCAGTCCTAAAATGCAAACATGAAGCACGATGGCTTAATTTAGTGAAAGCGGGTCACAAAAAAGTAACTGTAATAGTCATAAAAGAATAAATAATGCAAAGAGGGCTTTTAATATTTGAAGGGATAAATAAAGTGCAACAAGGAAGTAATTTGTTGACTCCAAAAGACTTCTTAGTATGTAAATAGAATGCCCAATGGGTATACATACAGTTTAGAGACAGTTTGAGGCCAAAATATCTCCATTACTTCTTCAAGGCACACTTCCTTTGAACGAGACTATATCCTTTATTACTATTATGAGGGTTGCATTTATGGTATAATGTTGCACTGTCATAGTGGGGATGAAGCCTTCCTTTATAGGTGTTTGGGACTGAATTTTTTTAAGCAATGTTGTTGATAGCTATAAAGCTTCTTACATGTTTGGATTTTATTTTGGTCTTACCAATATGCATGATAACAAAGTTCTTCCTCTCAATACCAAAGAATCCTCAGTGTTTCCATAAACAAAACCTAGGCTTCATTACTTCAAAACCAAGATACACTTACAACAATAAAGGTCACCAATAATCAATGTAAGGGCTTCTACTTCTCTTGTTGAACTAAGGCTTTGTTGGGTTTTCAAGTTCAAAATACAAGTCTTTTCAAGTTAAAATGTTGGTTCTAAGATTGAGTTTCAAGATTAAAGTAATCCCTTACATCATGTATCCATTCAAGGAGGATAAGATAAAGATTGAGTTCATTTCAAGATCAGTTGATCAAATCATACCACATCAGTTTAAGAGGCTTAAAAGAGGGTGTTTGAGGGAAAATACAATAGTCTAACATAAGTTTTAGGCCCATATGGGTGGAATATGGATTAGGTAGAGTCTTGATCTTGTTATCAGTTAGTTCAAGGAAGTTCACTTCACTGTTATTGCTCTTACTGTATGCTGCAACATTGAAATCTTTCTCTAAAACACCTTACACACACCACAGAGGTACTGAACTGAAGAAGAGGAACATTGTTGCTTCTCTATCATGAATAAATTTTGAGCTTAGACTACATATTCAATCTTTGTCTTTCTTTACCAGTGATCTCTTTGGCAACACGTGGGACTATCCTTCTTTGATTACTGCATTGATCTGCTTTATGACTATTCTAAAACTTCTTTCTTTATTGATCTAAACACTTTTGTTTTAGACTATCTATTATTGATGCTACATTGCTATTATTTTAGACTATCTATTATTGATGCTATAAAAAGTTGTTCACTATTATTGTTCATGATCCTTGGTACCTATCCTTGACTATCACAATACCCACTCTTCATTTTCTTTTCATACTTCCATTTATAGATGATGCTGCAAATGACAGCGATCTATGTTTATTCAATTTGAAAATGATTTCTTTTAATGCTCGATAAGAATGATATTGTCTCTGCTCTTTTTTAAATCTGGAAATAATTCTTACCATCTCTTTTTATGTTGCAAATCTGAAAATGACTTTTATTTTCTTCTCAAAACTCTGAAAAAGACTTTGATTTTCTTCATTTTACTGCTGCAACTTTGTGTTGTTTTTTAATGATCACTCTATCTTTGCATGCTTCGGACTATTTTAAACTTCCTCTAAAACTTTTATTTTATGGCTGCTCTTTGAAATCCTTGGATTGATTTTTTTTGAAGCATTTAGTGTTGCTCTGTATTCAAGCTGTAATTTGCCCTTCAAAACCTTATTTTACAATAAAATATCTCCATGTATACAACTGGAACAAACTAAACAAGGGCTATTGGATTAATTTTATTGTTATAATACCCTTCAAATCACTAGATGACTGAAATTTTTTATTTCAGAAAACAAAATCACTATTTTTCTAAAATAATTCTTGGCTTAGATGATCTTCAAAGCCTTTTGGTCTAATCCCAAATCTTTATCATGTAACTATGAATGGTTATGCATTAAAAAAGTGTAAGATGGTTATGTACCCATGATATGCATAAATTTTTCTCATAAAACCTTCTCATGTTGTCTCATTAAGACTATCTTCTACACTATTGTTATTGATCACCTCTTGGTTCTTTGGATGGATGGAGTCCTCTATCTTCTCCATAAGATTTTGGTTTTCTGATTTTTGACCATGCTCATTGTGCTATTACGACTTCTACAACATAATTGAATGGTTTTCTCACTATTTTATGACAGTGATTGTCAATTTTTGACTCTGGCTTGAGAGCTATTTTGATATCTCATTGTGAATGCATGTTTGTGTTACCTATTTTTTCGCTTTAGGCCAAAAATAGCCATGTAGCAAGCCTTATGTTCTATAATGAGGTTTTAGAGGGATTTTAAATGCTAAAAGAGAGCAAAAAGCCATTTCAAAGTGTTTTTTAATCATTGATTGTAAGTATCATATATATTGGGGCTTTACTTCATCATAGGGTTGTACTTCATCAAAATGCTGCTACAACAAGCTTCTCACTGTCTTTTTGTCTTTACTATCTCCATACATTGATTTACCTAGCTTGTATTTGTAGTTGCTAAGGATTGCTCATCTTGTTTGGTGACTGTCAATCATAGATGTATTCCATTATGTAGATGTCATCAAATCTTGTTGTCTTTAATGAAGGACTTTGATTGCATGTTTGTTCTCTTCAACATGATGATCTTCCTTTGTGTTGATAACCTTCAAGACTATCATTCTTTTATGACAATGGCTACCATTGGGTTGTGTGCTATAAACATTAATTACTCTTTAATTGCTTGTGGATTTTTTATTTTGTAACTCGTTCTTCATCATTGATTTGCTCTGTGATTCTTGATGATCTTGGGGTTGTTCTTTCTTTCATACCATGTTGTCTATGCTATAACCCGTGACTAATTTTATGCATTACTATGGACGTCTGTTATTTGCTAAGGACCATTCTCTTTAAACACTTTTCCAAAGCATTGGCTCTTTCAATGGTATGGCTTACAATTTGATTTTGATCTTCTTAGTCCCTTATTTTGATAAAACTCTTCTTCCCCTTGACTATATTTTCCTATTTTTCATTCATGGTCTCATCGTCATATAAACCTTTGAAATATTTATAGATTGCCTGTATTTGCCTTATATTCTTATGTATATAAGGATGATGAGTTGGTCCTACTTTTCTCTGCTATTGCAAATATCCTTCCCACCCCCATTGCTGGACATAGTAACGCTAGGGAAGATGCGACAAGGCTCTGGCTTTTGGTTAACATTGCTATTGTAGGTCTATTAGGATAAGCCCTTATTGTAGAACACCCTCGCCTCTAGGAAGGTAAACTCAAGGGAAAGTTGGCCGAAGAAGTAGGGGAATCGTCTAGCATATCCTAAGGGACATTCCTTTGTGTTTTTTGTTTGTCATTTTGAAATACTCAATGTAATGTCGATGACAAAATATGGTTTTCCATATAGTTAGCTTTGAAAAGGTTTGAGACATTTTGTTTAGCTTTTTGTTCTCCTCAGCAGTCTTTGGTTGTAGGCATTCATGTAAGCTCTAGCCTTTTCAATTTTGTGCCAGATTATCAGGGGTTTATAGTTTCTTTTGTTTTAATACTCTGTTACATGTACAATCTATTTCTAATAATATGTAAAATTTAGGCCTCGGTCTTTTAAAGAAAAATAAAAAATGTATACTTTGTTATCTTCATGAGCTTCTTGGAGAAGCTATTGTCTTTGGGGTCTTTTGTAATGTTCTTTGTGACCATAATCATCACTGTGAATGGGCTATTAAACCTTGAATGCTATGGGTTCATAAACTCCCCTTTTCTACACATGAATGTGGGCTTGGCCTTTGTCAATATATGCTCTAAACATGCTTCTTAACAACTTCTTTATGCTCTATTTGGCTGCTTTTTGAGGTGGAACATGGTTGCCATGCATTACTCCAACCCCTAAGTACTATCGTTGTACTTTGTTCTTGTTGGTGTTTGTTTTATCATCTACCAAACATTAGAATAAGATACCCAAAGGTATTTTATCCTCTCCTGAAAAATCACTACTGATTCCAAGGTCTATATGTGCGAACAAGCGACTTTAGTGGGATAGCTACTCGTGTAGTGTTTGCTGAAAATCTCAAGGGGGACTTACGTTAACAAATGTCTTTTAAGCTTCTGGACTTAGACGGATTTAGCAATTTTAGGCTCTCTCTTTTTTTTTAGATTTTTCCGGATTTAGACTTTCAAAAAGGGAAAAAGGGATAGGGTTTCAGAAGGCTGATCTAATCCTACGAATTCTGGAGACGGTATTAACTGGGTGCTCTCGAGGAACCACACTTTCTTCAACGGGTTGTGCTTATGATCGAAGTTTTGGCATGCACAGGGGATAGGCTCAGACTAACTTTGCACAGTGAAATGGAAATCATCCATTCACCAAAAGTATGAGCAGAGATACACCGTCAATTAACACTTATCAAATCCTTCATTCAATTTTAACAACATGAAAGCAAATCTAAATTAACTTTAACTAAAGCGTTGAGGAAATTGAAACCATGCTAATCATTCAAATAATAGAGATTACAAAGCCTTAAGAGAAAGCACACATGCAATATATTATTCAAAAATGACCTTCACGCAACAATACATCAAAAACCTCACACTCTCCAAATGAGAGGAGGTAGCCTTATATAGTTTTCAGAAAATAAATGAACGACCGAGATTGAACAGTGATCAAGGGCCCAGATTGAAAGCTACAAACCCTAATTAGGGTTTACCAGAACTCTATTAGTTTGAATGAATGAGAACATGACAAGTGGCACAGTTGCCATTCTCACTAAAGTATGTGTCTAATTTCCTTTTTGGATAAATCAGGTTCATTGAATCTGGGCATGTTGACTTGGAGCAATGTGATTGGTCGAAAGATGACGAGGCGCCATCGCAGCGTGAGCCACTCCTAATCTTGTTGAGGCGGTGCAGGAGCAGGTACGAGAGTTGGATCAACTCCTTGGGGCGGCAATGGATGTTGCTCTCTTCCTTGAATTTGTGCCTCAATGCGGTCAACAATCTCTTCCTCCTCTTCAAGGATAAAGCACATTCGACACCAATCAGGATAATTTATTTTTACACCCCAGGCTAAGCTGTATAACTCTGTGACGATGTCTTCTTGTTCGTCGTTGAAATCCAAGTCTGGCTGAAGTACTGGATGAGGTTCTCTACCTGGTTCAGGAGGAATGATTGGCAGGCCCATGAAGTTCGAAAGGAAAATTGTTGAATTTCTTAGAATAATTTCTTGTTGACGACTCTATGCTTGCTTCTTCGTGGCCCCAATTTATGTTGCGTGAGAGGAGGGTGAAAGCTTCTAGATAACCCTTGCAAATATGAAATGATAGGATCAAGCTGTTCGGACATTTGTTGTGATCATGCCCTCCTTCTTGATACCTTGAAATTTGGGGAATAATTTCTCCATGCCTTGATCATAATTGAGGAAATTGGAATTTTCTTTGTGAAACATTTCCCATACTTAGCCAAATTTTGGCTATCTTCATGCTCGGATGAACCTTGCTCGTGAACTTGTCCTCAATCCTCTGTTTGGCTTGAAACTCCAGTTGTGATCTCTATGATGATCCTGCTTCTACTACCATTTGTGACATGCAAAACCAAAGGAAATTAAGTTAGAAATCTATCTTTTAGTGCAAAGTTTCGAAGGTTAGATGGCAAAATGCTTTGATCTTTCGATTTTTCAACACTTTTAGCTTTGAAACAAGCTGCGAATACTTAGAAGGTCATGCTTGAAAGAAAGAACGTTCAATCCAAAATGATCCTCTTATCAAAATTTTGGATAAACCTGATAAAGACACCCCCAATGCACTCAAAAAAATTGAGAAAATTGATAAGTCTGCCCACTAATCAACTTCACCTTTGACAAAAATGAGAATATAGAAGGAACAAAACTCAGAAAACTTGAAAGTTTTGCCTTCTATTAGCTGGTTATACTCCAAAATCTGTTAGCGTTTATGAAGAACAAAGCTGGAAATGATGATTAATGTCTCCTAAAATACGCTCAACCTGTGAAAATCTTCTTTGAACCTGTAAGATAACTCTGAAATCTGCTCTTAACTTGCTCAGAAAGTTTGAACTTTTGTGTGGGAACGAAGGAGTGAAGAAGGTATTTGTAATGAAGTTTGAATTTGCAATTAAAAACACAAAGATCTTTTCCAATTCATGTTTCTAATTCATCCTCAGTCCATCGTATCCACAAAGAAAGTTTCTATTTTAGACTTTAGTGGGCTTGTCATCTCTTCAAGTTCAAAAATCTTCTTCTTGGTTTACAAAGTGCAAGTTTCTAAATTGATTCTTAGTCCATAAATTTGAACTTGATCTTGAGATATCTTCTTTCAAAACTTTCTAATTCCATGCACAGTTCGAATTTCCTGAAGATTTGGATGACATCACCAAGGAATATTCTCCTTTCCTCAATACTTAGCAAGTATTTTTGGCTTCACCTTTGGCTTAGGCGGACTTCATGAAGTTTATTTCTCATTGTGTTGCAAGGCAAAGTCAAACTTTAATAACTTTCCTTATGTTTATGTACACTTCATGTCTTAACTTTATTACATTTCCCTCAAGGCGGACTTTTTGAAGTATGACCAAGGGTGGAGTTTAAGTGTTGCTTTGAAACCATCTTCTAGGCAAAATTTGGAGAGATAAGCATCTTCCTTCATCACCTTAGGTGGACTTTGAGAGATCATCAAGTAGGGCGGACTTTTGTGTGACCACCTCCAAGGGTGGACTTTTGAGGTAACCACCAAGGCAAACTTTGTGAACTTCATACCACTTGCTATCTCCCCACCCTAAGGCATACTTTCTTGCTTTGAATACCTTTCACTTCATCCATAGGGCGGATTTTTGAAGACTACAACTTGGGCGGACTTTTTCTTGTTCATTTCATATGCCTTCCTCCTAGGGCGGACTTTTGAAGCATCTCCATCATCATGCATGGGTAGGGTGGAGTTTTGAGTGACTACCTCCAAGGTGGACTTTTTGAAGTATCAAGAGCAGACTTTTAGACTACCTCCAAGGGCGGACTTTAGACTACCTCCAAGGTGAACTTTTGAGACTTCTCCAAGTAGGGCGAACTTTTGAGTGACCACCAAGGTGGACTTTCCCATGTTCTCTTCAGAGGGCGGACTTTGAAGACATCTCCATCATCATGCATGGGTAGGTCGGAGTTTTGAGTGACTAGCTCTGAGATGGACTTTTCGAAGTATCAAGAACGGACTTTTAGACTACCTCCAAGGGCGGACTTTAGACTACCTCCAAGGCGAACTTTTGAGACTTCTCCATGTAGGGCAGACTTTTGAGTGACCATCAAGGCAGACTTTCCCATGTTCTCTTCACAGGGCGGACTTTGAAGACATCTCCATCATCATGCTTGGGCGGACCTTTGGCAGCTCACAACACTACTTACCTTGGGCGGACTTTGGGGTTCATTTTAAAGGGCGGAGTTTAGAGTGTTCAAGAAGGCAGACTTTTGGAGTTCAACTTATTCTCTTCTCAAGTGGGAGGGTGGACTTTTCAACTTCCACTTGCCATTCGTGGGTGGAGTTTTCAACTCTCTCCATAGGGCAGACTTTTTGGCTCCCTCCATAGGGCGAACTTTTCATCCCTCTCCACGGGGCAGACTTTTCATCCCTCTCCACAGGGCGGAGTTTGGAGAGATCACCAAGGCGGACTTTTGAGACTTCACCTGTCATAACATTCACCATTACACATTGATTAGCCAGACTTAAGAGATTTGGAAAACTTCAAAATTCTACAATTTCTTCAATTTTAACTAGATTAACTTGAAATTTGAAATCCATACTCAGGAAAACCATCTGAAGCATCCCGACCCCTAAAATGTAGGAACTTAGCTTTTTGGATCAAAACTTGAAAATTTTCAATAGCTTTCGATGCATGCCAATGGTATCAGTGCAAACCCTAGGTCCCCACTCCGAAAAAAGCAAAAAGTAGACATCCCTAAAAAATAGGGAAAACTTTCTAAAAATAGCCATACCAGGGATTGGGCTAAAATTGCCAAAAACGAAACTTCCTAAAAAATAGAAAAAAGCAAAAAAACAAACTTTCTAAAAATAGAAAGTTGTTCAAATTCGTTCAAATCAATTGCGTTCTTCGTCCTTTGGCCTTTCTAGGCACTTTGACGGTATCTGGACTTTGTTATCACTTGGCTCGCAAAAACTGACTACCAATCCTTAGGACTCAAACCGTTCAAAACTTGACAGAACCGAGGAGAACTTGAAGTGGAAGGCCACAAGCACTAACAAAAACCCTAGAAAGCAAGAAAGGAGAGGGTCCCCATTTGCAATGGGGCGATGTGTGAAAAAAGTCACAACAGTTCTCCATGTGATCCTTGCTCTTCTTATTTGTGTGGATTGTTTTAACAATGTTTTGACAGTTCTTAGGACTGCATTTTCCTTGATTTTCCATTAAGCTCAATTGCTCTTACAATGGTGCATGTTGCTACAACCTCTATACACCTTCTTTGCTATGACCATTGCTTGAATCCTCTTTCATCTCTGTCAAATCTGCTCATACAGTGCGCTCTAAAGCTGCAACAACAACCCTAATGACTGTTATAACCATTCTATCTCCCCGTGTCTTGTAATGGGCTTATTCAATGATCATATTTACTTGTGTTCATCACTAGACACCGTGAATACTACTCCTCTTTGATATTTGAATGAGCCTCTATCTTTGTTATGAGATAACTGTGTATTTCCATGGATTGTGATTGTGGCTCATATCCATGTGGATGCTCCTATTGCCATCTCACTATATCATCTCCATTGTTGCTAAGGAACTGCTCACTATCTTAGAACTATGACAATCATTTGTAACTGTTTTGAGATTTCCTCTTTTGAAGTCTTTCATGGCCTTAAAGTTCTCCTTGAAGTATTTCAATAGTCAATGAATTCGTTGGTGGCATTCACTATCTTTTTCAAATGATTTATATCATTATTACCCTGCACTATGGTTGAGACTCCCATGATGGACCGTCACAGTCCATTGTGAAAGCATTATCACTCATATTCCTTCAAAGGACTGCATCTTTATTAATTGAGTTTGAAGCCTTATTGGTTTCACCAACAATGACCTCATACACTCTACAAATCAACCTTTAATGTTTACGACAATCTTTATCAGATTTGACTACTATTCACTGTGAAATGATTTGTGGTCTTTTGTTGCTTTTCAGATTTAAAGATACATGCTCTATACTCCTCCATACCCTACAAGCCCTTTCATATTTATACTGATTTTTCTCTTTATCCTCATTTAATTGTGCATGTATCTTCTTGATTGCTAGGGCTTGTTGTAGCTTCTCATTTTGATTGTACGATGGCTACTTATTGACATTATGCTGATCAAATCTCTATCTTTTCTGACTTCCAATGTCTTTTTGATCAATATGGGACTCAGACTTTCTTTGGCTGCTTCTCTTTGTAGACTGTGGCAATCTTAGGTCTATTAGACCTATCATCTGTGACTATCTCTTGGCAAGAATTCTTGAATTGCTATCTTCAAAACTGTTATTTCTCTTTTGACTCCTGAATCATCACTAAGAAATATATCAAGCTGCTCTATCTTATATGCTTTTGCAAACCTTTGTTCCTTTTGGTAAAGACCTCTACTCTTCCCTTGATGAAGGCTCAGGCTTAAGGCTCTAAATGTTGTCCTCGAAACTCATAAGGCTGCTCCAAGATGACTTTCATCTACTTTATCACTGTACTAAGCCTTAGCTGCAACCTTCATTATTGTAATATTGTCAATAACTCTTTGTTTCAATTCACAAAGCTCTTATTTCTCTGCACTGAAAACTTGACTTTTACTGTCATACATCTTTCATTCTAGCTTTTGATTGCACTTTCTGTTATTACAATAATGTGGTTGTTCCTGGCCATTATACTTTGTGTATGGTGTTACAACTATCTTTTTTTGTATCTTCTTAAGTGTGAAGATCTCTTTGTCCAAAACCCTGCCATTATGATCTTTGTCAAGGTTTTATGCCCATGATGAAGGAGTATATGATAATCCTTGTAACTTTAAAATCTTCATATCAAGGTTGATAACAGATCTCTTGGTTGTCTTTTCTGTATTCCTTTCTAAATCTAAGATTTCCCAAAAGTCTATTCTTTGTGCTATCAACATGACTGCATGGGGTTGCTTTACTGTCCTTGACATTTCTTGTTGTAGACACCTAAAATTGTCCTGTCTAATTAAATAAATATTTTTATTTATTTAATTATTTTAGCCTAATTCTTCTATTAATTAAATAAATCTTTATTTATTTAATTAATTCATCTATCCTCTTCTAGTCTTATTTCTCATTTAAATAAATACTTTTATTTATTTAAATAATCTTTTTCCCTAAATTAAATAAATATTTTTATTTATTTAATTGATCCCACTTCTTTTATTAATTAAATAAATCTTTATTTATTTAATTAATTCATTAGCCTTTTCTACCTATGACACGTCATTCATTTCTTAATTCCTATAGTACCTACCCTCTCATTATTTTCTTATTTTTTCTACCTACCCTCTAATCCTAGCCGACCATTTATCTTTTACACCTCTCAATCTTATCCCTCCACTTCTTACAATGTCTTCTATATAAGAGGATGCTTCCTTCATTATCAACCCTAATCAATCCTTCAAGCATTCTAGCATTCAAACTACATTTCCGTTCTTTGTTGAGCTCTTGTGCACACATAAAATTTGAGAGCAAATATATCAAACAAGATCAATGGAGATAGGAAGAATGGAGATACAAACTCTATTGGACATGTGATGGTATAATCTTTGTGATTTCATTTGATTTGCATTGTCTTAGGTAATCTTCATATGTTATGGTGGATCTTTGTTGTTGTTAGGCTAGGGTTTTGTGGTTGAATCTATTTAGTCTTTCAATATTGTTGTTTCTATTTTCACCATAAACATTTTGGCCATTATTGTCTTATGATTAGGCAGTGACACAACTGCAGGAGATGGTTCCCATGCCTTGGGGCATTTGAGCAGATGTGGAGGATGCAGGGATGGATGCAGAGTACACTGCATATTGGGGAGAGCATCCATTTCCACGATTGACGGATTTAGGGGAGCCGATAGAGGGAGACAGTGGAGGTGATGGAGATGATAGTGGCGATGGCAGAGGTAGAGGCCGATGACGGAGGCGAGGCGCAGTGGTAGAGAGGAGGGTGGCTCAAAGGAGAGAGGGCAGAGAGGAGAGACAGATGCATGTAGTGAGGGGTAGAGGTGGATTGTTGTTACAGGTGCTAGCAGCACAGGTTCCTAGACAGGTACATGGACGGGGACAGGGACAGGAGCAGCCACAGGGACAGGGTGAGGGGAGAGAGGAGGAGGATGAGCTACTATCCTTGAGGGAGATCTGCCAAGGACAGGCAGATGAGATCCAAGATCTAGAGAGGGACACGGTTAGGCTCGGGAGATAGTTGAGGGACACTGAGCGGGAGAGGGATCAGGCTATTCAACGCTATATAGAGGTCGAGACAACACTGAGGGCAGGGAGGCAGGCAACAAAGGACATTGGGGCCAGATACGCCTATGTTCTACGAGCAGGGGAGGAGATAGCCTACTGGCAAGACCTGTACTATGGAGTGGTGCCACCAGATCAGCAGGCTAGGAGCTTCCGGAGACCATCGTGGACGATGACGACCACTGGAGGGAGAGACAAGAGACAGACGTCTAGTGATGGGGTCATGGGTCCTCCACCACCACCAGATAGAGGGGGCAGGAGAGATGATCTTGGGGTGGGTCCTTCTAGGGCTCAGACTTCATCGAGGCCAACCGACTTCGAGGGAGGGAGTTCATCATAGCCTTAGAGGGCTCCCTATGTATCAGTTTTGTGTATGATGACACCTTTGGGTGATTGTAGCCATATGATTTTTGACATCATTGTATCATGACACTTGTAATTTTGATATATATATATGAAATGATTCATCTTTGCGACAACTATATGCATGTGTACATATGTGATGCTTATGATATGGATGCAAATATGTTCATGATGAAATGCAATATTTTTGTTCTTTTATGTTTTATATGTTATGCAAATGTGAATGTATGAAATGCAGATGAATAAGATAATGCAAATGATGAGATGCATGAGGAAAATGTGAAATTTGCTAACATGTGTTGTGTGCAGAATGTGATGTAATTGTGATATCTATATGCTAATATGTGGTAATGCAGGTGCAAACTACATGAAATGCAAATATTTTTGGCGTGTCATTATACTCAGTCATGTGATAGCGGGCTACACGGACTCGAGAAGGACGATGAAGGTTAATCAAGGGGGATGAAAGATAGAAGACATGGAAGTGAAAGAGCTTCTTGTGCTATTATCATCATTGCGCTTTATTATGGCAAAATAGGTTATGACAATCGAGGCATATGTTTGACCCAGAAAGTCATTGTACCTGTTTGCATGAAGATCAAACAGTTGCAAATAAGGAATGCCCCAGTTCATACTAGGCTCACAACGTCCTCATATCCTTGGACAAGTCATAGCATTACTAAGAGACAATCCACAAACAACAAAGAAAAATAGGTGATGATACCCTATCCTCGCCTTTCTAGTCAAAGACATCCTCGAGATAAAATCTCTAGTCAGAGACATCTCGGAAAAGCTAAAAGACATGTCACAAAAAAGTAAAATCAAAAGAAAATCAAAACTCGACATCCACATTCACTGTAGTTCTCAAGTTTAGTGTCTCTTGTCACTTGTATAAGTCTTATTTGATTGTGGTCACAATGTTTACTTTCACAAAAGGATAGATAGCACTGAACCATAATGTTGTCTAAGTGTTGAAAGATTTGGTTTGTTGAAGCCCATTGCTGCTGTGTCTCATCTAAAACTGGATCCATGAAACTGATACTTTATTGCAGAGAAGACGAAACCTTATTGTTGATTGGCGATGCAAGCGTTGCTTTATTGTGGATTGTGTGCGGATAGATTGAAGAAAAATGGAAGAAACTGTACTCCTTAGAACGTGTGATGCTCTCAGTTCCACACCCATCACTAGACATAGGATTTGCCTTAGCCACATATAGGAGCTGATTTATTATGGACGAAAAGGTTGTGAGTGTGTGCAAAGTGAAAGGATGAGGTTGAATCCTGAAGGAGGGAGGAGCAATGTCTCTACACATGGCGCTGGTGACCCGGTTTTCACCATGGTATTTGCCCAGGGCGCCACCGAAGTGGTTTTCACTGTTGGACAAATTTATTTCTCGACCTTTTTTTTTTGTGTCACAAGGTGCCTGTTTGCCAGGTTTTCACCAAGTAACGATTTTATGTTTATGATTTTTTTTGTATTTATGACTTTTTTGTATTTTTTATTTTTTTGTATTTTTGTATTTTTTTGTATTTTTGAATTAGGATACTCTGAAAGAGCTATGTGTAAAACCTGCGAAGGTGCATGTTGTTGATAGGATCCTCCAAAGGTTCGCCCTCTGGGGTTGAGAGCTGATATGCACTGGATCCAAAGGTTGTTGTAATGATGTAAGGACCAAGCCAATTCGGTTCAAACTTGCCCTTCTTCTGTCTGTCTTGTTGATTTTTAGGATTTTCCTTCAGAACTAAGTCATCCACCTCGAATGTGTGAGGCTTTATCTTATGATTGTAGTTGCGTCGTTCCTTGAACGAATGATGTGTAGCTCGAGTGACTGTCTTCCTTGATAAAGGAACTGAGATAGAATTACTAGTGTGTGGATTACACAGGCCCGTATGCGTGTCACCTAAAGAAGTTTGGGCATCCCTGACAACAAAGTCCTTCAAGGAAGCTTCATTAAAGGTCCATGATGTATCGCCAGAACAGAAAGGATGTGTGAAATAAGTGGATGAGTGATGAAGGCTTATGATTGTGAAAAGAAGTGAAAGTATCATGACATGATGGAGACTTAGGATCAACAAGTATGCTTTTTCACTTGAAATTTAAGAACTTTTGCCTCCAATTATTTTGGTATTAGGGGAGATCATCTCTTGCTCTTTTTCTTTTATAGGATCTTTATCCTTGACCTTAATTTTTGTAGAGTCCAATAGCTTTTAATTTTGTTTTGGACTGAAGGACTTCTCTTTGTTTTTGACTTTAGGTTTTTCTTTTCAAAGTTTGATTTTTCATCCCCAATGAGTAAGGGCTTTTCTGATTCTTGTTGATCCAAGTATGGGAAAGGAGTGGAAACGGAATGAGTGGATGAAATGGTAAGGCTATAAAAGTTATCAAGAGGGCTGGCGATACTCTCAATAGATTCTTCGTTGGAACCACTCTTAGGACTATTGATATCAATAGTTGCTTGCACCAGTAGAGGAAATTTGCATTCAGACTTAGTAGCCACAACACTAGGTGGTTCACACCCAATTCCTTGGCATTGCAAATTGTTTGTAGATTGTTCATGTTGATTGAATACCTTAGGAGATAGTGGGAGTTGATCAACATGAAAGATATACTCACCACATCCCATGTCTTTAATCTTGAACTTTTCTTTGATCTCTGTTTGTTTTGATGTAGAAGCTTTCAAGGATTTTGGATCAACATATGCTGATGAAGGAATAGCCTCTCGATTGACTAGGATTGCTATTTTTGATCTAGGTCGCAGATTGTTGCAATATATGAATGGGTTTGGATCAGCTTTGACGGTCACTTCAACTCCATTGTGTGGGAACTTGATACATCGATGATATGTTGAGGGAATAACTCTCATTTCATGAATCCATGGACGTCCCAAGAGTATGTTGTATATGAGATCTAGATCAAGGACTTGACAAACCACATCTTTCGTAACTGGCCCTACTCTGAGAGGTAAGGTGACTGTGCCTTTGGATGAACGCTCTTCATCATCATATGCCTTGATTGTAATTTTGTTTGTAGCATTCACAACTTTATCTGAATATCCCAATTGTATTATTGTGTTCAAAGTACATATATTAAGACCAACTCCTCCATCTATCAGGACTCGTTTTATTCGATGTTTGTGTAGGAAGGCTTCAATGTGTAAAGGTGCATTATGTGGTTGGCTTACGGAGGCGTCGTCAGCTTATGTGAATGTGGGAGAATGTGGAACGGAAAGGTATCCCACCATGGCTTGAAACTGATCCACGTTCAAATTAGTGGGGACAGTAGTGTCTCTCAAAGTTTTGTCAAGAATGGTCTTATGTGCTTGGGATATGCGTAAGAGCTCAAGGATGAAGATAAGCGTGGGTGTCTTCCCTAACTGTTCTACTAGATCGTACTCAGGTTTGGTTGATGAGGAAGCGGTGGTTTTAGCTGGAGCACCTTGCAAAGTGACCTTACTTTGATGGGTTGTGACATTACATTCAGAGGTAGATTCAGAAGAAGGTCCAATGCCTTTTAGGACAACTTTGGGTCTTTGGGTAGAATTTTCAGTCATTTTGTCCTTTATGATAATGGTAGAGACATAATTGTCCATCGAAATGTGATTAACAGTTGAATCATAGTTATAGGATGCTCTGGTATAGTTAGTCTGCTCATCTGTGGCTTTGGCTTTTCCCTTGTCATGTTTTGGGAATGGTTCCTTAAACATCTCATGTTCTTGATTGGATGAATGTCCTTCGATCTCAATGTCACCTCTATCAATAAGATCTTGTATGATGTTCTTCAGCCGATGACAATTTCCTGTTTTATGTCCCTTGCTCTTGTGATATTCACAGTACTCATCATCATTCCACCAATTTGGTTTGACCTTTGGCTCATATGGAGGATTGTCTAGAATTGTTATTATCTTGTTTGCCAGTAGCTTCTTGAAGGCTGACTCAAGTGGTTCTCCCAATGGGGTGTACTTCCTTCGTGGTTTTGAAGTTGTTTGAGTATTCACTTGGTTATTTGTAGAACTTGATCCAGAAAAAATGATTTTGGGTTGCACTGTATTAGCATCAACAACACCATCATTGACTGTGTTCTTGTTCTTGTTCCAAAATCTTGGCTTGTCTTTTCCTTTAAAGTCCTCTTTGTTTTCTTTGAATATATTGATGACACCTTGCTCAATCAGGACCTTCTCTGTCGCTAAGCCTTTCTCAATGACAGCCTTAAAGGTGGACAAACAAGCTTTTCTCAAGTCATAACCAATGCCTTTGTTGACATTTTGGGTGAACATCTCTACCATTTGATTTTGTGGAATTTCACAAGAGCATCTGCTGGCTAAATTCTTCCATCTTTGTAAGAATGATGAAAATGACTCCCCATCCTTTTGCTTGGTGTTGCACAAAGTGCCGACTAATATGTCTGTCTCTATGTTGTATGAGAAATGCTAGATAAAAGCTTCTGCTAGATCACCCCAAGACTTAATTCCAGGTGGAAGTTGGGAGAACCATTCCATAGCTTGATCACCTAAGCTTTGTGGGAATAGTCTCATCAAATATGTTTCTTTTGTTGCTACCTCAATGCAAGTTGTGAAGAATTGTCTTATATGTGCCTTAGGGTCTCCTTTGCCTTTGTACTTATCAAACTTAGGTGTCACGAAATGTGTAGGAAAAGCAGGCATTGAAATATTTTTGTCAAATAGATAGGGACATATGTCTCTCATTGTGTAATCTGGTTTCGGTGTATTTATGTCCTCCATTTTCTTTTGTAAGTCCTTAATTTGTTGTTCCAAATTGTTCTTAGGTGGAGATCAACTTCTTGGAGCATATCCCATGCCCGAGCCACCCAGTGGAGGAGGAGCATGTTGCATATATGGATGGTATTGATCATAAACATGTTCATATGGAGGAGGTCTATAATGATGTTGTGTATAGGGACCACTTGGTATAGAGTCACGACGAGGAATGGCATATCTGTTTTGTTTGGGTATACCATACTCTACAGGCGTGTCATGAGTTTGTTCTAGTGTGTTGCCCCCAAATTTGACACGGGGTTTCCTTGTGTCCAAATTTTTAGCATGCCTTTCGATATCCAATTGCTTTGATGGTTGGTCCTTAGCATTGGTATGTGATTGAGTATATTTTTCTGCATAAGACTTTCATAATGGTCTGCGTGTTATTTTTACTACTTTCAAATTAATATAAACTCAGAAATCAGAATTTAGTTTGATTAGCTGAAAGATTTAGAGATTTCTAGATTTAGGCATGACATAGAAATGAACAAAGAAATAAGAACAACACATGGTTACCCTGGGAAAACCTCCTAGGAGGAAAAACCCAGCCAAAAAAGATCCTTAGATTTGATTATGGATTATATTCATATAACAGTTACAACACTTATCTTAGGTCCTTGAAGATGTTTGAAGTGTTTGCTCTTAGGGCTGATGGAATCAACCACAAGTCTGCACTTTCATGTATACCAGGTCTGCTCCTTCAACACATCAATCAACACTCAGACTCAAGCCTCTAGATCTGCACTTCTTGATGTGTCTTAGATCTGCACTGATTCAGTAACCCTGACACTTTAATTCTGAAACAACTCGGCCTTCTTTATGACAACAAGAACTTGATGTTCGCTTCTTTAATTGGCAGGGATGATTCGCATAAATTCCTTCACCAGCTTTTGCATTAATCAGATTGTATACTTCGCATCCTTAGGCATGTGTGAACTTCGCATCATTAGCAGATATGTATTTCGCTTGAAGGATATGTATAAAACTATATTTTGAATGAGGCAAATATGCCTTATATATATATATATATGTGATGCAAAATCCTTTTTATGTCAGCCTAATATAAATTACTTTTAATTTAATTTGAATCTCTTTAATCCGAAATGCCTTGATAGATAGGGTTGACCCTATTTAAGCAAGCACGTTATTATGCATGTAGCGTGGAGTGAATTGAGGTATAGGGCCCAACCCTATACGTTGGAGAAAGGGGCTAGCCCCCTTAAGCGGATTCCAATGTTGCCCAAGGCAATTGGAATCTGCCATTCCCTAATTATAATCAACACTCCCTCTTAATTAGCGAGAAAGATAATCTTACAACCAGGTTACAAGATTAGGGCCCAGGCCTAAGTAATACATACAATGTTTAAATTGTAATCCGAACTTAGCTGTCAACTTCAAATATTCTTGAAAGAGGATCACAACAAGTATCCCATAGTATCCATCTTGTACTGCCTGTGGAGGGTGACTTCAAACTTTAACATGCACACTTGCAAGTCATGAATACATACACAATTATTCATGCACATCATGGAGTCTTTCCATGCCATCAATCACACATATCCATCATTCATTGTCTTTACCTCAGTCTTCTCCCAAAGAAGAATGTAACATCATAATCTTCCATCTTGCACCCAAGCATAGAGTGGAGATACATAATCATTGCTCTCCATAAGCATAAAATGAAAACATATTCCTCCATCTTGCACACAAGCATAGAATGGAATCTAATAAACATAATCCTCCATCTTGCACACAAGCAAGAAATGGAATAGACATAATCAGAATATTGTAGTCTTCTATCTTGCACACAAGCATAGAATGAAACTACATAACATAGTCTTTCAGCTTGCACACAAGCATAGACTGGGTCCACCTTACATTGCCCGCAGAGGGTGGAGAGAATTTTTTCTACCATCTTACATTGCCCGCAGAGGATGGTAACAACTTTTCTTCTCCCTGAGAAGATTACACTACCACCTTACATTGCCCGCAGAGGGTGGTTGATACAACACAATGTATCACTGAGGTTGAGACTCCCTCTCAACCAAGGCGGTGTTCTCCACAGCTCCAAGTCTATCTTTTGAAGTGCTCAAGCTTCAAGAGATTTGGTGAGAACATCTGCAACACAGGACAAACACTGAATCGTCAGGTATCTCTATACAACCCTGATAATAAATCAAAACAACATAACAAGAATTTTGAGAAACCACATTGCTTCGCTTGATGCAACACTTGCAACAATGTATTTAGCTTCAACAATACTCAATGCAACTGATGACTGTCCTTGTAGGTCCAAGAGATCGCAGCGGGTGAATGCTTGAAGTGTTTTCCTTGTCCATAACACTTCTTGACCAATCTGAACCTAAGCAACTTCAGCCCATAATCAATTGTGTCTTGCAAATATCAAAATATGCCTGCCTGCAACAATATGCTTAGCTGAAGCACCCGCCAATCAACCTGCCTCTATTCAGATGAATCTGCAAGATCATTGTTGGCTGCAGACATACTCAACTTCTTCAAGTTAGTTTCCATATAAGTTTATAATCCATAATTCTAACATAACAATATAAAACTTGACTTAGAATAATTTCATTAGATCTTTGCCACACTTCTAACCTAAAAGTAATGCATTTTAGGTTTAGATCTTCCATCTCAATTCTGAGCTAATTCTTTCTTATATTAAATCATGAGACTATCTTTATCAGTCAAAGTTTGATCATCAGAATTAACATTTCAAATACTTTAAGGAACAGGTTGGAATCTTTACAAAAACCCTAGGCTTATCAAATACTCTTTCATACCAAGAGTTTTATTGAAGGTCATAGGACTCCCTCTTAATCCTCAATATTAGACTGATAGCCAAGCATCATAGATCATAAGTATTCATAAACAAGGATGAGAAATGCCAACTTCACCTTTTATGAATTGGACCCATGGTGCAATTATGATCAGGACATATCCTCAAACTTCTTCTAATTGAATGAGAAGATCGTTATGCCTTATTTCAAAGCTCCCTTTGAAGCCACATCAATCCAAGCTTGAGGATTTCTGATGTCAGTAAGGCCTTGGCCCTCAACATACATCACCTACTATATGAGGTTATATAAAAATGACCTTGGGTGAGGATCACAATATTCATGATAAGTTAGATGCGTTCTTTTAACAGTATAACCAATGATCCATAGAATGCAGAGACAATACTTATGTGACACAAATTAAAAGAGCCAGCCTGTAACACATAACCTTGAAAACTTGTACATCACCATACTTCACACTTCATGATAGTAAATACTCAACTGAAAAGTCAGTTTTATGCAACTATTATAAAATCATTCAATTGATAGTCAAAACTCAAGCAGATCATAGGTGATGAAGTACTAATAGAATGTTTACAAGGAGTGTGAAGTATACTTACCAATGAAGATACTAACCAAGCAATGATAGTGAGAGCCTATACTTCCATGAATCAATAGCAATTAGTAAGCTACAACATATAATATAATAATTATGATAAAGGATTTCAGATCAACCTCTAGATATCCAACACCAAATACAAGCATTGTGAATAATAAATTCCTAACTCACTTATTTATGACATTAATGAATACTTCATTTACTCAATTAGTAGCGATACTTATGTAACTGGCTTATTTTCCCTTACGCACATAGATAAAGGCACACACAAATTAAATGAAGTTCAAAACAGAGAGGAAATATTCAAGTTCACAATGTCTTTACAAATATATGAAGTTCAACTTTTCTTCTTTGTTTTGATCTCACTCATTGGAACAATTAAGCACTGATATTTAATGTGGGTATACATTCTATATTTAATTTTAGTATTTAATTGATCAGGTCACAGACAGGCAAGTACACAAAATTTTCCCTACTAGGTTTAGGCTTGTTTTAACCATAATTAATTTATTTCAAAATACTTATGACTTCAACTAAATTGATTAGAAGACAAAATCTATCTTAACATGAATCAATTTGTGATATTCCATAATTAATTTATCAATTATTAATAAGTAAATTGCTCATTTACCATACTAGAGAACTAATTATATCATACTAGATAATTAATTTTATCATCCATAATTCTTAATGCAAGTGTCAACCTACGTTACTACTTCAGTTCTAAGGAAGAAGGGGATGGCTATGTTACCAAAGCGCTCAGAGACCAAGATACAATAGGCTCCCTCAAGGTTTACGGTTCCAAGCCCTTACCCTATCTTGGGACCATACCCTCAAAGTTTATGGACGCTGATCCTTACCCTATCTTGGGAATCATCCTATTGATTGGATTTAGACTGCCCCTCTTTGGAAACAACTCCATTCTCAACTTTCTTAAATACTGATAGTAGTAACAAGCATTAGGCTATAAGTATACTAACTTGTCATGTATTATGAATATATATGAAATTAAGTATAACTGTCATACATATTGCAGTCCATATTATATTATTATTAAATTCTGCATAAGAACATTATCAGGTATCATATATTAAGCATACATTAAGCACATCCCCATGCATACCACCTAGAACAAAGATGTTACTGCCTGTAACTTAATAACAGTTCTAATCTGATCCGATCCGATCCGATCCGATCCAATCCGAGGTGATATCACTGGATACTTTGATTTCTTTTCTTTATGTCTCTCAATATGAGGGAGAGGTCACACCTCCTCATCATGTATGTTCTTTGGCAAGAGACACACCCTTTCACAATCAGATTTGCAACTCTTATTTAAATCAGATCTTAACCACTACATAAAGTTGTAGCCCAAAATAATAAGCCCTTAACAACAACCTTAATTAACCAAGCATCCTCTTATTATATTCGGTTTAACAAGGACTAAAATAGAAGATTCATTCATTTAACATTTAATGTTTTCATTGTTATCAAAGTCGTCTTATTGAGAGATCCTTATATTTACTAACCTGTCACCAAAGAAGGAAAGGACAAGAGATTGAAATTACATGATTAAATTTGATCACTGGTTGGTACGAACCTATCTCTGATATTTCCATCAAGCCTATCTTCAACTTTCAACCCCATTAACCTGACCTGTGAATGAGACAACAATTTGGAAATAAAGGAGTACTAAATTCTGAAAACTGAAAGTTGATCTAGCCTATAGCTCTGATACCATGTTATTTTTACTACTTTCAGATTAATATAAACTCAAAAATCAAAATTTAGTTTGATTAGCTGAAAGATTTAGAGATTTCTAGATTTAGGCATGACATAGAAATGAACAAAGAAATAAGAACAACACATGGTTACCCTGGGAAAACCTCCTAGGAGGAAAAACCCAGCCTAAAAAGATCCTCAGATTTGATTATGGATTATATTTATATAACAGTTACAACACTTATCTTAGGTCCTTGAAGATGTCTGAAGTGTTTGCTCTTAGGGCTGATGGAATCAACCACATGTCTGCACTTTCATGTATACCAGGTCTGCTCCTTCAACACATCAATCAGCACTCAGACTCAAGCCTCTAGATCTGCACTTCTTGATGTGTCTTAGATCTGCACTGATTCAGTAACCCTAACACTTTAATTCTGGAACAGCTCAGCCTTCTTTATGACAGCAAGAACTTGATGTTTGCTTCTTTAATTGGTAGGGATGATTCACATAAATTCTTTCACCAGCTTTTGCATTAATCAGATTGTATACTTCGTATCATTAGGCATGTGTGAACTCAGATGTATACTTCGCATCATTAGGCATGTGTGAACTCAGATGTATACTTCGCATCCTTAGGCATGTGTGAACTTCGCATCATTAGCAGATATGTATTTCGCTTGAAGGATATGTATAAAATTATATTTTTAATGAGACAGATATGTCTTATATATATGTGATGCAAAATCCTTTTTATGTTAACCTAATATAAATTACTTTGAATCTCTTTAATCTAAAATGCCTTGATAGATAGGGTCGACCCTATTTAAGCAAGCACATTATTATGCATGTAGCGTGGGGTTTCATTATGTAGCGTGGAGTGAAGTGAGGTATAGGGTCCATCCCTATACGTTGGAGAAAGGGGCTGGCCCCCTTAGGCGGATTCCAATGTTGCCTAAGGCAATTGGAATCCGCCATTCCCTAATTATAATCAACACGATGAAGGTGAGTATCATACGCTTGACCATGTGTATGTGGGACCTCAGGTTTTTGAAACAAAGATGACGGTGATTCAAGCACAAGATGTGGTCCTCTATTGCCTCCACTATTAGGCCTCCTTTGATCCATGTTGGGTTGAGGTTCTTGCAAAGGTCGATTTTCCATTATTTGAGACATGTCAAAATCATGAGGGATCTTGGCTCCACTTTGTGCCATCACTTTTAAGAAATATTGTCTATCTCTCCTCATTATTTCCTCAACCAATCGATTGAAACGAGGATCCATAATGGAGTCTTCCACTTTTGCTAAATGTACGGAAAAGTTGTCCATATTGTCATTGTGTGTATCATTGTTGTTTGTAGTGTCCATGTTCTCAACATTTGGAATGTTTCTATAGGCATCGATGTCAGGTAATGTGGTATGATCAGAATTGAAAAAGATATCATTGCCATACTCATAGGCACTCATGTTTGCAGACTCTTGAGCCTCTTTAGCTTCTCTCCTAGATTTTTGGGAACGAGTTTCAACCATAAACTAGGTATTGACCAAGATGTGTGAGACTAGATGAAAATGGAAAGAGTATGGAAGACCAAGAGTTGGATGAAATGTAAATGAATTTGAGGTGTACTTGCAATGTCCAAAGTGTAAGACCAAGTATGTATGTAGTAGAGTAGGCGTGGCTTCCAAAGAGATGATAGTTTCTCTTGATGAAGTAAGTTGACCTTGACTCTAAGTAAGACCAAATGAAACCCAAAGGTGATAGACCTTGATGAGGGACCACTTAGCAAAATGTTGTTGTATGTATTGTGTTGACAAAGCAAGATGAGGACAAGCAAGTGACCTTTTGACTCAAGTTTAGACAAATGTGAATGTAATGCAAGGTATAAAGAAATGATGGACTTTGTGAGACCCAGAAATAGGCTGAATTCTAGATGAAAACTTGGAGAAATAACCTAGGAAGCTCAAAAATGTTGAAACTGATTGTTCTTGTTTGCTAGACTGTAAGTTTTTTTTTCAATTTTGAATACAGATGTGCCTGTATACTTCACAGACGCGGTTAAATGACACAGACGCTATTGAAAACTGCACAAACACGTTTCTGATATTTTGTGAATGTAATGTTGCTTAAGAGAACACAGACGCGTTTTTGCCCTCCACAGATGCAGCTAAATGACACAAACGTGGCTCTATCAGACACAGACGCGTTTCTAGAAACTAAGTGCAATTTTTCCAAGGTGTAAAGTTGTTTGTTGTGACCAAATCTGATTTTTTGATTGTTTTTCGTGACGAGAGGACACAATGTTGATGAGGCCTCAATGTTTGCAAGTGTTTAGACTCAAAATGACTCAAAGAAAAGTGTGTTGTTTGATGTAAAAATGTTTTCCATACACTTGAAGACATAAAAAACACAATGTTATGATGTTTGCTCTTGAATGTTTGAATGTTCAAAAGAAGACAAGCATAATTCTTATGGTTGACCAGGACAATAGTTGTTGATCCCACATGGGGTTTGCCCCGAGGCTACGCTATTCAGAGCGGATACTGAGATGCTCGACCCCACTGACTCCACCCTCAACACTCACTTCTCTCGGCAGCCAAGCATCAATCCCCACGAAAACTCCTCGTGGCGAACTTTGTATCTCTACTAAGAATCGTATGTGTGTGAGCCGCTCCAGAGGTCCGACCTCTTGCCCCAACAACTAGAAAGATTTTGGCTTTCTAAAACAAAAAGGTGCTAGTAAGGGCATCCGCTCGTGTGGCCATACATGCGACACTTTCAGCTCTGTAAATACAGAAGGCTCTTAGCCGGTAGGGGTTACTCCCTACAACTGATCAAATATATTTGATCAAACGGGTTTATGGGGAGACATAGTGTTGGTATGAACTAATCAACACATGTTACCCATGGCTTTCACCATGGATGCAGTTATTTATAGTGGTTTGGAAGAGGTGGGTTTTCTTCGCTACCACTTGGGTCGTTCTTTCCTCACTAGTAGTCCTAATGACCACACGGGAAGACAGACCCTCTAGAGATTAAACAAAAATAGCTTATTGTCCAAGACACAAAAGACATTGGTTCAATTTTAGTGCACCAATTGAAGTGTTTGGTAATCTATAAAAACAAGACACAATAAAAATAAAAAACCCTTGCCAAAATTCTGCAACAAAGTTTTGTTAGTAGTTTTTCAATAATACCCCTCCTGCAAGCACACAAGTTAGGTAAATTTTAGATCCAAAAGACTTTGTGAAATAGGGGGCCTTCAACAAAGCGTTTTTTGACAAACTCAAAGATCTGATTTTCCATGAGTTCTTTTGCATCATTAAAAAAAAAAAACCTGCAAAATTTCAAGACATTTTCTGAAATGTAAGAAAATCCAAAAATTTGCTAATTTGCTCCAAAAATTAATTTTTTATGAAAAATCATATAAAATGCACAATTGATCCAAAAAATCAGAAATTTTTACTGGACACTCTCGATAGCCTTCCAAACCTGCATAAAAAAATTCTTGCAAAAATTCCAAGCAGATTGTGCGATATGATCAAAATAATGCAAAACCCTAACTTTTAAAGATTCGATTTTTTGTGAGAATTTTTAAGGATCCAATTTTTTAGGAAATATTTTGCATCAAATTAAAATCACAAAGAACAAATCCGGTGTATAATTTTGAGAGATTTCCAAAAATGTAAGAAAATCCGAAAAATTCAATCAAAATGTTTATGGTGAAAATGGAAACAACAATATTGAAAGACTAAGTAGATTCAATCACAAAACCCTAGCCCAACAACAACAAAGATCTACCATAACATATGAAGATTATCTAAGACAATGCAAATCAAATGAAATCAGAAAGATTATACCATCACATGTCCAATAGGGTTTGGATCTCCATTCTTCCTATCTCCATTGGTCTTGCTTGATATATTTGCCCTGAGATTTTATGTGTGCACAAGAGGTCAACAAAGAACGGAAATGTGGTTGCAAGTAGGCTTGATCGCATATGAAAGTTCAAATACTTGAAGGATTGATTAGGGTTGATAATGAAGGAAGCATCCTCTTATATAGAAGACACTGTAAGAAATGGAGGGATAAGATTGAGAGGTGTAAAAGATAAATGGTCGGCTAGGATTAGAGGGTGGGTAGAGAAAATAAGAAAATAATGAGAGGGTAGGTAGTGTAGGAATTAAGAGATGAATGACATGTGTCATAGGTAGAAAAGGCTAATAAATTAATTAAATAAATAAAGATTTATTTAATTAATAAAAGAAGTGGGATCAATTAAATAAATAAAAGTATTTATTTAAATGAGAAATAAGGTTAGAAGAGGATAAATGAATTAATTAAATAAATAAAGATTTATTTAATTAATAGAGGAATTAGGCTAAAATAATTATTTAATTAGACATGACAATTTTAGGTGTCTAAACTTGTCAAAGTCTTTCATTGTTGGGTGCTCAAACTCATGACCTACTAAGAAAGTGCTTCAAAGCCTTTGTAAACCTCCTCAATACTCTTATGGGTCTTTGTAATGGATTGTTCCTTGCAATGCAATCACATCTTGTGTTTATTGGCTGCAATTTTACTGTAGTGTGCTCTGTTATTGGCTTTTTGCAACATCACTATTGTCTTCCTTGAAGGTGACTATTGTTAATGATTGTCAAACTTTATAAGACTTCCTTTATCCTTTGTAATAGCCTCACTCTCATTACATTGGAACAAGTCCTATGGTGGGCTTGATGGTTGAGCTCTACAAGTCAAGGCCTCTATTGATGCAATGATTGTGCCACAACATACTAGCTTTGATCCTTACATCATTGGTTTCCATCATCAAACCATAGCTTTCATTGTGACTCCTTTATAACAGATATGCTTCCCATCTTTCAATATGACTGGATTCTAAATATTTTGATCACTAGGACTGTTATATCAAATGATGCAACTCTTATATCTGTCTTTATAGTTGCAAATCTGCCCTTTCTTAACTTTTCCTGAGTCTATTCACCATTTATGTAGTAGACCTTGACCAACAATATCTTCATACCTTGTCATTTGGCATTTCATGTGATCTCTTACGTGGAGATTCATCATGACATGACTATTTCCTTCATTTGTTGATCCTGCTCTTAACAGTAACTGTCATGAATGCTTCAAATCATCTAAGAATGGTCACAAATGTTGCACCCCTTATGTCCTCTAAGCATTTGATTGTCTATTAAGCTTGCTGACCGTTGTTGAAGATTGCTTGCTAACTAGCTTAAGACTCCATGTATTAACCTTTTATATCACTGTTTATTATATCAGGTCTATGTAATCTTAGATGTTGCAACCATGGGCATTACTGTTTGAAGTTGTTCTCATAGACTCCTCTTGAGACTACCTTAATGTCTTCATGGTCACGTGAAGAATTAGTGACTATTAACTGTGAAGTAATTACTACACAAGAAGGGATTGTGTTCTTTATCACTGTTTTGAGACTAATACATTGTCTTGTCAATAAGAATTGCTCTCAACGAACTGTCTTGTATGCCACATGAAGCATTCTCTTTGTGAAGAACTACCTTATATGCAACACTCTGCTTTGGAGATCTACCATTGGGGTTTGTCAAATCAAGCGTTGAGTCTTGATTATGTTCAGCTCTAAAACCTGCAACACTGTAGCTTATTTCCTACCAGTGATCGATGATCTTTCCTCTGTTGTTTAGCACTCCATTTCATGTGGTTCTATGGATGGAAAATACTTCTCTATGTGCAAACTCCTTGCACCCTAATGACTGCTCGTTGTATCGTGAGGACTATAAACTGCTGCAAATGGTCTTGTTCTCCAAGTTCTTTGGTCTTTGGACCAATATATCATGATATACATAGAACAATCATGATTGACCTTAAATGATAGTCCCAAACTATATGAAAACCATGCAAAGATCCCCTCAAAAATATATAAAAAAGGATTGAGAATAATGTATATTTGCTTTAAATAGTTACGATACAGTAAATCCCTTTTCTTAAATTAGTGAATCTCTCTTCAAAAAATGAATACAACAACAATAGCTTCTTGAAAAAATCCTCGAGACAATATGGGAAAGTGTCAACACAATAAGACTTATGAGTATTGGACTAAAATCTTACCTTGAATGATGCAATGTTTTGACAATATGAGGAAACCCTTGGGATATATATTGCTCCTCCTTAATTAGTAATTGTTGTTCTCATGCTTTTGGTGCTATAGAATACCTTTCCATCTGTTGCTCTTTCACTAGGATTGTTGTCAATAGCTTGAGTGTAGTTCTCTGTCTTAGGCATCTTTGGGTCCTCCAAACTCATGCCTTCCCAACAAGAACATGTTTGTTCTTTCTAATGAATGAAGCATTCTTCTTCAAACAACTGTTGTTTATGCATTCATGACTGTTATCCATTTGACATTTGCTATCATTTCATGGACAACTGAAGTTTAACTGTACAGATATGCTCCATGTTTGGCGGATAAAATGAAGCATGAAACTAGGGCTTTCTTAGAGCAAACTACAACCCATTCCCTATAACCCGATCTTTTCTTTTTGGCTACGGGTTCAAACTCCAACTCTTTTGCATTTGGGTCAAACATAGGTTGAAGGAACCTTCAAAAAGTTGCCTTCAAACATGATTTGAGGACTACATGGAACGTGAACACTTGTGTAGTAAAAGAACTTTCCAAAACAAATATGATGTAAAGCCCCTAACTAATACTTTCAAACAATAAGAGGGCCTTTATTTTATTCATTAATATTATGGACTCTTTTGAACACCTTTTACAACATATTTGTAGAAATGGAGGTTTTTTTACAAAGAAGTCTCATTTTGACTTACAAACCAACCTGAATAAAAGACGAAAAACGAAAATTTAAAATATATGGACATACCCTATATGTGCAATTTAGGTGAATGACCTAAATTGGATAACAATAGCCTTTGCTCAACATTGCTTCAAAATGCAAACCAATTCTAATGTGTTACTGCCTATATAGGTTGTGACTATCATTGTAAACTATTGTTCTATATTATAAAATGCCTGATGTCTGCTCATGGGTTATCTTGAGGCTACTCAACACTAACACCATGCCAACATGACTGTCTTTACCTCTTTGACCGTTAAAAGATGACCGCTCTTTGATGAATCATTGTCCTTTGGTCTCATTATTTTGAAGTTCATGAAGCCCGTTGTTCTCCTTGTGACTAAAAATCATCAATGTATGTTATTGTCCTTTCATGGTTTCCTTAGCATGAATAGTTTCAAATGTTGTCTTCTTTTTGCTATGAGGTCTCTTGCATTCATATTTAGGACCCTCTTCTTCTTATGACTGCAAATATCTATTGTTCTTTTAGCTTTGGCAATATCTTTAAGGTCTAAGATTCATTTGGAATTATCTTCATCCTGCTTTTCAAACTCTTTGCTAATATGCTTCTACTACTGTGATTATTTAGACAGTGACCTCTTGTTGTTGTCTTAGGTCCAAGACACATTTCTCCTTGACTGCTAAAGCCTATCTTCGAAGTCTGTCTTCTCTTGGTGACTTTGATCTTGAGAGATCCATGATCTTAACTCTTTAAGATTCTAAGCTTTGTGATCATGATCTTAACCTTCTTGGTTGTGAGTATTCTATCATTATCATTTACTCTTCTTAACATTGTGACAGTCCTAATAAGAACTTATCACTGCAAACAACTTCATTACCTTGAACTTTGGAGGACTGCATTTTTTTATTCCTCAAGACTGAAACTTTGTTGGGGGTTGTATTTTTCTAATTGCCTTTGTAGCTCATCTCCTTTTGGACTGTGATCCCTTTCTACTGGGTCTACTGGGCTGTAATTTGTATCTCCATTCTCACCCATAGGCAGCTAACACCAAGTAAATAATCTCAAACTTTTATAATGTGACCGAAACACAGTCAAGATTACAATTTCTAACATTTTGTGAGTGTTATGAAACCACATGCAAGTAAGTACTATTCAAGTAAGTTAGAATAGTAGTGAAGTGTAATTAGCTAGTATACAGATAAGATTATGGAAATAAGGGAGAACATATAACTTACATATGGAAGATTATAGCTTAGTTGTAATAGAGTGCATACATAGATTTTTTCAGTAGTGCATTGTGTTTGGGGATGTCATGGTCTTTAGTTGGGGGGACTTTGATTGCCAATCCATGTCTCTTTCTGGAGTACTCATAAATTCTAGCACTATTGTACTCTTGCCTTCCATTTGTTTATACCTTGCAATAAGTTTTTTTTGTTTTGTTTTTTTAGAGAGTAAAAATTTGTTTCTTTGTCAATCAACATAATTAAAAAAAACACATACAAAAAATTGATTTGTCATTTTTTAGTTTCTTATAAATATTTATTGAATGTTTATCTGTGTGTTATCGAATGTTTTATATCTCAATATGATGTGTAGTTTTTTTTGTTTTTGTAGAAATGTGTTGATAAACTCCAGCCCTGGATAAAATTATGGTGTTGGATCCATTTGATGGTGCTACTGTGGGTAATGGGTTGATTCACTCAGTATCTATTGTACATGGAGTAAACTTGAAAGGAACAAGAGATGCAAATGTAAATATTTTAAAGGTCACATGTAACATACCTCTTGCTTACGAAGACATAATAGAGGGAGTTATCCGTCTCAAAGAGAAAGAAGGAACCTTCAAACGGTGGCCACTAAAATATTTGCAAAAAATGACATAGTTAATGTTTATCATGTACTGGCAGTTAGACAACTTGGCCTACTACTTTATGCAGTGGTTTGAATGTATTGTTCAAGGATCTTTATCTTTAACAATATGTTCATTTATATATCTTTATCATGGTGTATTTGCAAGAGTTGGAAACTTTTAGACTTTGACATCTTTGATTATATATATCATGATGTTGAATCAATCTTTTAATTCTAGCATGTTGTAGTTTGTTCGTATATGTAATATTTTTATTTGCTTTTATTTTCTAGTTCAATTTTAATATTATGTTATTTTTGCATTATAAAATTTATGGTATTTATTAATTTATTCATATCATGACTATATTTACTACGAATTAATGGAAACCAGTAAATAAAGATGACTAAATTTACTACTAATGGACGAAAATTAGTGAATAAAAATGACTAAATATATTACAAATTGGCGATAATTACTGATTACAATAACTAAATAAATGACTGCTTAACAACAATCAATGACTAAATACATGACTAAATATATGACTAAATAAATGACTACCATGACTAAATAAATGACCAATTAACAACAATCAATGACTAAATTAATGACTTAATATATGACTAAATTAATAACTAAATAAATCACTACCATGACTAAATAAATGACCAATTAACAACAATCAATGACTAAATTAACGACTAAATCAATGATTAAATTAATGATTAAATCAATGACCAAATCAATGACTAAATCAATGATCAAATTGATCAATCAAAACAACTAATAAATGACTAAAATAGTTTAGTCATAAATTTGGTTGTGTTATAAATGATCGGCAATAAACTACTAATGATCACGTGACCAAGATTAGTCATTTATATGCAAATTTTAGTAGTTTTTTTAGTCATATATTGTTGCTTTTATACTAGTGCTTGAAACAATGATTAAACAATATAATTCCTTTGTAAAATGATTGATTAACCAATGAATTAAACAATGTGAATTATGATATTGGATATTAGATGCCTATAAATCTAAAAATAACATGTCATAACAATCAGATCTAAAAATACAATTGAGAAATTATGCAAAACACAAGTCAAATTTAAAAGAATAAATTAGGGATTTTATGACATTAACCTCTAAATTTATGCAATTCAATTACATATATGATCTATTAGTGCAAATATGAATATTTAAGTGCATACAAATAAGATATGAGACAATAAATAAAAAATAAGCATGAAACACGTTGGGTTCACCAAAATGTTTTGGTAGGTAAAATTATGGTTTCACCAATTAAGATAATAAAACCATTAATATCACCTAGTTAACAAAAACATTAAAAGGGATAAATCTAATAGATCTAGCAACAATTCAATTAGGAAAAGGGCTGAGATACTAATTAGGTTTACTTGTTTGTTTGCCTCCCCCTTCTGAGTTGAAATTTGATTTGAATTGTGAAGTTTAAGGCTAAGTAATGGATAACTGAAACAAAACAGAAACAACAAAATGCTATACATGTTCTGATTAATATGAAAAACAAATTTTAAGGACCCGAAACCTTTAACATAAGAGAAAAAGATAGTTAAACAGAGCCATAGACATAGATATGAGTAGAAGAAGAGGGTTAGAACCTATTGTTGGAAATTTAGGCATAATTGTTGTGACCATGGTGGTAGGTCGCCATAGTCTTATAACTCTCTGATGGGCAAGTGAGATCTTTTCCAGATTAGGGAGACACACTGGATCCAGTGTCGAAAGATCAAACAAAATTCTTGGGATTGTGGTGGTAGGTTACCTTGATCCTTCACTTTTCACTCCTTTGAAATCTAAACCTGTTCGTCATCTTCAACTTTGTCAAAATATTCGATCGCAGCTCCTAAATCAATTTCCTGCACACAGAAAGAGAGAGGAAGGGGTTGTGGATAGGGGTTTGCCTTGGGTCAAACCTTGGTTTAAGAATTAACCTTGAAATCGAAATGATAATTGTAATGGAAATAGAATTGAATTGCAGCATGATGCTTTCCTTTTGAGGGAAAGGCTAGATTTGAAATTGAATGCTTGTAATTGAAGTGTATACCTTGATGAAGCTTGCTTGAATCCTAACACAAGGGTTTTGGGATTTCATGTAGAATGTCTTAATGGAAGTTTGATCGTGGATGCAATCTTGAATGCTTGAACTTGACTAAGCCTCTCCTTAAATGCTTTGTTGGGACTTCAAAGATTTTATAAAATTTTGAAGTACCAGGGTCAAAATTTTGAATTTTTGCACTCAAAATCCCCTTTGCAGGACAACACGTAAGTTATCATACTATAGCAGGCAACAATGGTCATATAATATGAGGATTATATGATGTGATTGACCGCCTTGAGTTATTTGTGTGCCGTGTTATTGACCGCTTAGGCAATAGTGGGTGGCTAAGTGTTTCACAATGCAGGAGGGAGTTTTTCGGGCTCCAAAATTCTATTTTTGAGTTGACCAGTCCAGTCAGTCAACTCACTTAAGTTTCACTAGCTGGAGGGTTTCATGTCATTGGCGGGCCGGTCTCCATGGTTCATTCTTACCGACTGGAGGTAACATCATTTGTTATCCCGCGAGGCAAGGTAACCAACCAAAAGGTCACGCGGGATAAGGCATGCGAGGCAATGAAGTGGAGGTTCCCCTTATCCCACAGAGTAGAAAGCTACAAACAAAGACCGTGCCGGATAAGGTCCAAGTTGAAATGGAGGTTTTTCTCTTATCCTGCAGGGTAAAATAAAGGCACAAAAAAGACCACAGGATAAGAAGATGAAGCGAAGAAAAAGGCCATGAGATAAGAAAAGGTTAAAGCAAAAGGTAAAATGCTTATCCCGTATGGAGGGAATACATTGTCAGACAGAAAAGGGGCAAAGAAACACAAGCAACGCAGGATAACGAATGGTGCAACTATAGAGAAGGCTTATCCCATGAGGTTGAGTAGGGTTAAAGAATATAGCGTGGGATAAGAAAAAGTGAAGTCGAGGGAAGCAAGACTCAAAAGGCTTATCCCACGACATCTTCAGGATACCAAAAATGCAACACAAGATAAGATAAAAGAGGAGGTACCAAGTAGAAAAGCTTATCCCGAACAATTCTTGAAGTACAAGTAATTGGTCTCGGGATAAGAAAGTAAAGGGGGAAGAAAAGGATTTCCTTATCCCGCGTGTCCCCGCGGGGATAAGGAAAGGGCCGCGGGATAAGAAGACAATAGAGGCAAAAGACAAAGGGCTTATCCTGCGAAGGTAAAAAGAGTGTTTCCAAAGGCCGCAGGATAAGGAAACATAAAGGCGATGGAGAAGGAGCTTATCCCATGAAGGAAATAAGAGTGCCCCCACGACTCAAGGGATAAGAAAGAGAAGGAAAACAAAGATGAATTTCCTTATCCCGCGCGTCCCTGTGGGGATAAGGAAAAGGTCAAAATCGCAGAGGGAGACATAGCTCCCCATTATCCCGCAGTGTGAAAGCGATAGAATGAGGGGCTCACGGGGTAAGTAAAAACAAGGAGAACAGTGTAACTTGTTATCCCGCAATGCCTAAGGCCATGAGATGGAATCATAGCGCTCATAACACACATGTTATGCGATTCACAGAAAACACCACCATGCAACCTGATGGTCAAATTATCCACATGGAGGGTTGACAAAGGTTGACTAGAGGACAAAGGGGAGTATTTTGAAGATGTGGCATGTGCAGATTAGTCAAATTCCACCTGTCGAGAAAGGAGACGATGCCAACAGAGATGATTGTGCCGACACGTTGCAGGTAAATTTTTGCAACCAAATCAGAATGGATTTCAACGATGGCGTCAAGAGGGAGCTCGCATTTAATGAAGACCGGACAAAGGATTGGTTGAGTGGCTCTATGAAATCTCAGGATCTTCTATCTGCAATATTTCACAGCCTCGAGCACACTAGAGGGTCACAAACCAAGGAAATGAAAGGAGACAAAGCAAGTATAGATTACTAGGTTCAGAGATCAATCAGGATGCAACAGAGGATGAACTTAAGGCAAATTTATGTGTGGCTCGAGACACCTACTTCTAATTGTCCTCAAGCTCATGGTTCCAGGTCCCAAAGACTATCTTCATCGTTGCTTGCCTTTAATGCCTACAAATGGATTGCGTGTAGAGTAGGAAAAGGGACACCTCATTGTGTATTTTGTCCCATGCAATCAAATTTTGTAATGTGTGTCTCGCTCGGCCTGAAGCTTGTTTTTCTCTCTTGTCCTATAAAAGGGAATTCAGGGCCAGTGAGAAGGGGACGATTCTAAGTGTAAATTATTATGGAAGCAAGGCTTCCATGCAAGTAGTGCAAATTTTTCATGACAGTTGGAGTTTTCTTTTAGTTTGTAGTTTTTAATGTTCCAAATAGTTTGTAATCTGAATACAAATAGTTTTAGATGTTTTATTTGCAGTTGTCTCTCTTTTGTATGCTCTATTTTATGAAATGAAATGATCAATGATCTTTTGTTTTGTCCTTGCAAGTCAGGTGTATAGCTTGTTGTTTGCTTCTCTTCAAGGAAGGGATTAATTTGCTTCTTCAAGGTATAGGAATAGTATTGTGTATATCTGAGATTCTTCAATATGGTTGTTGGTGAAACCAAAAGGGAGAATATTGATGTAATGCATTAACATTCAAAGCTAAAAGGTTGCATGTTACCCTATTTAAATGTTAAATCTGCATGTTGTGAGGTTAACTCTGCTGCCCATACATGACAATGGTCATGGTTGTTGTTTTAAGTTTTCAAAACCTTTTCATAATCAAAATCTCTTTTATTTTTGCATTTCTTTCTACATTAGGAGTGGGATTATTGTAGAAACCAAACCTCAATGAGTGCTTAGATGCTTACAAACTAAGGTTAAAGCCATAACCAAGAGTTTATCCATCTTCCTTAGTATCTTTCATTGGGATGATCTGTTATAACATGTAATGTCAAGAGTGTTTTAAAGTTGAAAGTTATAGGACATTACATAGGTTCACCTGCCTTGGTCTCGCAGAGCCAAAAGAGTAGGAGATCTCAGTCTTGTGACCGAGTCTTGTCAAGTTGGCCAAATCCCTCCCCGAGTTTGTCAATGAGTTAGTGACAATTCCTCTAGGAATTGGGGACTGTTGGTTTGGGAACCAACAAATTGGCGACTCTGCTAGGGAGTCTTAAAAGAAAAGTATATCAAAAGGCTGCCTAGAGTCTCTAGTTAAAAGGTTTTCAGTTTGGAAGGAGTTTGAAGTGACTCTATTGTCAAAGAACTCAGCATACTAAGATTTTGAATAGCTTTTTGTTATTCTAAGATTGTTCCTCTGCAAGGAGGTGGTGACTCTATCAAAGATCCTGATGAATAAATGATGCAAGCTCTGAATGTTATCAATCTGATCAAAAAGGAGATTGAGCAACAATTGCATACTTCCAGGTATTCTAAAAAATCTTGCTAAGAATAAAAGTTTTTCTGAAAATTACTTGTTAAAAGTTCCCTATGGAATGATAATAGCATTGTTAGAGGGAAGTTGTAATAAGATTTTCACTTGCTTCTTGGTTATATTTTTTGAGTTTTGTTTTCTCACAAGAAGAAGCATGTTGTAATAGTGCATGCTCTTGAAAAGAGGTTGTAGTCATAAGGGTGTTAAGTTTTATTTTCAAAAGCTTGTGTTAGCACATTTAAAATGTATCAAAGTATGTATCCCTACTTGGCTCACAATGTTAGTATGACGAGGAATCGGTCTTAGCCAAGTAATCAAAGAGATTTCATCATTCAAAGGTATAAGGCCTTAAGATTTGATGATATTGTGGGTTTCCCAAACCCCATATCCCCTAAAATCAGAGATAAGAATCCTAAGTTCGGTGGGTTGAAGGAGGAATCAACTAAGAAGCACTTGCAACGGTTCAATGAGTTAATGGAAGACTATGAGGTTGATCACGCAGATGTGTTTATGAGACTCTTTGTTCATTCCTTGAAAGAGGATGAAAGAGAGTGGTTCTCTAATTGGTTACCATGTTCTATCAACTCATGGGAAGAGTTTCAGTCAGCTTTCAAAGAGAAGTTTTGTGAGAAGATTTCTGAGTCTTTGATGATCCAGGACTTCATGGAGATTCACATTGAAGAAGATGAGCTGGTCTCAGATTTGCAAAGACATTGAAAAGAATCCCTCAGAATATCATACCATCAGATGACATAGATTTAGTGGTTTACCTTGGCGCCTTTGGTAAAAATATGAGCTACAGGCTGAGAAATAAGAGTCTTGAAAGCGTGTATGAAGCTTATGAGATAGCCAAGAACATTGAGAAGGTCTCCAAGTTTGGAATGAGCAGGAAGTTAGAGCCTGAAAAGGGATCTTGGTAAGCAAGTAAGCAAGATGTTTCCAAAGTTAGAGATGATTTCCAGCCTATTGTCCCCTCATGTGTTTCTTTTCAAAATGTCGATCAACAAGTCCTACACAATGCTATGTATAAAACAAGAGCTGATGCATTGTGTGTGTATTAAACAAGAGTATCTCAAAAAATGTGTATGCCTCAAGAGCCTACTCTGAGCTACACTTATGAGCAGCTGGGTTATGTGTATGCACCTAAAAATGATTGTTTGAATTAGTTTGAACCTATTGTCCTAAGCTCAATAGCATTCACAAATGCATTTCAGGCTGAGCCTTGTGTATCTTACCAGCAATATGAAGGTGCCATCAATCCATGGTGCATGGCCAAAGTCTGATTGACAATGGGGCAATGATATTTGAAATAAATGAAGACATGGCAATAATAAAGTTTTAGGGGCAGCCTTGTGATGGTTTTGTTTCAAGAGAAATGTCTTATGGTATGAATGTAAATGGGTGGGTACCTCAGTTAACAAGTGAACAACAAAAACATTATGTTGATTATGCATATACAAGTATTGAAGACCATGCAAGTTATGATCCCCACACTCCTGCTTATGATAATGTCGTCTTTTGTCCTAGTGCTCAGAATGATGATTGTGAATCAGATTTAAACTCAGTTGCAACACATGAGAATGGAGCAGACCTAGACAAGGTTGGTGATTGTAAATATGCACTAAATGAAGAGGAGGAAACTTCACATCATAGTTGCACCTATGAATATGATAATGTTGATGATGAGTTTATTGCTCAAAGAGATGGAATGGTGAAACACTATGACATCACTGAAATTCAAGGGACAAGCACACCTGAAACAAATGAGCCTACATGTAGTGATCAACAAATGGATATGGTATATACAACTGAGAATTCATTGTATGATGATACAACTGACATGAACCAACACGTGTTTTGTAATGATATGCTTGAGATCAATTCCTATGTGGTCTTGAATCCACTTTTTGAAGAAGAGGATGCACTTTCAGATGAGGAAGATGTTTTGTCAATCTGTGAGAGTGACATCCATGAAGCTGAGGAAATAGGTTCATATGTTTTATATGAGCCTGATTTTAGTGAACAAGATGTTGGTACCTCAAGTTCTTCATGGGATGAGTTGCCTATGTACCATGAGGAAGTGGATGAGTAGGAAACATAGTGCATCCATGATCATTATACCACAAAACCAACTGATGTGATAGAGATTTCAAACTCTTGTATGGAGTACGATAGTGATGGGATTCACCTAGTTTGCTAACACTTCACCTAGTTGGTGTTGCTCAATTCCACCAACTCTCCAGGCCTAGTTGCACTCTAGACCTCCAAGTCCTTCTCAATATCTTCTAGGGCTTTCTCCTTATCCATTTGAAGGTGTTTGCTTCAAGTGTTTTAGCTAGGAACCCTACCAATTCACAATGCTTCCCATGTGCTCATTATGGTTGTCTTGGCTTCAACTTGTCAAATTGACCTCCTACTATTGTGAGTTGATGCAGAGGTGTGGAGGACGCTTCTAACATGTTTTGAATAGCTTTTGGGTCCATTTGAGGTTTGCAACCATTTCCCTTCTTACCGATTTCACCATTTTGCCTAGACAAGGGCTACAAGGAATTAGCCCTATTAGGCCTCCAAAATCCAGTTTTCTAGGGCTTGAGAGAAAAAGGTCCAAAAGACCCCATAGAAAGTTTAGATTTTATTCAAAGAATCACCTAACCTCAAGTGATTTTTGTGGTTTTGGTTCCTTATCCCACCGTACAATGCCCTAATCCCAAAAATGAGGGTTTTCAAGGGTTTCTAGGCCTTCTAACTGGCAGTGACTGGTCAAGTTGGTGTTTGGGAATCAAATGGCCTTGTCAAGGCTCCTACTTGCATAGGAAACTTTTTATGGACAACTTGGACCCCTCCAAAAGGTTAATTTGTGAACTTGCATCCACCCCTGCACTTTGCACTCCAAATTCACCCTGTCTCCTCTAGCCGGGTTGCTCTTGGACTCGCCTAGAACAAGGTGACAGTCATATTAAATGTCATCTCCAGCACTTGTCCCTGCATATGTACATTGTACAAGTGTTTTCCCTCCATGTCCCAACAGACCGTGATGGTAGCACAGATGGAATTCATGGGGCAACCATTTTACATAAAACTGCTATATACAAGCCAAAACTGACTGTTTGCAAACAAAACCAAGTAAACACTAATACAAATTATCTACAAAGCTTGAAATGAAAAAAAATGCTCTAAACACTCCAAAGATACTCAATCCATTACTGGATCAATGGATTCAATCCATTTGTATTCACAAAATGAGCAAATAAAGCCAAAATGATGTCAAACAGTCCGAAAATGAGTAGTTTCAGATTGTTGATCTTACAAGACAAAGACTCTAACCTTGGTAACCATGCAAGAGAGGGTTTTTATAGTATTCCCCACGTGTGGAGTCATTATAGGGCATTGGACAATCCCTAAATCCATCGCTAATCAGTTTAGGACAAAAGTTGTGATGACAACTTTCAAAAGTTCTCATGACAACTTTTTGCAACTTTGCACTTTTTGCATTTTTGGTCTTCTCAACCTATGAGACCTATTTTAAGTCATCACTCATGACTTTTAAAGAATTTTTAAGATTAATTTAACCCTCCCTAATGCTTATACCAAGTTTTGACACTTTTGACCATCAAGATGGTCAACTACCTACTCAAACCACTTCTTATGCACAAAATGCAAACCTAGGAAGAAACTGACTCTACTAGGCCTACATTGACTCATCACACTCACTCTTGGACCCTCCTGGAGTCCTTATTCACTACCTGACTTGGCTAGGGTCAGTACAAGCCAAAATTGAGAAAAGACTACTAGCCTAAGTCCTAGGTGCTCCTGCACCATTCTCCCAAATAAAAGAAAATCATGTCACCTCCTTGGGAATCAGATTCTGATCAATGCCTAGATTCTTAAACTCTATCTCAAGCACCCATGTAGCTTCAGTATCATCCATACCCTACCATTTGATTAGGTGCTCCCAATACGTTTGATGCCTTGTCTTCTTGGCGATCCTTGAACTCAACACCTTCTCGGCCTTTGGATTTGGTTTGGTTGGTAGTTGAAGGTTGTTCAAATCATCTGATACCTCTGAGTGACTACAATCTGAACCTTGAATTGGTCCCTTGTAGGAAACTAAGTCTGCTATGTTGAAAACCGATGACATCCTATGTCACTAGGTAGGTCCACCTTGTATATATTTTCTCCATACTTGGCTAGAATGGCACATGGACCCAACCTTCTCATTTGCAACTTGTTGGGCACTCCTTGTTGTAGCCTTTCTTTGTTTAGGTGCACCATGACAAGATCTCCCACTTGAAATTGGAGGTTCTTCCTTCTTTCATCAACTTTTTGTTTGATTTTGCTTGTGTTCTCCATCAACACTTGCTTGACTGATTCATGTACTTCCTTCATTGATTGAGAAAAGTCTTCTTCATATCCACTTCTTCTTGTTGCACTAGCTAAGTCTCTCAACTCCAAAATACCTCTTGGGTGCACACCATAGACTACTTCAAAAGGGCTCTTGCCGGTAGTCCTATTCATGGTGTCATTGTATGCATATTCAGCTTGTGAAAGTACTTGATCCCATGTCTAACCATACTCTTCGGTAAGGCACCTTAATAAGTTCCCTAAGCTCCTATTTACCACTTCGGTCTGCCCATCTATTTGTGGATGGTAGGCTGATCCAAAAGAGAGGTTGGTGCCAAGCTTTTGCCAAAGTGTCTTCCAAAAATGACTCATGAACTTTGAGTCCCTATCTGAAACAATGCTCATGGGTAAACCATGTATCCTTACTACTTCCTTATAGAACAAATGAGCTATTTGGCATGCATCATGAGTAGTCTTATGAGGCACAAAGTGGGCCATCTTACTAAATCTGTCCACAATGACATAAATGTTGTCAAATCCCTACTTTGTCCTTGGTAAACCTACTACAAAGTCCATACTAATGCACTCCCAAGGTCTATTTGGTATGGGAAGAGGTTGGTATAAACCAACATTTGAAGAAGTACCTTTGGCCTTTTGGAAAACTATGCAAGTCTCCACATACTTTTTCACATCTTAATTCATCCTTGGCCAATAGTAGTACCTCTGAATCAATTCTTGAGTCTTATTGACTCCAAAATGTCCACTAAGGCTTCCGTTATGCTTCTCTTGAATGAGGTTTTCTCTCATTGAGCCTCTAGGCACACAAAGCTGCCCACCTCTAAACAATAGTCCATTTTGCAAAGTAAAATCAGAATACTCACTATGGAAGTGATTTTGATACTCCTTACACACCTTGTAGGCATTTGAGAAGTCTTCATCCTCCGGGTATAAGTCTCTAAAACTTTCAACTCCTATGCTTCTCAATTGGATTTCTTGGACTGTCAAAAGTCTCCTGCTTAATGCATCAGCAACCTGGTTTAACTGCCCTTTCTTGTTCTTAATGGTGAATGTGTAGGCATGCATGTACTCCACCCATTTCATGTGTTTATGACTGAGTTTGTCTTGTGAGTTTAGAAAAATCAATGCTTGGTTGTCCGTATAGACTACAAATTCCTTAGGAAGGAGATAGTGTCTCCACTTCCTCAAAGCCTGCACGAAAGCATATAACTCTAGATCATAAGAGGAGTATTTCCTCTTGCATCACTTAACTTCTCACTATGGAAAGCTATTGGTCTTTCTTCTTGGCTTAGGACAGAACCTACTACAACATTGCTTTCATCACATTCTACTATGAAAAGTTTCTCAAAACTAGGTAACACTAGCACCGATCGAGTAGCTATCTTCTCCTTCAAGGTTTCAAAACCTTTGTTTGCTTGTTCACCCCACTGAAACTTTGCCTTTATTCCACCTCTAATGGTGTCTAACATTGGTGCACATATAGCACTAAATTGCCTAATGAACTTCTTGTAGTATTGAGCTAGTCCATGGAAGCTTCTCACCTCTGTTGCTGACTTAGGAGTAGGCCAATTTACTATGGCTTCAACCTTGTTGGGATCCATCTTGAGGTTTCCTTGAGACAATACAAACCCAAGGTAAACCAACTCCTGCTTAACAAATTCACACTTATCCAAGTTCATGGTTAGCTTTTCATCATACAATCTTTGTAGTACATCTTGCAAATGATTAATATGATTTGCCCTATCCCTATTCAAAAATGAGAATATCATCTAGATATACCACCACAAATTTACCTATGAAGTCCTTCATCACCTCATTCATGAGTCTCATGAAGGTGCTTGGAGCATTGGATAAGCCAAATGGCATTACAAACCACTCATAAAGACCCTCTGTTGTCTTAAAGGCAGTTTTCCATTCATCACCCTCCTTAATCCTTATTTGGTGATATCCACTTTTAAGGTCAATCTTGGTAAAGCACTTGGCTTCCCCTAAACAATCCATTAGGTCCTCTATTCTAGGAATTGGGAACCTATATCTGATGGTGATCTTATTTATAGCTCTAGAATCAGTGCACAATCTCCAAGTACCACATTTCTTTGGGGCTAACACAGTAGGGACAACGCAAGGGCTAATGCTTTTCCTAATTAGGCCTTGGTCTAAGAGCTCTTGGATTTTCTTGGCAATCTCAACATTTTGTTGGGGAGTCATTTTATAAGCTGCCTTGTTCAGTAAGGATGCTTTGGGAATGAAGTCTATTTGATGGCTTATGGTTCTTTTAGGAGGTAAGGTGGCTGGCGGTCCATCACTTACTATGCCTTTGAATTTCTTCAATAAGTCTTGAACCTCTTTTGGCAAATCTGGCTGCTCTTTCTTGTCTTCCTCCTTAGGCTTCATTACTAGTGCAAACCCTATACCTTCACCTTCCTCAAGTGTCTTCAATAATTGCTTTTCAATCACCAAAAGAACATTAGGACCTGCTGCCCTCTTTTCACCTTCCTCAAGGATAGACGAAATCTTGAATGTGACTCCATCTTTCTTGAATGAGTATGCATTCTTGGCTCCATCATGAATAACTTGTCTATCAAATTGCCATGGTCTTCCTAGTAGAAGATGGCATGCATCCATGGGTAGGACATCACATAACACCTTGTCCTTATACCTCCCAATGATAAAATCCACCCATGCTTGCTCATTGACTAGGACATGTTGGCCTTTGCTCAACCAAGTGACTCTATAAGGGTTGGGTTGTTGTGAGGTATCCTTTGCAATTTGAGCTTACTCACTGCCTCTTCTGACACAATGTTGTCTGTTGACCCTGAATCAATGATCACTTTGCAAACTTTGTCCATAATCTTGCATTTGATCCTAAATAAGGACCTTCTTTGGCTTGGCTCTTCTTTGACCGATTCTTTGATCAAAGTTCTCCTTATCATCAAGTTGTCACCTACCTCTGACTCTAAGTCAACCTCTGAAGTCTTGCTGCTTGAAGACTCTTCTTGAAGATAGTTCTCTTCTTTCACCACCATGTGATGATGATCCCTTCTTTGGACACCTATATGCTGGATGACCAAGTTGGTTGCAATGGTAGCACTTCATTGCTGCAAAATATGAGGAACCTCTACCTTGGCCACTAGATCTTCCTCTAAAACCACTGTTTGATCCCCTTCCTCTATTGAATCCTCCTTTATTAGTGCCACTCTCTTCCTGCTCAGTGAGTTTAGACTCACCTTGTGTCCTTTGTTCAGAACTTCTTCCTCCAAAGCCTCCCCTATGGCCTCTATTGTCTTTTCCTCTACCTCTGCCCCTATTGCTGCTTGAGTCATGTCTTCTTTTCAGTTTTTCTTCCACATTAAGGGCAAGTTGATAGGTTTGATGGACTGTTTTTGGACTCATTAGACTGATTTCTTCTTAGATGTTCCACCGTAGACCATTTAGGTACCTAGCAACCTTGAGACTCTCTTCTTCCACTGCATGAGATCTAAGGCTAAGTTTGTGAAACTCCTCCGTATAACTACTGACATCAAGGTCCTTTTGTCTCAAGGTTTGCCTCTTCCCATGAATTTGCACTTCATAGTCATCAGGGAGATAGACTTCTTTGATTTTGACTAACATCCCTTTCCAAGAAGAGATGGGTGATTTTCCCATTTTCTTCCTCTCATCTTGCACAAATTTCCACCATGTGAGAGCAACTCCTCTCATCCTTTACTTGGCTACCTTGACTCTCTGGGCTTCAGTTATACCTTCACATTCAAAATGGTTCTCCATGCCTTCTATCCATTCTAGGACCACTTTTGCCTCCATCTTACCAGTGAACAATGGCAATCCTTCTAGTGATTTACCACTTAAGGCCTTCAATGCCTTCAGGAAAGGTTCTTGTTCTAGGACAGGGTCAGGTTCAGGTACTTTGTCAATCTCTGACACTTATTTCTCCTTCCCTTCTGCTCCTTCAACCTTTACCAACACTTCATTTGCCTTGGTTTCAATCTCACCAAGCTTACTCTCCAATTCAAGCAACTTCTCTTTCAGGAGTCTATTTTCTTCCTCCTGATCATCCACTTTCTTTGCCAACTCTGCATTGCTCACCATGTTGTTGTCTCCTATAGATTCCACTGAGGACATCTACTCACCTAGCCCAAATCTTATAGGCTCCAATACCAATTTGATGGGATTCATCTAGTTTGCTAACACTTCACCTAGTTGGTGTTGCTCAATTCCACCAACTCTCCAGGACTAGTTGCACTCTAGACCTCCAAGTCCTTATCAATCTCTTCTAGGGCTTTCTCCTTATCCATTTGAAGGTGTTTGCTTCAAGTGTTTTAGCTAGGAACCCTACCAATTCACAATGCTTCCCATGTGCTCATTATGGTTGTCTTGGCTTCAACTTTTCAAATTGACCTCCTACTGTTGTGAGTTGATGCAGAGATGTGGAGGAGGCTTCTAACATGTTTTGAATAGCTTTTGGGTCCATTTGAGGTTTGCAACCATTTCCCTTCTTATCAATTTCACCATTTTGCCTAGACAAGGGCTACAAGGAATTAGCCCTATTAGGCCTCCAAAATCCGGTTTTCTAGGGCTTGAGAGAAAACGGTCCAAAAGACCCCATAGCAAGTTTGTATTTTCTTCAAAGACTCACCTAACCTCAAGTAATTTTTGTGGTTTTGGTTCCTTATCCCACAGTACAATGCCCTAACCCCAAAAATGAGGGTTTTCAAGGGTTTCTAGGCCTTCTAACCAGCAATGACTGGTTAAGTTGGTTTTTGGGCATCAAATGGCCTTGTCAAGGCTCCTCCTTGCATAGAAAAATTTGTATGGACAACTTGGACCCCTCCAAAAGGTTAATTTGTGAACTTGCATCCACCCCTGCACTTTGCACTCCAAATTCACCCTGTCTCCTCTAGTTGGGTTGCTCCTGGACTCGCCTAGAACAAGGTGACAGTCATATTAAATGTCATCTTGAGCACTTGTCCCTGCATATGTACATTGTACAAGTAGTTTCCCTCCATTTCCCAACAGTCCGTGATGGTAGCATGGATGGAATTCATGGGGCAACCATTTTACATTAAACTGCTATATACAAGCCAAAACTGGCTGTTTGCAAACAAAACCAAGTAAAACCTAATACAAGTTATCTACAAAGATTGAAATGAAAAAAAATGCTCTGAAACACTCCAAATTTACTCAATCCATTACTGGATCAATGGATTCAATCCATTTGTATTCACAAAATGAGCAAATAAAGCCAAAATGATGTCAAACAGTCCGAAAATGAGTAGTTTCAGATTATTGATCTTACAAGACAAAGACTCTAACCTTGGTAACCATGCAAGAGAGGGTTTTTATAGTATTCCCCATGTGTGGAGTCATTCTAGGTCATTGGACAATCCCTAACTCCAGCGCTAATCAATTTAGGACAAAAGTTGTCATGACAACTTTTTGCAACTTTGCACTTTTTGCATTTTTGGCCTTCTCAACCTATGAGACCTATTTTAAGTCATCACTCATGACTTTTAAATCATTTTTAAGACTAATTTAACCCTCCCTAATGCTTATACCAAGTTTTGACACTTTTGACCATCAAGATGATCAACTACCTACTTAAACCACTTCTTATGCACAAAATGCAAACCTAGGAAGAAACTGACTCTACTAGGCCTACATTGACTCATCACACTCACTCTTGGACCCTCCTGGAGTCCTTATTCACTACCTGACTTGGCTAGGGTCAGTACAAGCCAAAATTGAGAAAATACTACTAGCTTAAGTCCTAGGTGCTCCTGCACCAGATAGTGAGAACAACAATTGCTTTGATTGGCAATATTTTTTGGCCAGAGTAAGCTATGCCCATGAGATGGATGAAACTAGCAATGCCGATGAGAGCATAGAAGTTTTTGAACCTCAAGATGATAGTTGTGATGAGATTGAAAGTGTGGTGATTGATAGCGATTCAAAGGTTCACATAGTTGAATATGAGTATGCTTATGAGATCCATTATGTGGATCATTATCAAAAGGACTCCCATGTCGATTTTGACGAAGAGAGCTTGCAAAATATGAGTGAACTCTTTGATGAGAGGTCCTATGTGCATGAGAAAGAGGATTCAAAAGGTGAGCTAGACTTGTTGTTTAGTGATGAGGTGGAAATACCTAATATTGACAACGAAGAAGTGCATGTGTGTTTTTAGCCTTCGAAACAACCGTGTGCACTCTTGACGAATCATGCATCCAAGGTATATCATAGTGGGTGCTACAATGAATATGGATGTGTGTCTATCAAGGAGCATAACAGTCATGTGTTGATTCATAATGAATGCCTTCAGCTGTTTGGTGAGTGTGTAATGCAATGTGACTGGGGTGATGAGAGCAACAATGTGAATGATACACCAGTTGTTGGTATGATTGATTATGCCTGTGATCCGACTTTTTTCAGTGATTGTTTCAGATTGGGCATAGTGAAGTCAGAGGGAAGCCATATTTTTGATCGGGGTAAGTTTTGGTTCTACTTGTTTGGTGGTCCGAGACCACCTACTAGTTTTTAAAATCAATTTTTCAAAATGAAGCATACAGTGGTAGAGTGGCCCAATGGAGTTGGCCCTCAGTCTGCTCCTCCAGAGATCTGGGATCATGTCATGCCCGCAAGGGGCATGCATCCCTGAGCTAGAGCCACTATTGGGACTTCAAAGATTTTGTCAAATTTTGAAGTCCCAGGTTCAAAATTTTAAATTTTTGCACTCAAAATCCCCTTTGCAGGATAACACATAGGTTATCATACTATGACAGGCAGCAATGGTCATATAACATGAGGATTATATGATGTGTCAATAACATGACCCTATGCCTAACATCAACATCTCATGTCAATAACACGTCGTGTTATTGACTGCCTTGAGTTATTTGTGTGTCGTGTTATTGACCGCCTAGGAAGCAACAGGTGGCTAAGTGTTTCATAGTGCAAGAGGGAGTCTTTTCGGGCTTCAAAATTCTATTTTTGAGTTGACCGATCCAGTCAATCAACTCACTTAAGTTTCACTGGCTGGAGGGTTTCATGTCGTCGGTGGGCCGGTCTCCGTGGTTCATTCTTACCGACTGGTGACCTAAGACCATTTGTTATCTCGCTAGGCAAGGTGACCAACCAAAAGGTCACATGGGATAAGGCATGCGAGGCAATGAAGTGGAGGTTCCCCTTATCCCACAGAGTAGAAAGCGACAAACAAAGACCGCGTGGGATAAGGTCCAAGTTGAAATGGAGGCTTTTCTCTTATCCACAGGGTAAAATAAAGGCACAAAAAAGATTGCGGGATAAGAAGATGAAGCGAAGGAAAAGGCCGCGGGATAAGAAAAGGTTAAAGAAAAAGGCAAAATGCTTATCCCGCATGGAGGGAATAGATAGTCAGGCGGCAAAAGGAGAAACACAAGCAACGTAGGATAATGAATGGTGCAACTATAGAGAAGGCTTATCCCGCGAGGTTGAGCAGGGTTAAAGAATATAGCGCGGGATAAGAAAAGTTGAAGCTGAGGGAAGCAGGACTCAAAAGGTTTATCTTGTGGCGTCTTCAGGATACCAAAAATGCAGCACGAGATAAGATAAAAGAGGAGGTACCAAGTAGAAAAGCTTATCCTGTGCGATTCTTGAAGCACAAGTAATTGGTTGCGGGATAAGAAAGTAAAGGGGGAAGAAAATGATTTCCTTATCCCGCGCGCCCCCACGGGGATAAGGAAAGGGTCATGGGATAAGAAGACGATAGAGGCAAAAGACAAAGGGCTTATCCCGCAAAGGTAAAATGAGTGTTTCCAAAGGCCGTGAGATAAGGAAACATAAAGGCGATGGAGAAGGAGCTTATCCCGCAAAGGAAATAAGAGTGCCCCCACGGCTCGCGGGATAAGAAAGCGAAGGAACACAAAGATGAATTTTCTTATCCTGTGCGTCCCCGCGGGGATAAGGAAAAGGTCAAAGCCGCAGAGGGAGATAAAGCTCCCCATTATCTCGCAATGTGAAAGCGATAGAATGAGGAGCTCGCGAGGTAAGTAAGAACAAGGAGAACGGTGTAACTTGTTATCCCGTGATGCCTAAGGCCATGCGATGGAATCATAGCGCGCATAACATGCATGTTATGCAATTCTCAAAAAATGCCACCATGCAATCCGATGGTCAAATTATCCACATGGAGGGTTGGCGGAGGTTTACCAGAGGACAAAGGGGAGTATTTTGAAGATGTGGCGTGTGCAAATTGGCCAGATTCCACCTGTCGAGAAAGGAGACAATACCGACAGAGATGATTGTGCCAACACATTGCAAGTAATTTTTTGCAACCAAATCAGAATGGATTTTAGCGATGGCGTCAAGAGGGAGCTCTCATTTAATGAAGATTAGATAGAGGATTGGTTGAGTGACTCTATGAAATCTGAGGATCTTATGTTTGTAATATTTCACAGCCTCGAGCACACTAGAGGGTCACCAACCGAGGAGATGAAAGGACACAGAGAAGGTATATAATACTAAGTATAGTAATCTAGGTTCAAAGATCGGTTAGGATGCAACAAAGGATGAACTTAAGGCAAATTTATGTGTGGCTCGAGACACCTACTTCTAATTGTCCCCAAGCTCATGGTCCCAGGTCCCAGAGGCTATCTTCATAACTGCTTGCCTTGAGTGCCTATGGATGGATTGCATGTATAGTAGGAAGAGGGACACCTCATTGTGTATTTTGTCCCATGCAATGAAATTTTGACATGTGTGTCTCACTTGACTTGAAGCTTGTTTTTCTCTCTTGTCCTATAAAAGGGAATTCAGGGCTAGTGAGAAGGGGATGACTTTGAGTGTAAATTATTATGGAAGCAAGGCTTCCATGCAAGAAGTGCAAATTTTTCATGACAGTTGGAGTTTTCTTTCAGTTTGTAGTTTTTAATGTTCCAAATAGTTTGTATTTTGAATACAAATAGTTTTAGAGGTTTTATTTGCAGTTGTCTCTCTTATGTATGCTCTATTTTATGAAATGAAATGATCAATGATCTTTTGTTTTGTCCCTGCAAGTCAGGTGTATAACTTGTTGTTTGCTTCTCTTCAAGGAAGGGATTAATTTGCTTCTTCAAGGTATAGGAATAGTATTGTGTATATCTGAGATTCTTCAGTATGGTTGTTGGTGAAACCAAAAGGGAGAATGTTGATGTAATGCATTAACATTCAAGGCTCAAAGGTTGCATGTTACCCTATTTAAATGTTAAATCTGCATGTTGTGAGGTTAACTCTGTTGCCCATACAAGGCACTAGTCATGTTTGTTGTTTTAAGTTTTCAAAACCTTTTCATAATCAAAATCTCTTTTATTTTTGCATTTATTGTTGCATTAGGAGTAGGATTATTGTAGAAACCAAACCTCAATGAGTTCTTAGATGCTTACAAACTAAGGTTAAAGTCATAACCAAGAGTTTATCCATCTTCCTTAGTATCTTTCATTGGGATGATATGTTGTAACATGTAATGTCAAGAGTGTTTTAAAGCTGAAAGTTATAGGACATTACATAGGTTCACCTGCCTTAGTCTCCCAGAGCCAAAAGAGTAGGAGATCTCAGTCTTATGACTGAGTCTTGTCAAGTTGGCCAAATCCCTCCCCGAGTTTGTCGATGAGTTAGTGGCAATTCCTCTAGGACTTGGGGATTGCTGGTTTGGGAACCAACATGCTTGATGGATCCTTGATTGCTTGCTCACTTGAATTGTATTTAAAATCTTGATTGAGGTTCCTAGACATCATTGTTAGGTTTTAAATGAGAGGGGTAGGCCTCCTTTCATACTTAACCATTCGAAAGCTATTTGAATTTTTGGAGCAAGCCAACACGAGACCTAAATTCCCACCCACTTGAAGTGACTGTCGTGAGGAACAAATTTGGGTCCTGATTGAGAGGACCAAGGTGCTTTGGCATCATGGCCCTGAGCTAGGACTAGGGCACCCTAACACCTTAGTCCTGAGAATCAAGACTCAACTTCAGGGAAAAGATAAGAGAGAAAGTGAAAATGTAGGTTTGTGGGAGGTGTGAGTAGAATCAAAGCAGTCATCATGCATTGAAAGAAAGAACGCCAAGGTGAGGTTTAGGTGAGGACAAAATTGTATGAGGATACAATTTACGATGCTACATACAAATGTCAACAATGAATTATAAGATCTAGGCAAACTGCAAGGTTTTTAAGGCTTTATGACACTTAACATAATTTTTTACCCTAATTGACATGGAAGACTGGGAATTTCATAGGGTATCAACAAGTATTATCGTGGTTATAGCCATATTGTTCATTCTAGACATGGTTCTCATGGGTCCCAATGATCCCCTTAATGCTGATGTCATGGCTAGTCCCCTTGCCACATGGGTTCCTACATTTCCGTGAGTGTAGCTTCCCTAGTTGATATGACAATAGGAAGATTTCTTGGTTGGACCTTACTATTTCACCTGTTCGCACAACTCTTATTGATCTAGAAGAAGAAAAAATAAAAATGACACCCTTACGGATTGAGAGCCCATTCTTGATGACTAAGATCTCTTGAATGACTCAAGCAAACTGATTCCCCTCCTCAACCCATTAATATAACTCTTACTACTTAATAGTCTATCTAAGTTTATATTTAGTTTTTGAATTTTGACATAGAATTTTAGAAATGTGATCCCATTTCACTCATATTTTTATGTAAATTATATATCATAATATATGTTAAAAACAAAAATAAAAAATAAAAAAATAAAAATAGAAGATATAGAGTGTTCTCCTCTACATTCCCATAAATTAGTCACGTTTACATTCAGCAGCTCCACGGCGCTTGGTAGTCCCAAAGAAAACCCGAGCCATGAATTGTTCGTTGACACGGGGCGTAATTTGATTAAATTTTACTCGATCAAACCTTTTGAAAACAATAAAGAGTCCAGTTCTCTTCACAGCACCTTGAATTCTGACCTGCGAATCATTTCACCATTTTTTCCCAACATAAAAATGCCACCTGAGATCTGATGTGATGATACTCACCCTTCCAAGCAACATCAAGGCAGTGGCACCCAATTCATAATTGGTGGGCAAAGCCTCTTAAGCACTACGCCCACTTTGTTAGATTAACAAAATTGAAGTGCAGGGCTTCAAGATGGTAAACTATCTGAATGCACTCCTCTATGGAGTGGGGGGCCTTGTGTGCACCTGCATGGTGCTGCTGGTCACATTCCAGGAGAAATTGGTGTATGTTCCTGTCATCCCTGGCATGACCAAGGGCTACCCAATTACCCCTGCCAGGCTTCACCTCAACTATGAAGATGTTTGGCTCACTTCCGCTGATGGAATCCGCTTACATGCCTGGTTTATCAAATACCATCCAGACTGCACAGGTATGAAATCTGAAATTCATTTGTTCATTGTGTTGGTTAAAAACAAGGAAAAAAACCTAATGATTGATCTTGCAATCTTGGTTTAATCCAAAACCTAAATGTTGGATTTTGCAATATCCCAATTTAGGTTAAAGCTTCAGTGCATACGTATTTCATTTCTTTTCTCTTGCAATGACCAAACTCAGATTTTAGTTTTGGTTTGCGTGGGCTTTATTGTATGACCTTGTAATATTTGTCTAATTCCAAACCCTAATCGTGGTGTTGGCAATAGCTCAATATAGATTAAATTTGGGATACATATTTGTTCACTATTTTTGGAATCTGCTGTGACCCGATTTGTTTTTGTGAAATGTATTCTGTTAAAAAACTGATGGACTTTTCAATCTTGATATAATCTAAAATCGTAACTGAAAACCCTAGCTGGCAATATGCCATTTTAGGTTTAAGTTTTGGTGTGTGTCATTTTCATTGTTTTCGTTACTGAGAAAGACTCAATTCAGGCTGTACTTTTTTTATGATGTGGAAAACAAAATGGATGATCTTTGAAGTTTTTATTTAATTCTAAGCCCTCATTGAAAACCCGATACAGTGTTAAAAGATGGTTATATATGGGTTTTGTTGTTTTTTGCATTGACAATGATGCAATTCAGGTTATAGTTATAGTGTTCGTGGGTTGTATTTTCATTTTATTTTGGTTATCCACAGTTGAATTTTTTTGGGAGATATGCAATAGCTTGACAGTCATGATCCTGCTAGCTCAGTTTTCATTGGTACGCAAGTTCCAGAGTTCTTGCATCAATTCATAATTTCATACTCACTTTGGAAGTAGGTAATTTTCATGGGCTATGTTCTCCAACCGGCTAACCTTGCAATCTTGGTCTAATCCTAACCCTAGTTAAAAACCCAGCTGGAATTTCTGATTTGATATTCAAGTTTTGGTGCTTATGTGTTTCACTGTTTTGAAGTTTGCATCATTGATAATGATCCAGTTCAGCATATGGTTTTGGTCTATGTGGGTTGCATGATTATATTCTGTTGCTTATCCGAACTTGCATAAACTTGAATACAGTATATAATTTGCTAGTTATGACCATTTCTCAGCGGTGCAAGTTCAAGAGTTCTTGCACTGGTGCACTCATTTGGTATTTCATATTTTTATGTGCTATATTTTTCACCATTTGGTTGATTTTGATAAAATGTTCAGAAATTAGACCTTCTTTATAGCAAATTTTGCATTAACAAAACATTTGCTTAGTTTTATAAAAAAGCCGATAAGTTATTGGATTTGCCAAAATGAAAATATACATGCATTGAGATTAAATTGGATTTTTTGTCAGAATTCTATCATATGTATTTCTTATTTATTTAGTCAAAATGTTTCTCTGAACAATCCATGCTTCTAAATTTTTTCCATCCTCTGGAATCTTCCCCAATTTGCATGCTTGGTGAATTTTTTAGAAATTTATGTAGGGGGATGGGGAAGGATACCTGGTCCATAAGTTGCATCCCTATCACCGGTGCAGGCATGCTTTATACACATTGTAATATATGATATAATGCAGTTTATTTGTCAGATTTTGGAACTTGAGCATTTGCAAAATTGCTGAACCCTTTATAATACAATGGCTCTCTATGATTTAGGATTGCAGACTTCACTTAATAGGTATTGTAATTAAAAGAAATTATATTTTAACAGGAGGTAGTGGGAGCAGGATGTTTGGCCAACAAGCTGCTCCCATCACTGGGCAGGCTTGCCTCTTACATGTGGTAATGAATGATGTAATGCAGTTTGTGTGCAATTTGAAGATTTCCATGATTGGAACAGTACATCTTGGCCTATGTGGGTTGCATGATTATATTCTGTTGCTTATCCGAACTTGAATAAACTTGAATACAGTATATAATTTGCTAGTTATGACCATTTCTCAGCGGTGCAAGTTCAAGAGTTCTTGCACTGGTGCACTCATTTGGTATTTCATATTTTTATGTGCTATATTTTTCACCATTTGGTTGATTTTGATAAAATGTTCAGAAATTAGACTTCTTTATAGCAAATTTTGCATTAACAAAACATTTGCCTAGTTTTATAAAAAAGCCGATAAGTTATTGGATTTGCCAAAATGAAAATATACATGCATTGAGATTAAATTGGATTTTTTGTCAGAATTCTATCATATGTATTTCTTATTTATTTAGTCAAAATGTTTCTCTGAACAATCCATGCTTCTAAATTTTTTCCATCCTCTGGAATCTTCCCCAATTTGCATGCTTGGTGAATTTTTAGAAATTTATGTAGGGGGATGGGGAAGGATACCTGGTCCATAAGTTGCATCCCCATCACCGGTGCAGGCATGCTTTATACACATTGTAATATATGATATAATGCAGTTTATTTGTTAGATTTTGGAACTTGAGCATTTGCAAAATTGCTGAACCCTTTATAATACAATGGCTCTCTATGATTTAGGATTGCAGACTTCACTTAATAGGTATTGTAATTAAAAGAAATTATATTTTAACAGGAGGTGGTGGGAGCAGGATGTTTGGCCAACAAACCGCTCCCATCACTGGGCAGGCTTGCCTCTTACATGTGGTAATGATTGATGTAATGCAGTTTGTGTGCAATTTGAAGATTTCCATGATTGGAACAGTACATCTTGATGTTAACAGTACATCTTGGTCTATGTGGGTTGCATGATTATATTCTGTTGCTTATCCGGACTTGAATAAACTTGAATACAGTATATAATTTGCTAGTTATGACCATTTCTCAGCGGTGCAAGTTCAAGAGTTCTTGCACTGGTGCACTCATTTGGTATTTCATATTTTTATGTGCTATATTCTTCACCATTTGGTTGATTTTGATAAAATGTTCAGAAATTAGACTTCTTTATAGCAAATTTTGCATTAACAAAACATTTGCTTAGTTTTATAAAAAAGCCGATAAGTTACTGGATTTGCCAAAATGAAAATATACATGCATTGAGATTAAATTGGATTTTTTGTCAGAATTTTATCATATGTATTTCTTATTTATTTAGTCAAAATGTTTCTCTGAACAATCCATGCTTCTAAATTTTTTCCATCCTCTGGAATCTTCCCCAATTTGCATGCTTGGTGAATTTTTAGAAATTTATGTAGGGCGATGGGGAAGGATACCTGGTCCATAAGTTGCATCCCTATCACCGGTGCAGGCATGCTTTATACACATTGTAATATATGATATAATGCAGTTTATTTGTCAGATTTTGGAACTTGAGCATTTGCAAAATTGCTGAACCCTTTATAATACAATGGCGCTCTATGATTTAGGATTGCAGACTTCACTTAATACCTAATAGGTATTGTAATTAAAAGAAATTATATTTTAACAGGAGGTAGTGGGAGCAGGATGTTTGGCCAACAAACTGCTCCCATCACTGGGCAGGCTTGCCTCTTACATGGGGTAATGAATTATGTAATGCAGTTTGTGTGCAATTTGAAGATTTCCATGATTGGAACAGTACATCTTGAGGTTAACAGTTCTGCTTTGTGACCTAGTGTCCTTCTATTGAATGTTCTAACTCTGTGAAATTTTAAATAGGATAGAGTTGGCGGGAGCGGGATGTTTGAACAGCACACTGCAACACATGAACAATGCAGACCCATTCTTACACGCAGAGAGTAATTCTGCATTGTTGATGTGGTGCTGTTTGTGGCTCAAATATTGGGATTTTAATGTTTTGCAGATTTGGCAAACAGATTACAATTCTGCATCTAGAACATCTGTTATTTGTTATTTTATTAATTCGATGATTTTTTAAAATTTATTTTTTATTTGTTCTGTTATTTGCTGGGGGGAATTGTATATATTACCCACAGATGGTGCAATGAAAAATGTGCAGACTTATTCCATATGGCAGGATGAGTCAGTGATAAGGATATCTGAGACACAAGCTGCATAGCTGTTGTCTGTAGTGTAATTTGTGGGTTAGACATCCTATTAATGGAGATGGTGAAGCATTTATTCATATTGGCTGTGATGTACTTGGTGTAATTGTTATTGTAAGGATATCTTTGTAAAAAATATGTTTATTTTTCCCCATCCTTGTTTTTATTGTGTAATCTATATCTGTACTAATGTCACAGTGTTTTGAGTGAAGTCAATCAGCTATTCATGTACTATATGGATATCTGAAAACATCCTGCATGTTATGTTTGTGGGTTTGTAAATTTGGCTGTCATATGCCTTTTTTGTTGTAATTATCAATTGGTAATTACGTACCTGCATATTGTTCTGTTTGTTTAAAGCATTTCAGGAATCTGCACATGTGGGATTCCACATTGTATTTGTTCCATCCTTTCTATAATTTTCATCTCACAGGTCTTTTCATGTAGCTTGTCATGCACTAATAAATGTTTTCTGAATGTCCATTTTCAGTTTTATGTGCTATTACCTAATGTCATTTCAGGTGCATGTGTTGATTGTTTCCAAATTTGTTTTCATTCCTGGAATTTCATATGTTTTCATTATGCAGGGTTATTAGTGTAATCTTTGGTGAACCAACCTCTGTTTATTTATCTGTATGTGGTTGTATTGGACATTTTTCAATCTAAACATATTATTCATTAGATCAGTAACCTGGATGGCTTTTGAAAATGCCAATAATAATAAAGATTCTTATGTGAACTTGAAATTTGTGAGTATCTGTGGACAACTTCTAATGAGTGGTCATATCTTGCAGGTCCAACATTGTTATTTTTCCAAGAAAATGCTGGGAGTATCCTTTGAGGTTTTAGATTGGTCTATTTAGCAGTCAATAAAAAAATGGAATGCAATGATTTAGGTGAATCTGACTTATCCTATCAGAGTTGACTTTTGGAATCTCCTTAACAATATATTTCCAGATATAGCTCACCGGCTTGAGTTTGTTCGGATTTTGTTACAGAAATTGAAATGCAATGTTTTCATGCTCTCTTACAGAGGGTTTGTCTCAATCTTTAGACTACTTAAAATTTTGAAGCTTTCTGTTTATCACTGTGTTGAGAAATTGTATGCATCTTCTGTTGGTGGTATGTATATGGTTTTTTATTTTTCTCCAATCAGAGAATGCTCAAGGAGGAGTTAGATCATATAGAGCTTCAAGGTAAAAATTATAATGTAAGTCTAAATATATTTTAATCAGATATGGAGCAAGTGATGGCTACCCATCTCAAGAGGGCATTAGCCATGATGCACAAGTGAGTCTTTTCTAGACATTCAAATATTTTCTTTCTGACATAAAATGCTTAATTTTACTTATCATGCTGAATGGGTAATACAACAAATAGACCATGATACTGACGTGGTTATTCTGACCAGGCAGCACTGGAACACCTACTGCAGAGGACTGATATTGATACATCAAAAATAGTTGTATTTGGGAGATCTTTGGGCGGGGCTGTTGGAGCAGTACTTACTAAAAATAATCTTGAAAAGGTGTGTTGGCAGATGCAATTTAGGACAAAAAAAAAAGAATGATGTATAAATGAAGGAAAGAACTAGGGAACAAAAGTTTGATGACTGATCATGCATTGTGTTTTTATAAGTAATTTTTTTTTCTGGTTTTGTTTGGCAACTTTCTTTACAGATTACAGGATGCTATATATGAAAAGAAATTTGCAAATGCTTTTTTATTGCAGTTGTGATTTAAGCTGAGTCACAAGAAGCTTTTAGTATGTTCTCTTACATTTTTATGTATTAAGTTAGAACTCAAATGACTGTTTTCACTTTTACTAGCTTGGATAGCTCTTCTAAAACAATCTAGTCCTTGACAGAATGATGTTTCTCACAGTTTGAAAATGTATCCTCCAATCATCCAGCCGAAGAAATGATTAGATCAAACAAGGCTCTAGTCCTAATACATACAACAGGGATTGGTCAATCTGTTCTCAGTTTTGTACTTGTTTTTACATTATGTATATAAATATAATATTCATGCATTCCTCCATTAACAGGGTAATTGATAAAAGAGTATTGAGATTAGCAGCCTTGTAGGAACTGCCTCCAGAGTGCTTTTTAAAGCTTAATTTTGATGGTACTTCGAGGGTGAGGCCTGGCTGGTGCTAAGGAGTTGGTCAGATCCTCTTTGGGGCATTTCTTAGGAGGGGGGTCTTTCTTTCTGGGTCCCAGATCTAACAATGAAGCTGCGGTTGAGGCTCTGCACAAAGACATCAATTTTCAGATCTTGATGGGCTGTAGGAAATTGATCATGGAGGGTGATTTGTTGGCAATAATTGTAGGTTTGATCAATGGGGCAATTAATATTGGAAACTTAATAATTGTTTTTTGGATGCCTGCCATGTATGTGAAGTTGAACATTTTGAGGAAGTTATCTTTCTTCATTGCATTAGGGGGTGCAATGAGACAGTTGAAATTTTGGCTAATACAGACATCAATCAACTCTCTGCCAGGATTAGTGATAATTCAGAGGAATGGGAGAGCTTCCCTCCTATTTTTTATGCGGATTCTTGTTTCCATCAAGGAAAGTGTATGTCAAAATTTTGTTTTCCTTGGGAGGGTGTTAACTTTTAACAGTGGTAGTTAGGAGTGGAAGCTTTTAAACTTGGGCTCAGAGGATTATCCGGTGAGTAATGGATGACTCGCTCATCATTATCATGGATGGTTTGGCTTACACATGGTGTCATTAAGATTGGCTGATGATGCTAGTTTTTGGAGTGTGCCCCCTTCCAGTTGATGTGTGTGAATTGGTGGATATGGTGGTGAAAGTATGGACTGTTTAATCATTGTGTTTGGCTTTTGTTAGAAGCTGTCTGTGCAGGTTATTTGTAGCATGCTGGATCTTAGACTCTTTTAAAGATGCTGCAAGGAGGCATCTTTTTTTGTGGTTCTTCCTACAGTGGAGCTGTCCCAGGCCAACAACTGTGAAACATTATTGTGGTTCCTGATTTGCATGCTCTGAAGTTTATCAATCTCATCCTAGATCAAAAGAGAACTGAGGATATGGGTATTTCTCAGAAGCAGGGTTTTCATGGTGTCTGATTTCAAGGATAAGGTGGATGCTAGAGCTCCTGACTTGGCTGTTGAAGAAAGGATCCTAAACAGGGTTTTACTCACTGCAGACAAAATTATTTTGATCGAAAGTTATGAGGACTATGCTAGAGTAGAAGAGGAACTAGGGAGAAGCATGCAAAGGAGATTGTGGCCCTTGCATAGAAATTCAACAAGTTTACTCTGAGAGAGAGGATTTTTTATTCTTTGCCAGGATCTTGCAATGTATATAGATGGTTTGTTGGTAGTATGCCATGATGGTTGTCTGGGGTTTTCTAGTTTGTTTACTTTTCCTTCGTCTTCAAGTGACAGTTTATTTAGTGCTTAAAAACACTCTTTTATAGAGTTTGCTGTTGGTGCTGATGCTAAGGGAGAAGCAGTGAGACATGTTGGTTAATTATGTGGAGCCTATGGCCTTTGGTGAAGTTTAGGAGCCATTTGCAAATGTAGGCTTGGCAAGATCCCCGCTTTTGTACTTTAGGTGTGTCCATTTGCATGGCAGTTCCAAAGTGGTATAGTTTGGTTGAGTGGCCATTTTGTCCCATGTTCTGGTAATTAGGCCCTTCTTTTGTTGGTAGAAGAGTTTTTGTATGGTCCATAGTTGGCTGTTGGAGGCTATGTCTGGTGTCTGGATTTATCTGGCTGCTGTATTCTTTGTAGTCTTTTAATATCTTATATGGCCGAGTGGAACCCTCAACTTAGCGATAAAAAAGTATAAGATTCGTGCATGCACACTTTTGCCATGCAAGGGTGGTACATCCTTTTAAGGTTTTTAAAAATAACTGAGTATAAGAGAGACACTCATTCAGAAACACATGTTTGTTTCATAAGTCAGTAGCAGTCATAATTTCAGTTGAAATCACATTGTTATCTGGCTTATGAGTATGACACACAAAACAGTGCATTGGTCATTTTGTTTTTTTAATTAAGGTGAATTTTGATAATTTGGTTGACATGAAAAAAAAGCTTGATAACAATTTTTTCACACCAAACTTCTGTTCTTGTTGGTTTGAGGTGCTTCAATGTCTTTTATTTTGGCTCTTTCTTTTCTATTATTTTCTCTCGACACCCAAAAGCACTAGAACCCTAAATTGAGTAAATGTTAAGGGAGAGAGACTTTGCTTGATCTTTTTATAAGACATTAACAAGGGATACTGCTATGCACCATTTTGTAGTAAATCAATGAGTGTTAGTTGATCATCTAATAAATCAATGATTGGGGGTTGATCATCTTTTATAAGACATTAACAAGGGATACTGCTATGCACCATTTTCTAGTAAATCATTCAGTGTTAGTCGATCATCTAATAAATCAATGAATGGGGGTTAATCATCTCATAAGGTATACTTCATTTGTAATTTCAAATATGTATAATAGTTTTGTTTTAGCATGTGCATGATATATGGTATTCACTATTCTGATTAAATTTCTGTTTTTAGGCTGTATATATATATATATACCCAGGGCCCAGAACACATGCAGCCCACTTCTTTTGCTGTACCAGATTCCAAGTCTCCTCTTTTGTGGTTGGAAAACATTTGAGTTTCAAACCATGTTGCCTGTGCACAAGCTTTTTGTGGCTATTAGTTACAGTTTTCCTTTCGAAACAACTATTCCATATTCCTCTCCTCCTTCCATGCCTAGTATCTAAGGAATTTTCCTTGTGGTGGTGCTGGTATTCACAACTTTTCTGCTTCTAGTGCCCTTTTGAATTGTGATCCAACCTTTAGGGCACCAAATGGATTATACCAGTCATCTAGCAGATCTTTTTAGTGTTTTTTTCTCATATAAGCATTGTATGTTTTTTAATGTCATTTATTATGCTGTTTTTAATCAGAATATTGTACTTAGTAACTAAGTAACTGGATACGCCAGAACCTGGGGCTGTACCTGGACCAAACAGATCGAGGTTCTGATACATCCTCAGCACATTTAGGATATGTCCAGGTGCTCTGGGTATGTCTGGGACTTATGTGGGGGGTACCTGCAGCAGCTGGGGTAAACAGAAAAAAGCAGATGGAACAAAAAATTAAAACAATGTATTTAAAAAAAGCTTATACTGAATTTTTGGTGTGTTCAGCTCTCCAATTTTCTGACCTTTGTCTCCTTTGGATAGATATCCATTAATATTGGCATGTCACAGACTCTGCCTTCTACAAAAATTGTATTTTACTCTGATTAGATACAAAAAAATGCTGCTTGGGAAATCCTTATCCTGGTAGATTTTGTTTTGCAGCTGATGGGATGGGTACTCTGTGCTGTTCTTTGTTGGGATGGGGGGACTCAGTGCTTATATTTATTTGCCAGTGGGAAATGTTGAATTTTACTTTATGATATACTTTATAATGTATTTATAAATTTAAACACAAATCTGTGAACATGCATATTATGAATTTATGGAACATTTTAATATATTATTGATTTCTTTTGTAGATACAAATCATAGACCAATAAATGAAATCAATACATATTAACTTCAAGTTCAATATAAATAAAAACAGCAAATTATAAATTTCTTCTACGACTAAAAGCTCAAAAAATTCTGCTGCTGCTGTGTGGGTGACAACAAATGGTTAGTTTCAGGTTTTCAGCTGGCTTATTTGAATTAGCAGTAGAAGGTATGAAAAATTCATACCACTGCATGGCACTACTACTGCAAGTTCCTTTCATAAAATCAAGCCAAAACATTGTAGTTGTGGAAATGTTCCAAAACCACATGGGAATGGGCCAAACCATAAGGAGTTAAGATAGCCTTCTGTCATCTTTTACAATTTGGCGGATAAGAGCGAAACCAGAATTAGATTTGAAATATAATGTCACCTCTTAAGTTGCTATAATTTGGTTTAAAGGTTAGCCAACCAATCTGCAGCTTTGTTTATTTAAAGTGACAGTCTTTCAGATAACCAACTGGTTTATCTCACATCATAATTCAAGTCTGCTTAATATGTTCTCAAAGCTTCTCCAGCTTCTTACCAACCTGGCTACTTAGAGTGAAGTGGTGGACTAATAATAACAATCTCGTAACAAGATGAATAATAGCCCACCATTTTAACACTTTGGCACATTGCCAGAGAACATAAATTTGCTCTTTCAAGCCTTAGAACATTTTAGTCACAAACTATCTTAAGTGAACATTCATTATTATCAAAAAACAACCAGATTGTGCCAGAGAACATAAATTTTACTCTTCAAAGCCTTAGAACATTATAGTGCACTCTCTTGAGTCAACATGCATTATAAATAAAAAAACAACCTTCACAATTCTTTTAAAATAAATCACTCTTTATTGATTTTATCTGGAAGGTAAATAGGCTGTTCTCTTAGGAAAAGCCTTAACTTTTTCAAGCTGGCAACATATTGAAGCTATAATTCATCCAGTGAATTTTTGCTATGTTGCTGGGTGCCCCTAGAGTCCTGGTCCCATACTAGATCACTCCCATGATAGGATCAGGTGCACCTGCAGTGTAACTATGGTAGCAGGGTGAAGTAATCACCAGTGAGGAGGGACCTCAAAGAGATCAATCCGGACCGGTCAGCAAGAGTAAACACAACGGAAACACAAAGATATGATGGAGGCAATGCAGAACAGATTGTTTTATTCCATGAAAATTGATTACATCCAACCGGTAGCAACCGGGTTACAGCATACCGGCTTACAGGCCTGGTAGAACATACAAAATAGGTCACAACCTGGATCTTGAATCTTGAGATCTATCTTCTATGCACAATCTAGCTACTTGATTCTTTTGATTGATTACATTCTAATGTGCAATTACAATTATATATATCGATCCAAAGGATCCAATCGGCCCAAAAGGGATCAAAACCTGAAGAACAAGACTTAACGTGTAAAATAACAAGGTCGGCCTCTGCCAAGAGATTCCTCCGGAAAATCTAAAAGATGAAACGTAGATCGCAGGAAAAGGTCGGCCACATGCCAAGAAACATCGGTGCGCAATTACAATTATATATATCGATCCAAAGGATCCAGTCGGCCCAAATGGGATCAAAACCCGAAGAACAAGACCTAACGTAGATCGCGGGAAAAGGTCGGCCACATGCCAAGAAACATCGGAATCAACGCCCAAAGCTCCGCAAGCTTTGGAAGGGGTTCCGGTAGATCACCAAAATAGGTCTAGGCAACCGGTAACAAGAAACTGTCAAGGAAACTGATAGCGATATCTTGCCGGAAAATGATCCAAATGCGATGCGGTCTGGAAACAAGAAAGATGATCAAGTCTTCAAGTAGAATCCAACTCCATAGGATCCAGTGAGCAAAAACTGGGACACACAGGAAGAAAAGCTGAAACTGCAAACAGAAAGCAAAACAAAAAGAAAAATGTTTCAGGTTAATGCAAGATTGCTATGAACTGGGGATGCTCCTGCATCACAGGGCTGCAGCCTGGATGCTCCTGTGACAACTATGGTAACTTAAAGAAAAAATGCCAAAAACGATTTTTTTAAACTAAACATTTAAACATTCTAAAAATGTATTTCAAATTATTAAATATTATACTATTAAATATTCAAATGTCATTATTATTATATCATATATCAAATGTATTATCAATTTTGTATATTTTTAAACTGTTTTGCGCACACCGCACATGCACACACATATTATACAGCCGTACCCAGCCTTACCATACCCAATTTTTTTTTGCCATACTGGCATATGTGAACCATGTACCTGTACCCGACCCTGTATTGGAATGGGCAACTTATGTTTTTTGTCATCTCTGTGGACACATGGCTTATACATTAGTCCCATGGCATATATTGGTTTAGATGCTTGTTTTGGAAATTTTCAAGGACATAATTATGTAATTGCCACCCTCTTTTTTTGGACTACTACAGGTTTCAGGATTGATACTGGAGAATACGTTTACATCTGTGTTGGACATGGCTGGGGTTTTGCTACCTCCTCTTAAGTGGTTTATTGGAGGCACTGGTTCCAAGGGTCCAAGGATTTTAAATCGTCTGGTTCGTTCCCCATGGAATACTATTGATATTATTGGGCAGGTGACGTTACTAACTAATATTTTCATATAGATTTTGAGAGTAATTGTGATTTTTTTGATATTCTTATATTTATTTCGCTGAATTTTAACATTTGCTGTCTAGAGTATAGATTATTCTCTCTTCTATTTTATTGTGGCATTGGTATTGTGTTGATTTGATCTAGCAGATGGAATGGAATGTAACATTGATTTTTTAGTATTTGTTACAGAATGATAATACAGTGAAGTGGAATGCCATAGATAAAGTACATTATTTGGTGACATATATAATTGTGCATATATTATATTTGGTTTTTTTCCCATCATCTGTTTTTCTGCAAACTTTATTCACAAAAGACAAGACTAATTTCTAAGAGGCATATGACAGCTTCAGATCTTTCGGGGAACAACACAGATCGCAACCTTTGTTGAATCTTGAGTATTCCACCTACATACAAAATAACTGTTAAATAGATGATGCAAATTGGTTCACGATACGAACATCTATAGACTAATAGGTATTGGACATGCTATAAGTAACTGTACAAACTTCGCACTAACCTTCTGTTTGAATGCAGAGATAGAAATCAACAGCTTGCTTTAGTTGACTTATTACTGAAAAACATTTGTACCTTGTATCAGATACATGTCTTATTGAATGCCCGACTTGCAAAATTCAAGCAATTTGTCTTCATGGTTTCCATTTTGGTAGCCCCTTCCTCAATTGTTGCTAGTGATCAAGTTTTCAAGTAAAGATTTAGATTTCTATTTTCAGCATATTTGATTTTCTCCCGATTTATTGTGTAAGAAGTCATAGCATGACTGCTCTCCTTTGCCTTGATGAGTAATCTAATCAATGGCAATAGGCATTCTACAATGACAGCAAGAGGTGGAGTGAAATGGCGTGAATGTGTTAATGTTAACTTTTATCTTTTAGTTTAAATTTGACAACCATCTACATGTCAAAATATTAATATTAACAATGACAGCAAGAGGTGGAGTGAAATGGCGTGAATGTGTTAATGTTAACTTTTATCTTTTAGTTTAAATTTGACAACCATCTACATGTCAAAATATTAATATTAATTTTAAACTTAATATTTTTAAAATAAACCCCATATAAAACAAAATATACTAATCAAAATTATAAGTTTTGGATAGATATAAAAATATAAAATAAAAACAAAGATATTTAAAAATAATGCACCTTTTCATAATTTTTATATTATTTTAAATAATATATATTTTATAAATTTTTATTTTTAATAAAAATTTTGAACAATGATAAGTTTAAAATTTAAATATAAAAAACTAGATGTATCGAATAAAAAAATTGTATCAGAAAAAAATAAAATAATGTAGATACAATATAATCTAAATATTTTTGTATGTAGTAAATACTAAATTTAATTCAAAATGGGGGATGACCCCACAACGCAGCAGTTAGCTGCGAGCCTCTTACATGGGAGGTCTTGGGTTCGAGTCTACTCGACTGGTTCGTAGCTCTAGGGAAAAGCTAAAAAATATCACTTCGGCTGTGACTTATTAAAAAAAATAAAATTCAAAATGAAATAAAATAATTTCAATTGATATCTATCGGCATTTCTTTAGATAGATGTATTTAAGATATCTATACTAGTCATTAGCTAATTTAATTCAATTAAATTGGCAAATTGCTTGTGATACTTTTATTGAACTGGATGAGTGTCTGGTTGTGCCTGCTGGCAAATTGCTTGTGATACTTTTATTGAACTGGATGAGTGTCTGGTTGTGCCTGCTATTCTACAGCAAATAATTAGTAATGCATGTTTTAGGCCCTATGTTATGGTAGGAATTTGTTTGGAAGATGACATGCACAAATATCAGTGCTGAATTTATAAGAGGAATTTGTTACATGTGTTTTTTGTATGCGATTTTTTTTTTCCTTCTTGTCCTTTAAATCATTTTCTTATTTCTGCTTGTTTGCATTTCAGATTAAACAACCAATTTTATACATATCTGGTGCTCGGGATGAGATGGTTCCTCCATCCCACATGCATAGACTATATGAAAAAACCAAGCACAATCCAAGGTGCAACTTTATTGAATTTTCAGAAGGAATGCATATGGACACTTGGTATGTGGGTGGTGAGCGCTATTGGCGAGCAATACAACATTTCTTGGAGAAAGAGTTGTCAAGCACCAAAGAAAATGAAGAGTTGTCAAGACAGAGCTGGGAAAAGGATTGGGAGAACTGATAAAAATTTGGGAAAGGGAACTGAACATAACATCTGGCCAAGCATCGAATTTGATGTAAACTAGTTCTTGGATATCGATGTGTGCTGCCAAGTTCATTAAATTTGGCATAAGCCCTAAGAGCTTTGCTGACCAGTGTTTGCAAGTAAAATAGTTAGACTTATCTAGAGCCCTGCTACCCTCTTAGCAGTGCTTGATGTTTACTTCAGCCTCCTGTGTATTTTAGGCAGTTCTAGAATAACTTTGTCTACTAATTACTATGGCTGCACAATATTGTTCCAAAAATGTTTGCTGGAAGGTTTGTGCTGCTTTTTTGAGAAGGATATAAGTATATGCCATTGCGATAATTATTTTCAGTTTGCAAAATGTTGAATGTCCAAACTAATAGAAAAGGCTTTTTGTTTGTGCAATTGATGCCTGCTTAATCATTGCATCAGTTGTATCTTACCACTTCTTACACAATACTGGGACCTTGTGGATATTGATACTAACAGGAAAAACACATCTTTCCAGTTTTTTGAGCTAGGTCAGGAGAAAACAGTAATGTTTTTTTTCAGGTTGATGAACACATCTATTATGCTTAATTTTTTTGTAACTGTTTGAGGAGAAGGACATAAGTATATGCCATGGCTATTTATATACTCAGTTTGCCAAATGTTGAATGTCCAACCTACTAGAAAAGGCATTTTGTTTGCGTAGTTGTCTGCTTCATCATTGCACCAGTTGTATCTTACCACTTATTACAACCATACAGGGACCATGTGGATATTGATACTAACAAGAAAAATACATCTTTCCAGTTCTGAGTTCGATCAGGAGAAAACAGCAATGTTTCTTTTCAGGTTGATGAAAATGCTAATTTGTTTATAACTGCTTATTAGTTATTACAGAACGTGTTCTGCAGAGAAGTGAACAATATTAAAGTTCCTCTTCCTCCACAAATGTATGGGGGCTCCAAATTAAGAGAAAATTATCTCAAACTGTATATCTGAGTTCGTATTTTAAAGAGGGTTACTGCCTCACAAGGCTTCTTGCCCTCTAAAGCGTGAAATCTTTATGCTTGATTAGATATGGGGCTCAATTTATTTTAGTGTTGGTTTGAAGCCTTCACAAAAAAATGGGCGATTGGGAATAGTTGTGTATGGTACCAAGAAACTAAAAAATGGATTCTGTCAGTATGCTTACCCTAACTTTTTAACTTAAAAAACATTGGCTGTTGTGGTCGATTTTTCTTATCTATATTTGCAAGGATATGAAGCCAAAATGAACATTATCTCATTTTGCAACCCAATGATTCTGTGATGTTGGATAACTGGGAGATCCAAGACCTCACCTAGTTGTATGCAATGTCTCTTTCTCGAGGTATTCTTAATTTGAGGCCTGCAAACACTATTTATCACAAAAAACTGATATAAGTAATCTTAAGTAACAAGAAGTTATGATGATATTCAAATCTATACATCAAAGTATCATAATATTTAGATCAATAAATCATAGCATCATTAATATTTGGATCATAGCATTATTAGTTATTATAGAATGCGTTAAGCAGAGAAGTGAACAATATTAAAGTTTTACATTCTCTTAAGAAATTTACAGGTCTGTCCATCAACTTGTGAGCCTTTTTGGTCGTTCAATTCATTGTGGATTATATATTTGACTAATGAGTTGCTCTGGAAGAAAACTAACTAGATCCTATACTTTACCTTCAAAACGTATCCCTACAAATGGACATACTAGTTCTTAACATATACAACGAGTTTCTACAGTATGGTCAATGTATATCCTTACTATCTTTTTATATATGGTGCTCATAGGATCTCAAATAATCTGCAGAGGGTTCTCTGTTAGATTCATGCAAGTAGTGCTCAGACACACTAAAGGCCAATATTTAAAAAAAATATTTATGGTGTTTAAATTCCATATTCTTTAAATGGATGCTTGCTATTCATAGTTTGATCATTCTAGAATGCAACCATGCTCATAATTTTTTTATGATACTTAGCTGCTTCTGGATTTGATTGTGTATCTTTTTTGCATCAAATCCAGAAGCAGCTAAATGATGCAAAAAAGATGCACACAATCAAATCCAGAAGCAGTTTAAGTATCAGTTATGGGTTGTGGAAATTTGATAAAATTATTTTTTTATATATTATTTATATTTAATATTTAACTTAATCTATATCTAAATCTGAATAAACATCAATATCTGGTAACTATGATTCCCCCTCTTCCTTCACAAATGTATAAGGGCTCCAAATAAAGAGAAAATTATCTGAAACTGTATAGTGGAGTTCGTAATTTAAAGAGGGATACTGCCTCACAAGGCTTCTTACCCTGTAAAGGGCGAAATGTTCATTTTTTATTAGATGTGGGTTTCAATTTATTTTGGTGTTGGGTTGAAGCCTTCAGCGAAGAATGGGCGATTGGGAATGGTTGTATTTGGTACCAAGAAACTAAAAAATGGACCGTCAGTATATAGCTTACTCTCAACTTTTTAACTTAAAAACATTTGCTGTTGTGATCGGTTTTTCTTATCTATATTTGTGAGGATATGAAGCCAAAATGAACATTATCTCATTTTGCAACCCAATGATTCCGTTCTCACGATGTTGGACAATTGGGAGATCCGAGACCTCAACCTAGTTGTATGTAACGTCTGTAACGTCTCTTTCTTGAGGTATTCCTAATTTGAGGCCTGCATACAATATTTATCACTAAAAACTATATAAGTAATCTTAAGTAACAAAATTTAATGATATATTCAACTTCAAACACATCATAGCATATGCCTCACTGCCAATTGCATTGTGAATGCCTTGGAAATGTTTGCAAACTGGCAATTCTCAAGTATGGTTCCCCTGAGTTGTCGGGAGCATGGAAGTTTGGTCACCCTTGCATCTCTCAATTCACCTTGGAGGCTGGCCATCCTTCCAACTCCTATTTCAAAAGATAGGAGGTTGGCCGTCCTCCCACCTTTTGTCCGACTTACATAAGAGCATGAAGGCAGATTGTCCTTTCATCTCGGAAGGCTGGCCTTCTTATTTTGAAAGACACTCCACAAACCAAGACATGGTTTCTCAAGGAATTTGCTACATTATTTCTAATTAAACACCTCTTCATGAAATAATAAATTTATTCTTAAATCTCTGCCACCAATAATTTTTCTGAACATTATTAATTGTTCTCAATTTGTGAATTTACTCTCAATATATTTCATCGATGATACTTGAATATCCATCCTTCATGGATACCCTCTCAATTGAATTAATTCCCCCCTTTTATATCTTCAATAATGATGCAGGAAGAGACATCTTTTTATTAACATCACAATCTTGGCTAAGGATACATCTTCATAATCAGGCTTTGCCCCTTAATTGCTAATTTATTTATATGCTGGTCGACTCCCCCCTTTAAATAAACTGCTAATAATTAAACTCTTTTAGTTTGGGTTGACTCCTTGTTAATAATTAATTTCTTCCAACCTTTGGTTGGCCATTCACATGGAAAGCTATTATTTTTTATATTTTTGCTTAGGTTTTACTTTAATACTAATGCAATGTTTTCAGTGATAGTCCGCCTTTTTTATGATTATTTGCCTTAAAAGTAAAACCTAATGCAATGTTTTCAGTGATAGTCTGCCTTTTTTTATGATTGTTTGCCTTCAAACAATTTTTAAATTGGGATGATCATGGAGAGACTGTTCAAGATGAATACCCAATGGGATAGGGCTTGAGCTTGGTCTTTGCAACTTCTAACTTTGCTTTTATGAGGATCTAACTCAAAATTCAACTTCTGGCTACTTTGATATTATCTCCGGTTGCAAACTTGAACAAGGTGTTTTGTTAATAACTCTTAACAATATAACCAAAATTTTGAAATTGGCAAGGTCCATGAGTCCTTAGAGAAGAACAAAAAGTCATCAACCTAAGAATTGATCTCTTTTTTGGTATCACTTATATTTACAAAGGATGAGTCAAGTTGATCCAACATTTTCACAATATAATGAATATCTCTTAGAGTCAAATCAAGGGCAATTTTTCCACATATTAAGATGAGGATTAGAAGCATGACACACATTGCGGCCTTACATGCAATGTTCTTTTCTCAAATGAATTTATCTCTCTTTTTTATACTTCCATTATTCCCATATTCTACAACTAAACCAATCAGAGTTTCTCTTTCATATGTATGGTATTACATTTTGGCCTTAAAAAAGAAGAAATATTATCTTGATTATATTGGTTAAAAGATTCTGATCATTTTTCAAATTGACTCTAATGAAGTCTACTGGTTAAAAGATTTGGTGGAGTATGGAGTCTTATGAGCAAAGGAAAATTATATTATAAGATGAATTAGAATTTAAAATGTTATTTTTGTGTTGTTAAGGTAGCAACACATGTTTGAGCTTGTCACTTGTAATTTCAAGATCCTCGTGTAAAGGAAAATTATATTATAAGATGAATTAGAATTTAAAATGTTATTTTTATGTTGTTAAGGTAGCAACACATGTTTGAGCTTGTCACTTGTAATTTCAACATCCTCGTGTATACTGTCTTCATGTTTTTGAGATCATGACTTTAGGAATTTATGTTGCAAGTGTTCTTATCTAAAGTTTTTAAAAATATAATATCTGATTTATAGGACTTAGTATTGATCTAACCCAATCCCCCCAAAATGAAATCTATCTTAGATTTACTATCCCGCAAACACCAATAACCTATGAGGATCTAGGCAAAAGACTTAAGGGAGCGTCAACGGTATATTTATTAAAACCTAACCAATTTGTTGATGGATAGAATATTGCTAGAAGTTTGCAATTTGGATGGTTTATATTATTTTATTTTTATTTTTGCATAGCAATTTTTGTTGGGCCACCAATCATGGAGAATCCCTAGCAATTGTTTTGGAGTGAATTGTTTGCAACTCCCTTGGCCTTGATGGTTGTGAGCAGTGGGTCCAAAAGAGAATAGGAAACGCATTCTCTTATTGATTTTAGATGGACTTTTCCAAGATTTTAGGGAATTGTTCATCCATCCTTGGTAAGTTTGTTGTATGGTTTCCTTTCTTTTTACTCGTAGTGAGATTGAGTTCAAAGGTTGTTGGATTAAAGGGACCAAGAGAGACTAATGCTTTCTTTATCTTGCGTTGGAATTCAATTTGTAAATCTTTCATCCAGTGAATTCATTACCTAGGAACACATTTCTAGGAGTTGGTGGATAGTTGGATCCTCACTTCAATGGCACAAGTTTGATTTCAGAATCTTTGCTACCCCATCAGAAAGCAAATTAAGGTTGGTAAAAATAGAAAAAATCTAATCTGGTTCAAAGTATGGTGTAATTATTCTAGTGTATATCGATGCACATTGAGTGAATAAGTTGTAATTATAATGATGGGCCCAAGCTAGAGGGTTGTCCCAATTCTTTGTGTATAGTAACATGTTTATGTATACAAGTATGCATCCCTTTGTCATTGTAATACATCTCTTGATGTTAGAAGGTTTGCTAGTTTCGTGAATTGAAAGAGATCATTTTGTTCTATGATTGTTTTACATTGTGCTCTTTGTTATATATTTATTGGATTATGAAGTTCAATAGAACATTTGGTAGATTCATTTCTTTGTTTTATTTTGTTCTTTGGTGTGTGTTTATTGTTGTGTTGCTTGGTTTGTTAGTCCTAATTGGATTATGTGACCTTGACCTACATCAATGTTCATGGCATGCTATCATACCTACATGATTTGGTTCTTTTTAAAGGTCTGTTTTGTTGGAGAGTGTGAACAATGATTAGTTATTGATGTATTATTTGTTGAGAGCAAAAAATGTTGAATTCCTTTGATGTGCACTCTCTCATTTAGTTTGTTTCTAGATGAAAGTTTTGAAAGTATTGAAGTGTTGAAAGGTCTTGGATTTGTTCTCTAAGGATACACACATCTTTAGGGAATAATTGAATGTGACTAAAAGATTGAGGAAAAGGTCCACTCAAGAATGACTCTGGTGATGTGACTTGCCATTGTTAAACTTCAAATTTTATGGCTTACCAATGACACAACTAAAACAAAATTTCCTTCCCCTTGATATCTATTAGCCCAAAGGCTACCTATTGCTTTCTTAAAGCCATCAAATAAGCAAGAATTAAATCTCCAAACTATTGATGTCATAGAAAACTTTGGTGTTCAACAAAAACAAAAAGAATGAACTTGCCTCCTCTCTTAATACTTTTGCCATATTTTTGCTATGCTTGGCCTTTTCTTTAACTAGATAAAATTTGTGACATCCTTTCCCGTCATTTAATTTTTAATTTTTTGTCAATCATGCTACTCACTAATATTAAATTCTTCTTGTGGAATTAATGACATTGGAGTTATCATTCAACATTGAAGAATTATAGAACTCAAACATTTTCCATGTCTCCCGATGTCTCCAATAGTTACGCACTCCAACGGCTCTCCCGTCTTGTAGGGTTTGAACCAGGCCTGGAATTTGACGGCCACCCCTACCTGTCATATAATTTTTTATGACGGTTTAGTAATTTTAATGCCTTTCATTTTACGTTTTTAAAAAAATGTTTAAGTGTCAATTTTTTTTTAATTTGTGAATAGTTTAATATAAATTCTTTAAGCTTCATAGAATTGAAGTTCCAATAAAATTCAATTGAGGTGAAAAGAAATAATTCCATAAAAAAAAGTAAAATTTTGAAAAACAATGATAAATTAGTAATGCACTTAAAAAAATTTAAATTTACTTGTAAGTTTCTAAATTCAACCCAAAAATCTTGTTTATTATAAAAATAGAAACCATTTAGATTTTTTTATTACAATATTTAAAAAAATTAGAAATGATTATATCTTATCATTTCAATTGTTAGAAGTTTCTATATTGATATTTAAGACAATCTTTAAAAAATATTAAAAACTAAATTGACAAAGTTTCTAAATTTATATAAGAAAAACATACTAAAAATTCATATAAAAATAATATAAATTAGAAATAATTATATCTTAATCATACCATTTTAAAATATTCTAAATAAATTCATATATTTATAATAAACATTGTAAAATAATATATATCAATATATATTACCTATTATAATATTTTACGGCTTATTAATAATTTTAAGTGTCATATATACGGTTTGTGGAAAAAATAGCATGTCGATACTTACGGTCCACTAATTTTATTAGTTGTAATATACGGTCTAAAAGTGCAAAAACGGCCATATAGCCTGTCAAATTCCAGGCTTGGTTTGAACACGCCTGCTGCGGATGGATTTCCCCTCCTTCATCCTGTCGGTGCCAAGGGCATTGATGGCAGTGGCTCTATGATTGCATCACGACGTGGCGATGTCCTTGTTGGTGATGCAACTCTAGCTGGTTTGGGTCCTTTCCCACCCCCTCCCATTGGTGGTTTTGCTGCAACTGGTAGTGGCGTTGGGGATGAGATTGCTCCTAGTGCTGCTGATGTTGTGGCCCATCCTAGACCTTCTAGACAAAGTTTTTCTCGGGTGGCCAGAGCTGCTACTCATCCCTCTAAGGGGATTCACCCTCTTCCATGTGTCAAATATTCACCCTCTTCCCTGTGTCAAATCCTTCCCTGTGGTGGTTTGTGGACAGGATGTTGTGGATAATATTGAGTTCTATCATCGTCGTGCATTGGTGGGCAGATTTGTTGGACTCTGGCCTTCTCTTCTAGACCTCCATAGTTGGGTGAGTGATTCTTGGAAGCCACAGATTGCACATAACATTGAGCTCTATTTTTGCACTAAGGGGTTTTTCATTGCTCTCTTTATTTCTTCTTCAAAAAGAGATTTGGTATTGGGTAAGATGTGGGCTTAGGGAGATTACTCCCTTTCTTTAAAGCCCTGGACAACTTCCTTTAACCCCCTTACTGAACCATTTAATGTGCATCCAATTTGGGTTCACCTTCCTAATCTTCCTCTTTATTTTTGGGAGCTCTCTTGTTACGAGGCCATTGGAAACTCCATTGGACATTTCTTGAAGGTGGATGATGCCACGTCTTCTATGGAGCGCTCTACTTTTGCTCGTATTTTAATTAAAATTGACATCTCTTTGCCTCTCTCGAGAGATGTGGTTCTTATGGTTGGGGATGTGCCATGGACGCAACCGGTGGATTATGAGGGCCTCCCCTTTCCCTGCCGAAAATGCTTCTCAACAAGTCATCTTGCTTCAGATTGTTCTATTTCTCATCATAAGGGTGTTGCTACTTAGTGGAAGAATGCTACTGCTGATCATTTGACAGTCATGGTTGACTCCTGTCATGAGGTTGTTATCCCCTCCCAAGAGGAGGTTGAGCCCCTCACTACTATCGATGCCCCTATTGATCCTCTCGCTTCTATTGTTTTGGCCTCCTCTGTTGAGGTCCCCACCCTTGTTGGTTCTCTTGTTCTGCAACCTTGTTCTACTCCTACGAAACCTACTTCTAATGTTGTTTTGTCGCTGAAACCTTTTGCTGGCTTGCTACAACAGTTTGCTTCCATGGAGGATAGATTTGTTGCGAAGACCTCCTCGCCCGATCCTTCCATTGTGGATCCTTGTGACAATATTTCTTGGACTGTCGTTTGTCGTAGGTGGAAGAGGAATTCTTCCCCACTCTCCCAAACCCCTCTTTGTCAAGGTATGGGTGCTTCTCCCCCTCTTTAAGCTGGGTTTTGGGTTTTTGGCTTGACAACGTTTTCTTTTCTCCTGTTTTGTTGTGGAAGTGCCTTTATGGCCAGTCTTTGTTTTTTGATCGTTGTAGTGACGATTAATGTGTTGTTAATGTGCTACTATTGGGTATCCGTTTGGTTATGCCCTCTGGATTGTTGTATTTGGGGACAACACCCCTATTTTGTTGCTTTTAATATCAAAAACATTAAATTCTTCTTCATTTGGGGAACAAACAAGATATGTTTGAATTCACATTTTATTTTTATAGTGAGTTAGAGGAACATAGCTTTACCTCTAATTTTGAGAGCATTTTGAGGTCAACTTTCCTTCTCTACTATTTTAGTTGCGAATCTAGTCTTTCCTCCTAGACATTTTCTTTACATGTTTTAGTACATTATGGAAGTAGGTCAACACTTGGATAACTTAGTTAACATCCTTTGTTGCTGTTGTCAAAGACCTTGTAGTTATGGCTCTCTCGCTTCTCCCCAACGACTCTCCCGCCTCTCTCCATTTGAACATTGGTGTTGGCTTTGGTTCGACGATGGTTCTTGCTTCTACAATGTTATCTATTATAGATGTTTGTGGTGTTCCTTCGTCTTCTGACTTCCCCCCCTCTCTCCTCGTGTGGGGTTTTCTGCACTTGTGATTCACAGTTTGTTCGATGTTGTTGTTGTTGTTGTTTGGTCTGATGCTTCTCTGGTGGTTGTTGTTTCGGCTCCCCATGTTCCCCATGGGGATTTGCCTGGTGCAACACCCATGCCCCTCGGTTCTCCGGCTGTGGGTCCTGTTGTTGTCGGCTCTCTGGGGATGCGGCTTTGCTAACTACTACTGATGCTATTGGTTTTTTGCCCAACCTGCTGGCAAGCGCAACTTTGCCCGTGTGGCCAGATCTTTCATCCAGCCCTCGAAGGGGGTCCATCCTCTTCCCTGTGCTAAATTCTCCCCTGTGGTGGTTTGTGGATAGGATATTGTGGACAAGATTGGGTTCTACCAACATTGTGCTTCTGTGTGCAGATTCTCTGGGCTCTGGCCTTCTCTACTGAACCTTCATTGCTGGGTAAGTGACTCTTGGCGGCTTTTGGTTGCTCACAATATTGAGCTTTTCCCCTGTGCTATAGGTTTTTTTGTCGCTTCCTTCACATCTTCTGCTAATTGGGATTTGGTTTTGGGCATGATGTGGGCTTGGGGAGTGCACTCCCTCTTTGTTAAGCCTTGTACAACTTCTTTTAACCCTCTCACTGAACCACTAAATGTGCGTCCAGTTTAAGTACGACTCATCAATCTCCCTCTTCATTTTTGGGAGCACTCTTGTTATGAGGCTATCAGTAACTCTATCGGTCGTTTCTTGAAGGTCGATGAAGCTACGTCCTCAATGGACCACACTACCTTTGCCCGCATTCTTGTGGACATTGGCATCTCCTCGCCTCTCCCAAGATGTGGTTCTTATGGTGGGCGATAGGCCTTGGTCACAACTACTGGATTTTGAAGGCCTCCCCTTCTGCTGCAGGAGATGCTTCTCTACGGGTCATCTTGCTTCAGAGGGCTCTATTTCTCACCACAAAGGTGTTTCTACCTGGTGGAAAGATGCTACTGCTGATCACTTAACAGTCAATGCTCTTGACTTTGTGTCTGCTGACCCCTCTCATGAGGATGATGTCAATGTCATGCCCCTCACAACTACTGATGCTCATGTTGCTCCTTTTGTGGCCTCATGTCCTGAGGTCCCCACTTTTGCTTCTCGTGTTTTGCAGCCACGGTCCCCTGCTATTGGATTTGCTTATGTTGTTGTTGTTGTTTCGTCATAGCCTATTTCTTCTCTACAACAACCTCCTAGTGTTCTGTTGCAACTCTCTGTTGACACCACTATTTGTAACCCTGTGCGGTCCCTTCCGGTTACTCTCTCCTTTTATGGACCCAATGACAACATCGCTTGGATTGTGGTTGCTCGTAGGCGAAAGGGAAAGTCTTCTCCCCTGCCCCAAACCCCCCCCCATTGGGGGTTGGGTGGCTCTCCCCCCCCTTGAGTGGGGTCTTTTTTGTTCTCCGGTTGGATAAGATTCCTTACCTGTCTAACTGTGTTTGTTTCTAACTGCCTTTGGGCTGTTGTTCTTTTTGCCAACATCATCTCTCTTGATGTTGCTTGTGTTGGCATTTTTCATAGAGATTGCATTAATGATATGTTGTCATTGATGTCAATTGAACCGATAAAAGGTATTCATATTATTGTTGATATTGTTGTTTTTGATATTGGCTAGTAACTAGTAAGAAGAGAGTTGTAGATGATATTGTAACCAGTATGTAAAGTTTGTGAGTTGAACCGGTGTAAAGGGTCAAACCTTTCTATGTAATGTAACTGGTAAACCCTATCAACTGTTAAACCATAACCTATCAAGTTTGTTGGTTTATTATCTGATGAGCGGTAATGATGGAGACATGTGTGATCATTGTATAAGGATAAATTCAAATTGGTTTGGCGCGTTTGCTTATTGTCTAGGGAAGGAGCAAAGTGGATTGAATTTAATGCACATCGTGTGATGAGTTACAAAGTCCAATGGAGCGGTGTTCATGGAGTGGTTGGAATTGTCTTAGAGAATGTGAAGAGATTGTCATGATTTCTAACGATCAAGATTGAACCGACTTTTTTGTAATCTCAATGATGACAATTAGGTTTTTGTTGTGTTACCGACCTAATTGATTTGTATTTAAGGTCAATGAAATTGTTTGTAAAGGTTGTTGGCAAGATTGGTAGAAAACCCGTTGAGTGTGTGGTTGCTCAACCAGTGAATGGATCTACATTTTTTAGTGAAGGCAAATTGAAGCTTAGAAGGATTTGATCAAGCAAATGTAGTGCTACTCAGACAGATCAAGAAAACCTGTTGTTCTCTAACAATTACAAGAGAAGTAAAATCCTTTAACCGGGTAAGCTCTAACAGGCTTGGTTACTCATTAAATCCTCTAATAAGGTGGTCCATTAGCTTGGATTCTTAAATCCTCCAACGAGGTTACTCCTAATAGGGTATTGTGCTTCTAACAAGGCATATTTGTAAATCCCTTAACCGAGTGATTCCTAACCGAAATTAGTTCTTAACAGGACTTATGGTAAAGCTCTAACAAGCCTTGGCTCCTAATAGGGCGAACTTCAAGAGAGTTCAGATAGATATCCTTGTGAGTCCCATCTCACCGTGGTTTTTACCTATTTGGGTTTTCCACGTATAAACATTTGTGTCAAGTGGTCAATGCTTTTGTGGTTGTGATCTTATTTGTTGATTTGGTTAATTTCTGATAAGGCATGATAAGTAGAAGCATTGAGAGATGAATATGTTGAGTTAAGATTAAGCATTGTTGATGTTGACAAGATTGAAGGTGTTTACTTCTAAAAGTTGTCATAACAGTTAAACCGGTTAATGTCAAGTATTCCTAAGAATATTGATCTTGACTAAGATATGTTTACTTTGTTTGATTGAGTTTGAGCTTGGGAACTTTGTATCAATTTTTCAATATACTGATTCACCCCCCCCCTCAGTATTCTACAGGATACTTATTCTTTCATTATACCATCAATTGGTATCAGAGCTATCTAGGTCCTCTTAATCTAAAAGCCTAACAACTTGAGGAAAAGATCTTGTAGATCATGATGAAGAAAGAAGGTCCGAAGTTTAACAAAGATAACTATAGAATATGGAGTGACAGAATGAAGATTTACATTAAGAGTCTTGGTAGTCAGTATTGGGATCATATAGAACATAAGTATACTACACCTACTAGACCCCTAACTGATGATCAAAAGAAAGAACAACAAGAAAATCACCAGGCATTAGAAGCTATTATCAGTTCCCTGTCTGGTGCTGAATATGTAGATGTTCATGGTCTTGAAACTGCATATGAAGTATGGAAGAAACTTGAAGATATCTATAGCGGTGATGAGCATGTCAAGATTGCTAAAGAAGAGAGTTTAAGAGGCAAGTTTGACGACATGAGAATGTCTGAAGGTGAGAACATCCAACAGTATGGTCAAATGATCAAAGAGATAGTTGGAGAGATAAAGAGTGCAGGAGGGAAAGTGGAATATGCCACAGTAATCAGTAAGGCACTGAGAACCCTGCTACCGATCTATGCTATCTGAGTTGCAGCTATTCAGGAGCTAAAATCCATTGACAAGACAAAGGTAACTCTTAACTCTATTATTGGAAAACTTACTGCTTTTGAACTAAATGGCTATGATGGTAGTGTACAGAAATCAAAATCTCCATTCAGAGCTTCTGTCTCTAACCCATCTGTGAGAAGAAGTAGAGATACCGACAATAGCTATGAATCTAGATCCAGCAGATGTTGATGATGAAGACAACTTAGTGGAACTTGAAGCATTGTTGGCAAAACGATTGCCAAGAGGCACTGGTAAATATAGAGGTAAGCTACCTTTAAAATGTTTTGCATGCATCAAGATTGGTCATATAACAACAAACTGCCCTAATGGTGAAAATAATTACAAGAGAGATAAATTTAAGAAGTACAAGGGTAAAGGCAAGAGAGATTGTCTTGTAGCTATTAACAATGGTATTACTGATGATGAATCTGATGATGATGCTAGTGAAGATATTGTGTTTGTAGAAATTAAGGAAGAAGTATCATATCAGAAGGTACTAGTATCCAGAATGGATAACTCTAATGATTGGATCATTGATAGTGGTTGTTCACATCACATGATCGGTGATCGGAGCAAATTTTTTTCCCTAAAGGAATTTGATGGCGGTGTTGTTAGATTTGGCAATGACTCACCCTGTATGGTAAAAGGTAAGGGAGTTATTTCTCTTAATGGGAAGAGCAGTGCTGATGATGTCTATTGGGTTGAAGGCCTAAAGCACAATCTGTTAAGTGTGGCACAACTTAATGACAAAGGTTACCCATTGGAGTTCAGAAATGGTATATGCAAAATCTTTGACAACAAAGATGAATTAATTGCAACGGGGAAATAGACTAGAGGTAATCTATTTTATCTCAATCCTAAAGTTAGCAACTGTTTGATTGCAAAATTAGATGATAGTTGGCTTTGGCATAGGATATTTTGTCATATAAATTTTGACAATATTATTAAAGTAAGCAAGTCTAAGACAGTTTGAGGTTTGCCTCAGCTGGACAAACCAGATAATGCTCTTTGTAAAGAATGTCAACTAGGAAAGATGACTTCTTCAACTTTCAAGAGAAAGTCCTTCTCAGCAAAGCACTTGTTAGATTTGGTTCATACAAACCTATGTGGACCAATAAGAACAAGAAGCATTCAAGGTGACAAATACTTCATGATCTTCATTGATGATTGTTTAAGGATGATGTGAGTCACATTCTTGAAGGATAAGAATGAAGCTTTTGGAAAATTCAAGGCATTCAAAGCCTTAGCTGAGAAAGAGAGTGGCAAAAAGATAAAGTGTCTAAGAACACATCAAGGTGGTGAATTCACTTCTGCAACATTCACTAAATATTATGATGATAATGGTATCAAGCGGCAACTTTCTGCACGAAGGACACCACAACAGAATGGTATAGCAGAGAGAAACAATCGGTCAATGGTTGAAGCTGCTAGAACTATGTTGATACAAGGAGGTGTATCAAAAACCTTTTGGAAAGAAGTTGTAAGAACAACTGTCTACACAATGAACCGAGTTCTGGTAAAAAGAGGTAAGGACAAAACCCCATACGAGTACTAGTATGGGAGATCACATGATGTTAGCTATTTTAAAATATTTGGTAGCAAATGTTTTATTAAAAGAGGTGACTACATAAGACAGTTTGAAGCTAAGAGTGATGAAGACATACTTCTTGGCTATTCCACCAAGAGTAAGGCCTATAAATGCTTCAACAACCGGACACAAAAAATTGTTGAGAGTGTTGATGTTCGTGTAGATGAATGTCCTGAAATATTAGAAGGAACCGGTTTTGAGAAGAAGGATGAAGATCCTTGCATTTTTCTTTTAGAACTTGAAACTGTTAAATCTGAAACTGGTAAAGCAAATCCTGATGTACTTGTTCAACTAGAACAAATAAATTCAGAGAAAGATGACAATGAAGAAGATGAACCTGAAGAGAATGATCATGTTATTCCTAGGTATGTGAGACTGAATCACAGTCCTAAACAGATAACTGGGGATAAGGATGTTGGAGTACTAACTAGAAGGAGAATAAGAGAGAACTCTTGCATGATATACACCTTTGAACCCAAAAATGCTAAAGAGGCATTTGGTGATGATCATTGGGTGAAAGCTATGGAGGAGGAGTAGAACCAAATTGAGAAAAACAACACTTGGACCCTAGTACCCCAACCGGTAAACAAGAATGTTATAGGTACTAAATGGGTATTCAGAAACAAGTTAAATGAAGATGGTGTTGTAGTTTGCAATAAGGCAAGATTAGTATGCAAAGGTTATGCGCAAGAAGAAGGAGAATACTATGGAGAAACTTTTGCACCAGTAGCAAGACTGGAAGGTGTCAGGACACTACTTGCATTTGCAGCTCATAAATACCAGATGGATTTCAAGTCTGCATTCTTGAATGGGATACTGGAAGAAGAGGTTTATATAGAGCAACCTAATGGTTATGCATTGATAGATAAGGAAGACATGGTATGCAAACTGCATAAAGATTTTTATGGACTAAAGCAGGCACCCAGAGCATGGTATGAATGACTTCATACTCATCTGATGAAGATAGGCTTTGCTAGAACCAGTGATGACAACAACATTTATCTCAAGTCTGAAGGAGATGATATATTGGTCAGTGAAGTATTTGTTGATGACATTATATTTGGAGGAAATGATGAAATGAGTAATTGTTTTGCAGATGAAATGAAGAATGAATTTGAGATGTCATTAGTAGGGGAAATAAAAAAATTCATAGCCTTACAGATACAACAAATGAAGAATGGTATTTTCATTACTCAATCCAAGTATGTGAAGGAGGTTTTGAAGACTTTCGATATGAGTGACTATAAACTAGTTGTAACCCCAATGGTTACAAGTTGTAAATTGTCCAAGGAAGATGCATCTAATTTTGTAGATGAAAAGGAATTCAGGTCAATGATTGGAAAACTACACTATGTTGTTCACAGTTGACCAGATATTGCCCATGCAGTTGGTATTGTGGCAAGATTTCAGAAGATTCCAAAGGAGGCACATCTGATGGCAACTAAGAGAACCTTTAGATATCTGAAAGGTACTGTTGATTATGGATTATGGTATCCATATGGTGGAGATTTTGACTTGCAGGCATACACAAATGTTGATTAGGCAGGAAATATTGATGACCGGAAGAGTACTACCGGTGGAGCATTCTTTCTAGGAGGAAGGCTAGTCTCACGGAGTAGTAAAAAGCAGAGTTGCACTTCACAATCTAGTGCAGAAGCTGAATATGTAGCAGCGTATATGAATTGCACACAAGCTATGTGGATGAGGCACATTTTGGAAGGTTTGAAGATGAAAATCTCAGAACCTATAAAGATTTTGTGTGATAATACAAGTGGAATAAACATTTCTAAAAATCTTGTTTAGATCGATCTTGGACAGCAAAGATGGGAAAAAGTTCAAAGTAAAGATGTTATCTTGGAGCATGTTTCTACCAAGGAGCAACTTGCAGATATCTTTACCAAACCTTTGCCTAAGACCACTTTTGAGTATCTTAGAAGTCAATTGGGGGTTGTCCCTCTTCATGAAGTCAGTTGAACATGATGCTGATTGCATTAGTCCCTGAATTACTTGTAGAATCTTATATGGATTGATGAAGGAGTGGATGTATTCCACAGGGGGAGCATCAAGTTGCAGAATGATGTTGATGCACAGTGAGAGCGGAATTACATGTTTTACTTTCACTTTGGCATTGTTGTCAAAGGGGGAGAAGAATTATGTGATTGAGGAGAAGAATTATGTGTCTGATAAGGTAAATACTTGGTAATGTAAACCAGGATTCCAACTCACCAGCGTTAGGCTAAAGACACACAGAGCAAGGTGAATACTTGGTAATGTAAACCAGGATTCCTATTCACCAATCTCAGCAGCAATCGGAGGCGTTGATATTTGTATTGCCATCAATGCCAAAGGGGGAGATTGTTGGCATTTTGAGTTTATTGGCATTTTGCATAGAGATTGCATTAATGATATGTTGTCATTGATGTCAATTGAACCGGTAAAAGGTATTCATGTTATTATTGATATTGTTGTTTTATATATTGGCTAGTAACCAGTAAGAAGAGAGTTGTAGATGATATTGTAACCGGTATGTAAAGTTTGTGAGTTGAATTAGTGAACCGGTGTAAAGGGTCAAACCTTTCTATGTAATGTAACCGGTAAACCCTATCAACTGTTAAACCCTAACCGATCAAGTTTGTTGGTTTATTATCTGATGAGCGGTAATGATGGAGACACATGTGATCATTGTATGAGGACAAATTCAAAATGGTTTGACACGTTTTCTTATTGTCTAGGGAAGGAGCAAAGTGGATTGCATTTAATGCACAACGTGTGATGAGTTACAAAGTCCAATGGAGCGGTGTTCATGGAGCGGTTGGAATTGTCTTGAAGAATGTGAAGAGATTGTCATGATTTCTAACGATCAAGATTGAACCGACTTGTTTGTAATCTCAATGATGAGAATAAGGTTTTTGTTGTGTTACCGACCTAATTGATTTGTATTTAAGGTCTATGAAATTGTTTGTAAAGGTTGTTGGCAAGATTGGTAGAAAACTCGTTGAGTGTGTGGTTGCCAAACCAGTGAATGGATCTGCAGTTTTGAGTGAAGGCAGATTGAAGCTTAGAAGGATCTGATCAAGCAAATGTAGTGCTACTCAGATAGATCAAGAAAACCTGTTGTTTTCTAACAATTACAACATAAGTAAAATCCCTTAACCAGGTAAGCTCTAACAAGCTTGGTTACTCATTAAATCCTCTAACAAGGTGGTCCATTAACTTGGATTCTTAAATCTTCCAACGAGGTTACTCCTAACAGGGTATTGTGCTTCTAACAAGGCATATTTGTAAACCCTTTAACCAGGTGATTCCTAACCGGAATTAGTTCTTAACAAGACTTATTGTAAAGTTCTAACAAGCTTTGGCTCCTTACAGGGCGAACTTCAAGAGAGTTCAGATAGCTATCCTTCTCAGTCCCATCTCACCGTGGTTTTTACCTATTTGGGTTTTCCACGTATAAACATTTTTGTCAAGTGGTGAATGCTTTTGTGGTTGTGATCTTATTTGTTGATTTGGTTAATTTCTGATAAGGCATGATAAGTAGAAGCATTGAGAGATGAATATGTTGAGTTAATATTAAGCATTGTTGATGTTTACAAGATTGAAGGTGTTTACTTCTAAAAGTTGTCATAATAGTTAAAACGATTAATGCCAAGTATTCCTAAGAATATTGATCTTGACTGAGATATGTTTACTTTGTTTGACTGAGTTTGAGCTTGGGAATTTGTATCAGTTTTTCAATATACTGATTCATCCCCCCCTCTCAGTATTCTACCAGATACTTATTCTTTCATCATACCATCAACTTGTTGTTTGTTGATAGTTTTTTACTATGTTAAGGGTCAGCGCCCTAGTTAATGTTGCTTTACTAATTAAAAACACTTGGATGACTTCATCATTACTTTTGGCATTTTGACATCATTATTCTCAATATTATTGCTAATATTGTTTTGATGTTGTAGATTTTGTTGTCTTTTTGGGTTTTTAACATTTTCAAAGTTTTTTTGTGTGAATTGTTTATATCAAGAGTCTTTGGTGTTATGGAACAACTTGCCACAAATTTGAAAAGTTAATATTGGTTGTAGTTCTTCAGCTTTCTCATAAAAATCTTTAAGTTGCAAGAACTTTTATTTTATTTTGGATGGTTTATAAAGTTCATTGCACTAGGGTGACAATAGGTGGAAGTCATATCATGATAATTGTATCATTTTGGTTAATTAAGAGTCAAAAGTCAAAAAAAATTTCATCTACCCTTAAGATATATAATATAAGTTGATAAAATTATGACTTCTACAAGGTCATATTTTGGAGATTGTTCATAATTCAAATTCATTATACTTTTTATCTTTATTTTTAGTCTGAATTTTGTCTAGCTTGATAAGATGTACATATTGTGATCATATTGATCTTGTGAGTAATCAAATGATTAAATTATTTTGAGAAATATGATTCTAGTCTAAAATATTGACTCTTTGAATATAATGTAAAGTTTTCAAGTATGATTCAAGGTTTTCTGTCTTTCTACACATGGTAAGAGGATTAATGTTATTGATATAAACTACCTCAAAATTTTGATGAATGGTTATTGCCATTGTACCTTAAAAAGATTCATGGATTCTTTTTTTTTGACAAGTCACAACCAAAGCGGTATTTTTTAGCTTTTCCCTAGAGCTAAGAACTAGTCGAGTAGACTCGAACCCAAGACCTCCCATGTAGGAGGCTCACAACTAACCATTGTGTTGTGTGGTCATCCCCAAAAGATTCATGGATTCTTGTAATGTTGCCTTTGATTTTTTTGTTTTCTCTTTCCAAGGCTCTTTGAGCTCTTTGGCTCAATTACATGTACTTATTTTTCTGCTGCTAGGAGGGGAAATATGGTTGTTCGGGGGGCTTTCCTCTTTGCTCACAACTATGGGCCCTTTGTTCAGGCATGGTGGGTTTGTGTCTGTGCTTGTTGTGATGGTGGTTGTATACACATAAAAATGGCTATGAGCAATTAAATAAATATTTTATATTTATTTAATAATTATTCTTTTATTAAATAGTTAATTTGAAAAGATTAATTTATTTAATTCATTTTCGTGTCTTTCTATTAATTAATTAAATTGAAATATTTTATTAATTAATTCATCTATCCTATTCCTCTAATTAATTAAATATCTAATATTTAATTATTCTTCTGATCAATTAATTGAATATCTAAATATTTAATTATTTCCTCCAAGCATTCGAATATCTAATATTTAATGATTATCCTCCTATCCTATAGTCTCAAATATTAAATAATTTATAAATTATTTAATCCCTTTTCCAACTCATCCTTCCATCTCCACTTCATCTTTCCTTTGCCAACTCATCAATCATGTGGCTAAATTAATTCAACAAAATTAAAATAAATAAAACATTTATTAGCCACTTATCTTCAACCTCCAAATTTAATGAAATATTGTGTAAGTACACATTCCATAACCTCCTTCTATATTCTCTCCAACATACTTACATCTTAGGAAGGACTTGAGTCCACATGTCCTCTCATGCCTACATTTTCTCCAACCATCCCTAGATTCCCTCAATCAGCAACCTAGTCAAGGTGAGATGAGTGACACTTGTCTTCTCCTTCCCCCTTTCTCTCAACCTTCACCTTTGCTCACAACCATCCAAATCTGTAGATCTGATCATGACCGTTGATCTGGGCTACATCATCTTATCCTCTCAAAGTCTAAAATATCAGGAGTTTGAGTTGAGAGAGAGTAAGTCTTCAAGTGAATTTGCAAGCTAATCATTTGTGAAAACGTATGCACCTTTGAGTTTTAATCTTGAAGCAAATAGCATAATAATTTAGCATAATGATTTTAGCATAGTCTTTTAGCATTGCATATCATAGCATCAGTTAACTATCAGTTATCAGTCCATTCTTCATATGCCATCTTGAAAGCTATCAGTGCTTGTCTGAGAGCACACCATCTGCAACCAGGAACAGTGGAGTTAGGACACAATGAGACTTAAATCATGAAGGTAATAATAGTGTTTTTATTTTATATGTATTTCATGTAGTTTCATTGGTTGAGTTTGGATTTCCTATAGCATTTCCTTTGTATTTTGTGAAACTAACATGTTGCAGGTAGTATTCTGATGATGAAATTCAAGTCGACACATTTTGGCGCCCACCGTGGGGCTCAGGCCTCGAACTTACCTTTTCTAATATCTTGTCTTATTCTTGCGAAATCAATTTAATGCTTTTGTAAGTCAGTTTCACGCATCTGTGAAATTTGATAGCGCACATGTTGAGTAAGTTAGCGCTTTTGTTGCTTAGGTTAGCGCCTATTTTCAATAGAATAACACTTTTAATCATGAATCCACACCTTCAAACAATAGGTTAGCGCTTATGTAACATTGGTTAGCGCTTTTGTAACACAGATTAGCGCTTTTGTGAAGCAGGTTAGCGCTTATGAACATAGGTTAGCACTTTTGTAACGCAGGTTAGTGCATTTGACATATTGTTTAGTGTATTTGACAATTATTTTAGAGCATATGTTCTCTAAGATAGCGCATTTGAAACAGATTGCAAAATTTGTAATCAAATCTTGAACTTAGGCTTATGGAAGGATAATATATATGGAATATAACATTTAAGTATAAGTTAGTGAAAATACAAAACCTTAGGTGGGCTTCCACAAGCCTAATTTCAAATCGTGGTTACAAATTTTTCACTCGATTGTGAAATGCCCTGAAATTTGACTAAGTCTGAAATTTGGAGGATCTTCCAAAAACTAGATTTTGCATTATAACTCCTAGAGGTCTAAAACCCCTCTCAAACATCCTGACAATATATATGGAATATAACTTAAAGTATAATCATTTATACTTTAAGTTATATTCCATATATATTGTCAGGATGTTGATTATACTTTAAGTTATATTCCATATATATTGTCAAGATGTTTGAGAGGGGTTTTAGACCTCTAGGAGTTATAATGCAAAATCTAGTTTTTGGAAGATCCTCCAAATTTCAGACAGTCAAATTTCAGGGCATTTCAGAATCAGGAGTGAAAAATTTGTAACCACGATTTGAAATTAGGCTTGTGGAAGCCCACCTAAGGTTTTGGATTTTCACTAACTTCTTTTTTATTGCAGGTTTCTAATAGTTTCTTGCAGATTTGGAGGAGTTAAGTTAGGATTTAGTGATTTCTTTTCTAGCTTTTTCAAAGTTGGTTAAAAAGAACTCATATTTCCTTTTGGGTAAAAAGAACTTCATTTTTCAATTTGGTGTTCTAAAAATACCTCACTTGTTTTTGGGCTCTAAAAATAATCACATTTGCAAGGTAAAAAGAACAACAAATCAAACATTTACTATCTTGCAAAGTTGGGATTCACACCTCAAATTTTGGGCTCTAAAAAGAACAACAATCTTTCATTTTCTTCCAAAGGTAAAAAGCACAATCAATCTTATTTTTGCAAGTTAAAAAGAATAATCAACTTGTCCATTCTTACAAAGAAAGTTACTTTTTGCAATGATTTTCATTTTGTTGACCAAGATTTCCAATTCCTAGTTTAGAAAATCATTTGCTATGTGGGGCTAAAATAAACACCATGCTTGTTGGAGCAACATCTCCAAATAGGACTTAGCCAACAATTGTTTTGAAAAGGTTAAAAAGAACTTTGATTGCTTTGTCTTAATTGGTAGGTATATGCTCTCCCCTTAATTGGGTGACCAAAAAGCCAAACCCACTCTTTTATGCTTTCTTTACTTTCAAGCATTAAATCCTTTAGAGGGTCTGCCTTCTCAAAGCCTCGAAAGGGCTAGTGTGAAGGGTACAACCCAAGTGGGCAACAAATTTATCACCAAGTTTACTAACCCACTATAATCAAATGTGGAGGAGGATGAAAATCCCCTACAATGGAAGTGTGTATTTGATAGCCTTCCCCTAGTATCCTTGTGATGCGAAAAACCTTTGTTCTAAAGGTTGGGAAGCCTCTTAATTGAGTTTATCATTTTCCACGTTGAACAAAATCCTTACTACGAACCATAGAAGTAGAATCTTTGAGCCGAGTCAGTTACCATACATTGGCAATATCATAGTGCAAGGGTGGGGAATAATCCACCCCCAAGATTACTCACCATATATCTCCCAAGATAACTACCCAACTGTGAAGCAATTCACTTTGGGTTAATTTCTGGCAAAAGGCAAGAAAACGGGCGCCCTCTAGGGGGTGACAAGGCTGTTTGAGCTGACGGAGTATCGAGACTAGTGGACTGTGATATTTTTGATGACCTTTGAATAAAGTGTCTATCTAATGTGTCCTTTATTGTAAATCAAACCAGTGAAAACATTGGGGATTTGAAAATATCCTCACAAAAACATACACTCAATGTTTAGCATAGGGATGATCATTGTTTTCATGTGTGCTATGTCTTCTTTTTATGAACATTGAAATATCTTGCAAATCAACCAACACAACAATCAATTCAAAACAAAGAGAAAAGAGAAACCTTAGAGGGAGAAGAATTTCCAAATCAAACAAAGCACTTTTTTGAGGTGGTTATCAATTTTTCAACTATCTTTAGGCAAGATTTTCATCCAACAAGATTAGGGGAATATCAAACCAAGTGATCAAGAATTTATCATCCAACTATCTCAATGACAACAATACCTAGCTAGGAATTCAAGTTAGTCAAATCAAGTTTCCATATCGAGAGACTTTAGCCATATCATTTGACGTACTTTGTCATAGGGGCCTATCGAACAAACCCTCTATTCGACTTAGTGAGCTTGAGTATCTGAAATGAAGTATCCATCAAGTCAATAACATCAACCTATCTAAACTGAAACTTTGATCACTCATGTGACCATCCCTTGTCGCTTGAAAAAGAAGAAGCTTATTCAAAGGAAATGAGTCCTCGCCTAAATAAAGATCAAGATATCATAGCTCTCCAATCTAATCCCATTTTTTTATCAAGATCCTGCCTATCAAAAGTCTTATGATGATCCCCTAAAATTTTGGTATTCCATCCACTATGATCCCCTTTTATCTCAAGAGAAGAGTCTCATTCAACATCCACCTCCTAAGCAAGAGCATGATATCTCTTCCATCTCCTTCACTAATCTAATTCAAAATCAAGTGAAAATCACAAACTCAAATGATCCTACTCCAAGTCAAGATCAAGATCAAGAAAACTCTTCAACCTCCAAATCTATTTTAGGGCCTTTCGTTCCAAAGTCAAACTCTTCATCCTCCAAATCCATTTTAGCTCCTTTCATTCCAAAGTCAAACTCTTCATCCTCCAAATCCATTTTAGGTCCTTTCCTTCCAAATTCAAACTCTCCATCCCTTCCATCCATCTTGGGTCCTTACTTCCCTCCATCCACCATTCCATCACCTCAAATGATTCATAAGAAAGATAAACAAAGGCACACATCTTTGAACTTCTTTCAAACATCTATCTAAACATCTTTTCAAAACTATTCTTCCATCATTTCCTTTATCTATTTTGGGTTCTTATGTCCCAAAATTCAATTTTCTTCCATCTCTTCATCACTTCTCAAGTTGTGTACCAACACTCATCTTGAATACATTTTCATCTATCCTCGCACAAATCTTTAAACATTCTATCTATTATCGAACACATCTTTTCTACCCTTCCATCCCTTTCATTCAATCCTTTGCATAAATTCATCATCTGTGAAATAGGCATTTGTGTAATTTTGTCACATGCTTGCCCATACTCGAATCTCATGTTCAGTCCTTTTCCTAGATATCTATTCATGATACACTTCATAATCTGAGGTCATTCCTCTTTAACATTATCTTTTGGTTGGGATACACACTCAATCCAGAAAAGAACCACTTATCATATCTTGGTACCGACATCTTTTGATTACTATATCTCATACACTTAATCAATTTCTCTAAATCATTGTGATCTCTTAGTCGAAGACATGGCTAGTGAAAAATCTAAAATCTTGCTTCAGCGCCACTGTAATTATCAAACCCATGTAAATTTTATTACTTACAAGCCAATGCAATCAAAATAAGAAAAGAAAAAGACAATATCAAAATATCCAAAGCATGATCAGGAAAAGAAATATCTAGAAAAGAAAAAAAAACAAATATCAAAAGCTTGGCAATGGGAATATATGAGTAACTCCATCAGGGCTATGGACGCCTGGCTAGAAATGGAGCAATATTTGTGATATTACAACGCTAACCTCGTTGGAGCTATGGACGCTTGTTGGCATCGAGGCTTTATCCAGGATGCTTTTGAAGTCAAGGTAACTCATGTAGCTAGCCATGTTGGATTCTGAAGATTACAATGATCATATGAGCCAGAATGAACTCACTTTCACACACATGGGTAATCAAAGACTAAGTACCTTGATCCAATTTGGGATTCTTCTTCCCTTTTGAGTTTGCTTCCTAGTTGGTAAATATGTTTGGTTGAATTTTTCAGAGGTTCTAAGTGTGGGTTGGGTCTCTATCTTTGAAAAGTTCAGGAACACTTATTCAGGTGGTGCCAAATACCGTGACAATCTTACATATCACCTCTTTACAAATGAAGACCTCTATACTTGGGGTCAAAGTTTCATCCACTCTATTCTTCATACCACATCTCCCATTTTCCTTCCTCCAGTATCGATTACTCTATCTAAATTCATCCAGTGCTATCTACAATCTTGCTTCATGCTAATCTATACCATATATGCTAACTATTCGTTTCTTCCATTATCTATCACTATCTATGATCTTGTTTCTTCTATTCATATCCTATCTCCATCCATATCCATTTTTCCATCCTTGATCTGGATAAAAAATAAGGACAAAAACATGATTTTAAGAAGCTCTAAAAACATGATTTTAAGAAGCTCTTGACATGTCTCTTCATGCTCCATAATAAGATGCATCCATCTTTCACCCATTCATCTTCAACTCAACAATTCATCAATTCCTTGTCTTGCTATACATTGGGGCAACCAAATACATCTTGCTTCTAATTCAAAAAAAAAAAATCACAAAATGTCCAAAAACTAAAAATTAAAAAGTTGACAAAAACAAAAGAACAAAATTGAAAATCAAAGCATGAGCGCATGGCCCATCCATCAAATCAACAAACAAGAAAACTCTCAAAGTCTGCAATCAAAGTGATCACGTGTCTTGTTAATCAATTCATCACTCAAAATCTATCAACATCAACATGTCTTATACAGGGATAGGTACACTCGAAACCAGATATTCTTATCAATCATCAAATAAACTAAAACAATGACATAGATCAGTATGACTACTGGATTTTTTTCTGGGTAGTCTTATCTTTATCAATTGATGGCACAACATGTTTCATCTCTCAAAAATCAGGAAAGACAAAAAAATCAAAAACAAATAAAAAAATGTAATAAATTTAGATGGTGAAAACCTGGTAAACAGGGGCTATCTAAAAAGTGATTTTCTCCATCTATGAGATTGCTTTGCGCACCTATTCATTCCATCATATTGCATCTATCGCTTCCATCTATCCTAGCTTATCCATTCCATCTTTCGCTTCCATTGCTCTGAACCATTAGCAGAAAATATGCAGCTTACCAACAATTATCAATTTTTGACATACTTATCGTAGTCAATGTCTTAGATTTTATTAGAATCAATCAATTTGCATTTGTATCCCGCCATGGTTTGGATCTTGATCAATTCATATATCCATAATAAATTTTTGTTTTCGCTGGGGGCAAAATCCTGATTCCTTTTGCTAAGGTGATCTTTTGAATCTTTGAAAATCCAAAACATTCGGAAAACTTAGAAAAAAACCAAAAACACATAGGGTTTTGTAACAGATAACGAGCAACGAAGCAATGAAGATCAAGACATTTCATGACAACTGGATCGTGAAACTCCGAAACCGAAGATTCAACCAGCAAGTAATAAAGGATTATCAAATATCATTCATCAAGATGATTATATCAGTTAATGACCATAAGAACATGAGAGTGATGTACAAGATTCAATGTTTATTTCTTGATTTTATTGCTAATCATGTACTCTATGTGACTCAAGGATGTCCATGAATAGAGAAGCAATGATGGGGAATGATTATTTTCTTTGATTGTTGTTTGTGGTTTATCTCTTATTAAAGTATGTACTTGTCTAAGGATATGATCGGCAAAAGATTAAGGAGGACGTTTCGAGTCATGCATGAAAGGAGATAATCCTTGTCTGTTTTGCAAGAAATACTCAGGTCAACTTGATTCATTATATCAAGTTGCTTGTATTAAATTCCTATATCAAAATCCATGTAAGAAATACCGAGGTCATCTTGGATCATTATGTCAAGTTGCTTGTATTTTCTTACAATATTTTAAAGCTCAATGATGAAATCAAGCACTATTACAAGATAACATATGAAGAATGACAATATCATTTTTAGTTAGATCATTTCATTAGCTCATTATTCATCTGCATTATAAGCATTCAATGTCAGTTGCATTATAAGCATTTCATTTCATTCACAGATCAACGATCATGAGTAAAGATTGAGTATACTTGGACAAACAAAAAAATAATTTGCATTTGATCATTATAGGTGCATTCATTTTTAGAATCATTTTAATCATCATCCATTTCATTTAGTTGCATTTAAATCATTGCATTAGTTTGCATTCAATTAAGTATATTTCATTAATCATGTAGTGTATCATCATTATTATTTGCATTATCATGAAAGTTCATTAAGATCATTTAGTTGGATCTTTGCACTTAGATTCATAATCATTATAAGCATTACATATAAAAAATCAAAAACATATTGCATAATCATTCATTTGCATTCCCATATAGATCATTGCATTTGCATCATTTAAGTTAGTAATCATTTTTAGTTGCATCCAAGGTCATCAAAATCATCAAAAATCAAAAACATTTATTATTGCATCATCATATAGAAGATCATCATCATCATAATAAAAGAAAAGAAAAGATCATCATAATATCATCCATGTAATCAATGCATATAGATCATCATCATATAGAATAACATGCATAATACAAGATGAAATATAGATCCTATGATGTTGGTCGTCATCATATAGATCATCATCATATAGAATAACATGAATCATATGATGTTGGTCGTCATCATATAGATCCTTTCCCAACACACACCTCTGCAAACAATCGGGAAATGGAGGGAACAACGAATGCAGTGGGAAATTTGAAATCAGGAAATGGAGGGAACAACGAGGCTGGATCCTCTAGTTCTGAATCCACTGCAGCTCAAGGACAAGCAATGGATGATGAGGATGGGAGACAGGATGGGCACCCATGGCTACAAAACCCTCCTCTTGACCGCAAAAAGATGAAAGATTCCCATGAATCGAGCCCCGAGGCGGTGAAAGTTGACTCAGAAAATATCAAGGAGGGGCAAGTTTCCAAACCCTGGAATAGTCTTTTTGCAAGGAAAGCATCTGGAAAACCAACTGGTAAATCGTCTTTCCCCTTTGTGAAAGATATATCAGATAATAAAATGGGTAAGCTTGCTATTGAGATTCCTGATTTGGTTATCGATCATAGTATCTCTTTAATGGCTTTTTCTCTGGTAGGGAATTTTGTTGGACCTCGACCTAATATTGAGGATGTTAGGTCTTTTGTTAAGAGAAAATGGAGAATGAAAGGTTAGGTTGATGTCTTTGCCCTGTCCAGAGGTTTTTTTGTATTCTCATTCTCTTGTGGGGAAGATATCGAAGCTGCATTAAGTGGTGGCCCCTGGATGTTTGGTAAATCTTCTTTATCCATTAGAAAATGGTCTCCTAACATGGAACTCAATGACACTTTCTTTGAATCTGCTTCGGTTTGGGTAAGGCTGCCAGGGTTGCCGTTGGAATACTGGGTGGAGGATGTTTTCTCAGGAATTGCTAACTCCTTTGAGGAGCTTGTTGCGATAGATCCAATGACAGCAGCTCGCAAGAGATTGGTTTATGCACGTATCTGTGTCAACATTTCATAGAATATGGACCTTCCTAGCACTATTGATATAAGTTCCAAACTTTGATTATGGGAATAGTCAATAGAGTTCGAATCACTCCCCTTTGTGTGCTTCTCTTGCAAAAAAGTTGGTTGCTGGGCTAAGGCTTGCCCCAACAACCCTAAAAAACCTGTGATGATAAACATCCACAAACAGGTTTGGAAAGAAAAGAATAATAACAAAGAAGGTAACAAGTTGGAAGGAAAAAGTGGAAGCTCTGTCAATATATCAGAACCATCAGAAGGAGATAGAAATGACCTTCCTAAGAATCCCCCTTTGAAGGAGAACAAAAAGAATGAAATCAGGGAGTTTGAGATCAAAATAGTCAATACCTTTGAGGCTCTATAGACATAGGAGAAGGAGAATGAAATCAGTGAAGAGACACTTGAAGATGGTGAGATTGAGAATATCAGCGATTCTCATCATGCGGTCTTTCAAGACTCTATATCAAAAATAGATGAACAGTGCCTAGATGAATTTGAAGAACATGAAATTAAACTTGGAAGGAACAACAAGTTTGGATCGCCTCAGGTAAATTTAAATGCGTTATTCCAGAATATTGGAGTTGATACGCCTACATCATCCCAGAAAAGAGGAGAACTATGGAGTAATATGCAAGATGAGCCTAGAGAGGAACTAGAAGAAAACATAACAGGAAATGGAAAGAAAATAAAAACTAAGAAGGCAGGAGGCGTTAATGGGGTGAAAACCAAAACCAGATCCAAGGTTGATTTTGGTGCTTCAAAATCCCCACTGGGACGTAAAACTATGAAATGGCATAGGGACCAAGAGAGAAAGCAAAACATAGCTGATGGAAGGCAACGAACCGTAAAGGAATCCTGCCCTTAGGCTTCCAAATGAAGGTAATATCTTGGAATATCAGAGGCCTAAATGGTCTCAATAAACAGGATATAATACGGAACCTCACTCGAGATCAAAATCCGGATATTATTCTGGTACAAGAAACCAACATGAGTAAAGAGAAAGTGGAGAAATTAAACTTGTTCCAAAATGGAGGAGTATGTGGCAGTAGCTCGAATGGAGCATCTGGAGGGGTAGCAATTTTCTGGAACAAGAAAACCATCTCTGGAGAAATGATTGATGAAGATGGCAATATTTTATCCCTGGAAGTTAAAAGCATCTATGATGGAAAGGAATGTGTTATTACTAATATCTATGCCCCTAACTCCAAATCTGCTAGAAGCAAATTCTGGGATAAAATTTAGCAAAAAAGAAATTCTTTCCCTTTGAACAGTTGGGTTGTGATGGGAGATTTCAATACTCCCCTGCAAGACATTGATAAATATGGAGGTACTCAAGCTCAACCGGACAACAGATCTGACTTGATGGACTTTATCAATCTCAATGCTCTCATGGATATGGATCTCAATGGGGCATCCTACACATGGTCTAACTGAAGGGATGGTGAAGATCTCATTCAGGTTAGACTTGATAGATCTCTTGTCACTAATGATTGGATTCTTTCTCATAGATGCTCCCTTTCTGTTATTAACATAATTGGTTCGGACCATTATCCCATTTCTTTTGTTGCTGAGAATTTTAAGAATAATCAGAGCTTCCCTTTTCAGTTTGAAAAGATGTGGATTTCCCACCCTAATCTTGAAAAATCTATTGCCAACTGGTGGAATATTGATGTGAATGGAACTGCCATGTATAGAGTTGCCAAAAAACTTAAAAATATCAAAGTCAACATTAAGATATGGAATAAGAAGGTCTTCAGTGATATTTTTGATTCAAAGAAAAAGCTAAAGGAGGATCTTGAGCAGATCCAAAATTCAATACAAAAAGATGGCTATAAAAAGTATTCCAAAGCCATGGAAGATGATGTCTTAGTCAAACTCCACAACATTATTTCTAGGGAAGAAATCTACTGGAGGCAGAGATCCAGGGCGATCTGGCTGGAGGCTGGGAACAAAAACACTAAATTTTTCCACATGACCTCTTTAAAACATAAAGCTGCGAATAGAATTTCAAGACTTATTGTAGAGGACAAAACTCTTCTTAATAAGGATGAAATCAGGGATGAAGCTGTCAATTTCTTCAATCAGCTCCTCACTAGTAACAAGGACATTGATCATACTCGTCAACACAATTTGGTTAATATTGTATATGGTGAAAATGGATAACAAATAACAACAATATTGAAAGACTAAAATGGATTCAACCACCAAACCCTAGCCTAACAATGAACAAAGATCCACCATAACATATGAAGATAACCTAAGACAATGCAAAATAACTCAAAATCACAAAGATTATACCATCACATGTCCAATAGGGTTTTGATCTCCATTCTTCCTATCTCCATTGATCTTGTTTGATATGCTTGCTCTCAGATTTTTGTATGCACAAGAGCTCAATAAAGAACGGAATGTGGTTGCAAGTGTAGCAAATTGCATGAAAGATCATTAGCATGAGTGATTAGGGTGCTTCATTAGGGCATTAGGATGCTTCATTAGGGTTTGACAATGAAGAAAGCATCTCCTTAAATAGAAGACACAATAGGAAATGGAGGGTTAAGATTGAGAAGTGTAAAAAGAGAGGTCGGCTAGGATTAGAGGGTAGGTATAAGAAATACCAAAATAATGAAAGGGGTAGGTAGTGTAGGAAATAAGAGATGAATGACATGTGTCATGTGTAGAAAAAGATAATGAATTAATTAAATAAATAAAGATTTATTTAATTAATAGAAGAAGTAGGACAATTAAATAAATAAAATATTTATTTAATTTAGGAAAGGGATAATTTAAATAAATAAATGTATTTATTTAAATGAGAAATAAGGCTAGAAGAGGATAAATGAATTAATTAAATAAATAAAGATTTATTTAATTAATAGAAGAATTAGGCTTAGATAATTAAATAAATAAAATATTTATTTAATTAGACATGACAATTTTGGGTGTCTACATTTTGCCCCTCTTTGAGACAATGCGGCTTGTCGCGTTGTTTCAAAGAAGATAAGATGAACTGATACAGAGTTGCCCCAGTATGGGAATGATATGCCCCCTCGAGAGATTGGATGAAAATGTCTGAAAAGATTGCAGACAATCTCTCGATAAGAAAGACGGGATAGAATGGGTTGAGCGAATAGAGTGACAGAGTCACGGGCTGAAGAAGACGGACTCGGGAAAATGCAGGCGAGGGCTAGGGTAGGCGGGCAGCAGAGGATGCAGGGGCAGGCTACGCATATGTTTTGCGAGCCGGAGAGGAGATCGCCTACTGGAGGGATCTATACTATGCAGCCGTGCCAGCAGATCAGCGGGCCAGGAGCTTCCATAGATCGTCGCGCACAGCGACGGCTACGGGAGGGAGTCGCAGGAGACAGGCATCCAGCGGTGGAGTCATGGGGCCTCCACCACCACCAGAGAGACAGGGGGATCCTGGGGCGGGGCCATCTATAGCTCAGACTCCGTCGAGGCGAGGCGGCTCCGAGGGAGGGAGTTCCTCATAGCTATAGTGGGCTCCCATTGTATCAGTATATGTACCATTGTTGTATTGTAGACACCTGCGGGTGATTTTTTTTGTAGCCATATGATTCTTTTGACATCATTGTATCATGACACTTTTGATTATATATATGAGATGATTCATTTTTGCGGCAGCTATATGCATGTGTACCTATGTGATGAGATGTTCTTATGTGATGCATGTTTTATGATATGGATGCTTATATGATGCAATGCAATATATTTTTGTTCTTTTATGTTGTATATGTGATGCATGATGCAAATGTGAATGTATGTAATGCAGATGAATATGATAATGCAAATGATTATTTACATAATGAAAATGTGAAATGTGCTAACATGTGTTGTATGCAGGATGTGATGCAATTGTGATATCTATATGTATGTATGAAATGTTTATATGTGGTGATGCAGGTGCAAACTTCATGAAATGCAAATGTTTTTGGTTTGTCATTATACTCAGTCATGTGATAGCGGGCTACGCGGACTCGAGAAGGACGATGGAAGTCAATCAAGAAAGGGGGGATGGAAGACAGAAGATATGAAAGTGAAAGAGCTTCTTGTGCGTTATCATCATTGAGCTTTATTATGGCAAGTAGGTTATGACAATCGAGGCATATGTTCGGCCCAGAAAGTCATTGCACCTGTTTGCATGGAGATAAGACAGTCACAAACAAGGAATGCCCCAGTTCATACTAGACTCACAGTGTCCTCATATCCTTGGACAAGTCATAGCATTACTAAGAGACAATCCACAGACAGCAAATGCAAATAGGTGACGATACCCCATCCTCGCCTTTCTAGTCAAAGACATCCTGGAGATAGAATCTCTAGTCAAAGACATCCTGGAAAAGCTAAAAGACATGTCACCAAAAAGATAAAATCAAAAGAAAACCAAGACTCGACACCAAAATCCACTGTAGTCCTCAAGTTTAGTGTCTTTTGTCACTTGTTTAAGTCATGTTCGATTGTGGTCACAATGTTCTTTCACAAAAAGGATAGATAGCACTGAACCATATGTTGTCTGAGTCTGTTGAAAGATTTGATTTGTTGAAGCCCATTGTTGCTGCTGTGTCTCATCTGAAACTGACTGAATCCATGAACTGATACTTTATTGTGGAGAAGATGGAACTTTATTGTGGAGAAGCGACGCAGATGTTGCTTTATTGCGGATTGTGCGCGAATAGACTGAAGGAAGCTGGAAGAAACTGTACTCCTCGAAACATGTGATGTTCTCAGTTCCACACCCATCACTAGACGTAGGAATTGGCCGTAGTCACAGATAGGATTTGATTTATTATGGATGGAAAGGGAGTGAAAAGGGAGGGTTATGGATGGCTAACCAATCTTGGGTAGATCAATAACAAGCCATGATGGGAATGGGTAAGTTTATTATGGATGAATTGGTTGTGAGTGTGTGCGAAGTGAAAGGATGAAAGAGAATCCTGAAAGAGGGAGGAGCAAAGTCTCTACGCATGGCGCTGGTGACCCAGTTTTCACCATGGTACTTGCCCAGGGCGCCACCGAAGTGGTTTTCACCGTTGGACGAAATTCTTTCTCTTTATTTTTTTGGATTTTTTCAATTTTTTTTTTTTTGTTGTCATAAGGCGCCTGTTTGCCAGGTTTTCACCAAGTAACGATTTTTTTGTTTTATAATTTTTTTTGTATTTTTGAATTAGGATATTCCAAAGAGCTTATGTGTAGAACCTGCGAAGATGCATGCTGTTGATAGGATCCTCCAAGGGTTCACCTTCTGTAGTTGAGAGCTGATATGCCCCAGATCCATATACTGCTGTGATGATGTAAGGACCAAGCCAGTTGGGTTCAAATTTGCCCTTCTTTTCTCTATCTTGCTGATTCTTGGGGTTCTCTCTGAGGACTAAGTCACCTACCTCAAATGTGCAAGGCTTGACCTTGTGATTGTAACTGCGACTCATTCGTTGTTGGTAAGCCTTGAGATGATTAAAAGCAGTGTGTCGTCGTTCCTCCAGCAGTTCTAGTTCTTGTAAGCGAGAGACCCTGTAGTCTTCGTCATTGATTATGTTTCTCAAGGAGACCCGTAAAGAAGGTAACTCGACCTCAATAGGCAAGATGGCTTCAGCACCATAGACAAGTGAGTAGGGTGTAGCTCCTGTAGGTGTGCGGACACTGGTATGATAGGCCCAAAGTGCGGGATTGAGTTGGACATGCCAGTTACGGCCAGCGTCGTCGACTGTCTTTTTAAGGATTTTGAGAATTGTTTTGTTAGACGCCTCAGCTTGGCCATTACCTTGGGGATAATATGGTGTGGAGAAACGATGAGAGATATGGAAGCGCTCACAGAGTTCACGAACATCCTGGTTCTTGAAAGGACGCCCGTTGTCAGTGATAATGGAAGTAGGGATCCCGTATCGGCAAATGATGTAGTTCAGGATGAAAGTAGCGATTTGTTTCCCAGTAACTTGTGTGAGAGGCACGGCTTCAATCCACTTTGTGAAATACTCTGTGGCTGTGATAATGAATTTATGTCCATTGGAAGAAGGAGGGTGAATCTTGCCTATGAGATCGAGTCCCCACTGACAAAAGGGCCAAGGAGATGCAAGTGGCTGTAGTTCCTGTGCTGGTGCATGTATGAGGTCTCCATGAATTTGACACTGCTTACACTTCTTGACAAACTGATATGCATCTTTTTCCATAGTAGGCCAGTAGTATCCAGTCCTGATGAGTCTCTTGGCCAAGGTAGGACCACTAGTATGCGGACCACATATCCCTTCGTGTACTTCTCGTAACGCAATTTGAGCTTCGTCACTCTCTAAACATCTAAGGAGGGTGCCATCTAGACCTCGTCGATATAGGATATCAGCTAGGATAACGTATCGGGAGGATTGGCGGATGAAAGTGCGGCGTTGGTTGTTCGATAAATCGGGAGGTAAGATGTTGTCGCGAAGGTATGTGAATATGGAACCATATAACTGGGATTCAGGACCAACAACACATATCATTTCCGTAGGAGTGATCTCATATGACGGAATCAACAAGTTGTCAACCAGGAACTCATAGCGAGTCTCATTTTGCGGTAAATCAATGAGCGAAGCAATTGTAGCCATGGCATCAGCAACACGATTCTGTTCTCTTGGTATCTGCTCAAACTCTATCTTTGCAAAGTGTTGTTTCAGATCATCTACCAGTTGTTTGTAAGGCATTAGCTTTTCATCCTTTGTTTGATAATCATCAGTTGCTTGACGGATGACAAGTTGAGAATCGCCAAAAACACGAAGTTCCTGGATCTTCCACTGAACTGCAATTCTTAGCCCCGTTGTTAATGCCTCATATTCCGCTATATTGTTGGTGCAAGGAAATGATAAGCGGTATGACTTTGGTATAGAATCACCTTGGGGAGTTATAAAGAGTATACTCGCTCCTGCCCCATGCTGTGTGTATGAGCCATCAAAGTATAGTTGCCATGGCTTTGCAGGTGATATCGTTAGAATGGACTCATCTGGAAATTCTGACTGTAGAGGAACATCATCTATCATGGGAGCATCTGCCAGTTGATCTGCGATGGCTTGTCCTTTTATGGATTTTCTGTCCACGTATTCGATGTCGAATTCACTCAAAATCATTACACACTTGGCCAGCCGCCCAGTAAGTGTAGCTTTGTTGAGAAGATATTTTAGTGGATCAATTCTGGCAATCAACTTAGTCTTGTGAGTAAGCATATAATGTCGTAATTTTTGTGAAGCAAAGACCACAGCGAGACATGCATGCTCAGTTGGTGTGTAGTTTAGCTCATATCCCACCAATGTGCGACTGATATAGTAGACTGCTTTTTCCTTGCCGTCAGGTATTTGCTGTGCTAGGAGTGCCCCCAGTGCTGTTGGAGTAGCTGATATGTAAAGTAGCAATGGTTGATCTTGAATTGGTGGCATCAAAACTGGCGGGTTCAAAAGATAGTCTTTAAGTGCCTGAAAAGCCTGTTGACAGTTCTCATCCCATTTGAACTTAATGTTTTTGTGTAGCAGGTGCTGGAAAGGGTTACACTTATCTGCAAGTTGTGCTATGAATCTTCGTATGGACTGGAGTCTCCCTTGTAAAGACCGAAGTTGACTGATATTCTTGGGTGGTGGCATGTCCAAGATAGCCTTGACCTTTGCTGGATCAGCTTCTATTCCTCTTTTAGACACAATGAATCCTAGGAGCTTCTCGGAGGTTACTCCAAAGACACATTTCTTTGGGTTTAATCTTACCTTGTATTTTTCCAGCCTATCAAAAGCAACTGAAAGTATGTCCAAGTGTGTATTTCTGTCTATTGATTTAACCAAAAGGTCGTCAACATAATCTTCCACCGTTATATGCATGAGATCATGGAAGATAGTAGTCATAGCTCGTTGATACGTGGCACCTGCATTTTTCAGCCCAAAGGGCATGACATTCCAGCAGAAGGTTCCCCATGGACAAGTGAATGATGTTTTATGTTGATCTTCAGGTGCAATCTTGATCTGATTATATCCAAAGAATCCGTCCATTAAAGATAACATCTCATGGCCTGCTGTGAGATCAACAATTAAATCAATGTTTGGTAATGGGAAATCGTCATTCGGACAAGCCTTGTTGATATCCCTGAAGTCTGTGCATATTCGGATGCTACGATCTAGTTTGCTGACAGGTACTAAATTGGAAATCCATTCAGGATAATCAATTGGGCGTATGAATCCAACATCCAATAATTTCTCCAGCTCTGCCTTGACTAGCAATGCCACCTGTGGATGCATTTTCCTCAATTTCTGTTTTACTGGTTTTGCCCCCGGTTTGACTGTTAAATGATGCATTACTAAGTCGGGGTCTAGTCCAGGCATATCAGCATAAGACCATGCGAAGTTGACTTGTCGTTCCTTAAAGAAGCTTATGAATTTTGCTCTCTCGGTCTCTGTCAATGATTGAGCCAAAAATATGTTGTGTGGAACCTCTGCTGTACCAATGTTTGTCTTTATAGTCTCCTCTACCAACATGGATGATTTTTCCTCGTATGATGCTGGGAGAATGTCAAGCCTTCCATCTTCAGGCGCCTCAGAGAGGTTTTCACCCTCAGATACGTCCTTTCTTTTTACTTTTTTAGAGTCAGATAGCGCCACAGTGTGGTTTTCGCCATAAGACCCTTGTTTTGTTTTTATTTTCACATTTTTGCGACTAGAAGGCCCGACACCCTCACCAAAGTATGCCATGTTATTAAGCTCTATGGCGTATCCTGCTTTATGGTCTCCAAGAGGAAGATCATCGCGAATGCCAAGATAATCGACAATAGCTTCGTCATTTTGAAATGTATCAAGCTGTGCTGGTCCATCCTGATCCCAGTCAATGAGTTGGGGGTGAACGAGAGGAAGGTCTTTAGTGTTTTTAGAGTCCGCAAGGCTAATAGTGAAGATGTGGTTATATTCAGGTATGTCTAGATAGTCATCGAGGTCGTCAATGGCACTCTCCTCATCAGTTTCGATCGTGAGTGAGTCCAAATTATCATTACTAGTAGCACCCTCAGGGACAGGTGTCCTCATCCTATGTGATCTTGACCTAGGGCCTTGAAACGACAACTGTGCGGGATCCTTATGGGTCGGTTCTTGACCGACTCTGAATTTCTTGTAAAATTCCTCCTCCTCTGTAGGTTCCTTTGGCTCTCTAAATGTCTCGTTGAGCTCATAGTCGCTGGAGAATTTGTCTGAACCCCATTCCCATTCGTTGGAATCTGTAGAATAGTCATCTTCTTGTTGAACTTCAGCCACTTTGACTCGCCATATCTGTTTTGTTCTTTTATTTTGAATCTTGGGATTTAGAAAACCAAGCCCCTTAGAGCGTTCCCTTCTTGTGGTTAGCTCAGGTTGTAAAGGTTCCATGACACCTTCTTTGCGTAGTCCGAGAGGACTTTTTCCATCATACCCGAATCTTTGCAGAATTTTGAAACCTTTGCCATAGTTCTCACAGGGTATTATAATTTGATCATGTGTATCATCTTCAGCGTCCTTATATAGCATTTTATATAAATTTTCTTCCTCTAGTTCGCCCCATTTTTGAAAGACGGTAGGATCCCATTTGAGTAGCATGATGGAGATTTGCTTATTAGGATGTGGCCTCCCATATTCCTTAGGGGAGTTCATGACTTGTCGTAAGAACATTGTTTGATTCAGAGTGTATTCTCCCATGCCTTTGTCTTGAAACTTGGCTCTAAGTTCACCTTGTTTGGATGTCGAGGGCTTTAATGACTCAGGATCAATATATGCTGAAGAAGGAGTAGCCTCACGATTGCTAGGAATGATAGTCTCAGTATGTGATCTCAAGTTATTGCAATATATGAATGGATTTGGATCACCATTGACCGTTACCTCGACTCCATTATGAGGAAATTTTATGCACTGATGGTATGTTGATGGGACTGCCCTCATTTCATGAATCCACGGGCGTCCTAGCAATATGTTATACGTGAGGTCTAGATCCAGGACTTGACAAACCACGTCCTTTGTCACTGGCCCTATTCTTAGTGGTAAGATGACCGTGCCCTTGGACGAACGCTCTTCATCATCATAAGCCTTAATGGTGATTTGGTTTGTAGCATTCACAGCTTTGTCAGAATATCCCAATTGTCTGATGGTGCTCAATGTACAAATATTAAGACCTGCTCCTCCATCTATCAGGACTCGTTTTATTCGGTGTTTATGTATGAAGGCTTCAATGTATAGAGGTGCATTGTGAGGCTGACTTATGGAGGCGTCATCGGCTTCTGTAAATGTGAGGGAGTGTGGAACGGATAAATATCCCACCATGGCTTGAAACTGGTCCACGTTCAGATCAGTAGGGACAGCAGTATCTCTCAAGGTTTTATCAAGGATAGCTTTATGTGCAGGAGATATACGTAAGAGCTCAAGAATAGATATGAGCGCGGGTGTTTTCCCTAGTTGTTCTACAAGGTCGTACTCAGGCTTGGTAGATGAAAGATTGGTATTCTTGGTAGAGGCACCTGACAATGTAATCTTACCTCGACGGGTTGTAACATGACATTCGGAGGTAGCTTCGGATGAAGATCCCACACCCTTTAGGACAATTTTAGGTCGCTGAGGAGGATTCTCAGGATTTTTATTTTTGATAGTAATGGTAGAGATATGATTGTCAATTGAGATGTGATTGATGGTAGAATCATAATTGTAAGATGTTCTAGTGTAATTGGCTTGATCATCTGTGACTTTGCCTTTTCCTCTGTCATGTTTTGGGAATGGTTCCTTAAACACCTCATGCTCTTGGTTAGATGAATGTCCCTCAATCTCAATATCTCCTCTGTCAATGAGATCTTGTACAATGTTTTTCAATCGATGACAATTACTTGTCTTATGACCCTTGCTCTTATGAAATTCGCAAAATTCATCATCATTCCACCAATTCGGTTTTACCTTTGGTTCATATGGAGGAAAATCTGGGACCGTGATCACTTTGTTTTCTACAAGCTTTTTGAATACTGATTCAAGTGGTTCTCCCAATGGAGTATATTTCCTTCGTGGTTTAGCAGCCGTTTGATTGTTCACTTGATTGTTGGCAGAACTTGATCCAGAAAAGACGAACTTTGGTCTCACTGTGTTGGCATCAACAACACCATCATTAACTGTATTCTTGTTCTTGTTCCAAAACTTTGGTTTGTCCTTTCCCTTAAAGTCCTCTTTGTTTTCTTTGAATAGTTTGATAACTCCTTGTTCAATTAAGACCTTTTCTGTTGCTAGGCCCTTTTCAATGACATCCTTGAATGTAGACAAACAAGCTTTTCTGAGATCATAGCCAATAGCCTTGTTAACATTTTGTGTGAACATCTCCACCATTTGTTTCTGCGGGATTTCACAAGAGCATCTGCTAGCTAGGTTTCTCCATCTTTGTAAAAATGACGCAAAAGATTCTCCTTCCTTTTGTTTAGTATTGCACAAGGTAGTAACTGAGACATCTGTTTCAATGTTGTAAGAGAAATGTTGAATGAATGCCTCTGCCAAATCGCCCCATGACTTAATACCGGGAGGTAATTGAGAAAACCATTCCATCGCTTGATCTCCTAAGCTCTGTGGGAACAACATCATTAAGTATGTTTCTTCTGCGGCTACCTCAATGCAAGCTATGAAGAATTGTCTTATATGTGCCTTGGGGTCTCCTCTCCCTCTATATTTGTCAAATTTTGGCGTTGCAAAGTGCGGAGGAAACGGAGGCATTGGAATGCTCTTATCAAAGGGATAAGGGCATATATCTCTCATAGTATATGTGGGTTTTGATGTGCCTATGTCTTCCACTTTCTTTTGTAGATCTCTAATTTGTTGCTCCAAATTATTTCTGGGAGGAGATGGATTTCTTGTAGCATGTCCCATGTTTGAAACACCCATTTGAGGAGGAACTTGTTGCATATATGGATGATACTGATCATAGACATGTCCATATGGAGGTCTATATTGTTGCGACATATATGGAGCACTTGGCATAATTTCTTGTTGGGGAACCCCATATCTGTTTTGTGTATATAAACCATATTCAATAGGCCTTTCATTTTCCATTGTGTTGCCCCCAATTTTGACATGAGGTCTCCTTGTGTCAAAATTTTGAGGATGTCCTTGTGTATCCACTTGTCTTAATTGACCCATATCTTGAGCATGTGTTTGAGCATAAGGCCTCCATGATGGTCTTTGAATGTAAGTATCATATGTTTGAGCTTGTGTATGTGGGATTGCTGGTTTTTGAAGCAAAACTGATGGTGACTCCAGCATCATATTATTGGGTCCTCCACTATTTGGTCTCCTTTGATCCATGTTATGTTGAGTTTGTTGTGAAGGTCTACTTTCCATAAGTTGAGATAAGTCAAAATCATGCGGTATTTTGGCTCCACTTTGTGCCATCATGTTTAGAAAGTATTGACGATCTCTCCTCATTATCTCTTCAACCAATCTATTGAATTGAGGATCCATTATAGATTCTTGTATGTCTGTTGATAGTATTGAAGAATTGTCCACATTATCATTGTGTGTAGCGTTGTGTATAGCATTTGCGCTTTCCACATTTGGATTGTGTCTATAAACATTCATGTCTGGTAATGTAGTGTGCTCAGGATTGTAGAATACATCATTGTCATACTCATAAGAACTCATGTTTACGGGCCCTTGAGCTTCTTTAGCTTTTCTCCTAGATTTTTGAAGACGGGTTTCAACCATGAACTAGGTGTTAGACCAATATGTGGGAGACTAGATGAAAAATATGAAAAGAGTATGGAAGACCAAGAGTTGTATGGAATGTAAATGAATCTGAAGTTTACTTGCAATGTCCAAAGTGTAAGACCAAATATGTATGTAGTAGAGTAGGTGTGACTTCCAAAGAGAGGATAGTTTCTCTTGATGAGGTAAGCTGACCTTGACTCTAAGTAAGACCAAATGAGACCCAAAGGTAAGAAACCTTGATGAGGGACCACTTAGCAAAGTGTAGTAGTATGTAGTGTGTTGACAAAGTATGATGAGGACAAGCAAGTGACCTTTTGACTCAAGTTTAGACAAGTATGAATGTAAAATGAGGTATGAAGCAATGATGGACTGTGTAAGACCTTAGAACAGGCTGAATGCTAGGTGAAACCTGAAGAGACAACCTAGGAAGCTCAAGTATGCCGAAACTGATTTCTTTTGTTTGCTGGACTGTGAAATTTTTCAAATCCTAACACAGACGCCTCTGTATACTTCACAAACGCGGTTTTAAGACACAGACGCTACTCTGTTTGACGCAGACGTGATTCTGAGATTTTCCTGTTGATGTTTGTTGGGACTGTAACAGTTTTTTGCAATTGTGGACACAGACGCGCCTGTATACTTCACAGACGCGATTTCCAGACACAGACGTGTCTCTGTTCGACACAGACGCTGATAAAAACACAGACGCTATTCTGTACTTCACAGACGCGTTTATCAGACACAGACGCGGTTTGAACAGACACAGACGCGTTTCTGTAACCTTAGTGCAATCTTTCCTATCTGTGAATTTGTTTTGCTGTGACCAAATCTGATTTCTCGACTGTTTTTCGTGACAAGAGGACACAGTGTTGATGACCCAATGTTTGCAGACTGTTTAGACTCCAAAAGTGTGTTTGTTTGATGTAAAAAGTTTTTGCATACACTTGAAGACACAAAAGACACAATGCTTTGCTGTTTTGTTTTGAGTGTTTGAATGTTTATCATAAGTCAAGCACAATTCTTATGGCTGGCCAAGACAATAGTTGTTGATCCCACATGGGGTTTTACCCCCGAGGCTACGCTATTCAGAGCGGATACTTAGATGCTTGACCTCACTGGCTCCACCCTCGGCACTCACTTCTCGGGTCAGCCAAGCATCAGTCCCCATGAAAACTCCTCATGGCGAACTTTGTATCTCTACTAAGAACCGTATGTGTGTGGGCCGCTACCAGAGGTCCGACCTCCTGCCTCAACAACTAGAAGGATTTGGGCATCTAAAACAAAGAGGTGCTAGTAAGGGCATCCGCTCGTGTGGCCATACATGCGGCACTTTCAGCTCTGTAAATACAGAAGGCTCCCAGCCGGTAGGGGTTACGCCCTACAAATGATCAAATAAATTTGATCAAACGGGTTTATGGGGAGACATAGTGTCGGTATGAACTAATCAGCACACATTATTCATAGTTTTCACCATGAATACATTTGATTATAGTGGCTTGGAAGAAGATGGCTTTTCTTTTGCTACCACTTGGGTCGTTCTCTTCTCACTAGTAGTCCTAATGACCACACGGGAAGACAGGCCCTCTAAAGAGTAAACAAAAAGAGCCTATTGCTCAAGACACAAAAGACAATGATTCAATTTTAGTGCACCAATTGAAGTGTTTGCTAAGCTATGAAAACAAGGCACACAATAAAATTACAAAACCCTAGCTAAGGCCCTGCAACAAAATTGTTAGTAGTTTGGGTTGTTTCAAATGATAACCCCTTCCTGCAAGCACACAAGTTAGGTAAATTTTAGAAAACCCAAAAAGACTTTGTGAAAAGGGGCCTTCAACAAAAATGTATTTGCCTCCAAAGCAAGCTGCACAAACCAGGTTAGCTAGATCTGCAAAGGTTAGCCGAAAATAACCAGATCTGAAACCCTAAGTACAAAATCCGAAAACCCGAATCAAAGACTCTTGAAAAATTTGCAAAACAGAAAGCACATACGCCTTTATACCAGACACAGACGCGTCTGAAATACACAGACGCGGTTCTGTAGTTCACAGACGCGGTCCAAGGTCACAGACGTGCCTCCCGAACACAGACGCGATAATATCAGTCACAGACGCGATTAACACTCTCAGACGCGATTCCAGAAACCTGCAAAAAAATAAAAATCGGCAAAAACACAGGCGCGATTAACGATATCACAAACGCCTCTGAAACACAAAAACGCGATCCGAATGCTCGCAGACGCGAAAAAAACCTAAAATGTCATCGAAATCGTCTGATCTGCAACTTCAAAAAATGCAAAATCTGCAACAAAATGTTAAATGCAAAGGGACAAGAGTCCCACCGGGCGTGCCAAAATGTATATGGTGAAAATGGATAACAAATAACAACAATATTGAAAGACTAAAATGGATTCAACCACCAAACCCTAGCCTAACAATGAACAAAGATCCACCATAACATATGAAGATAACCTAAGACAATGCAAAATAACTCAAAATCACAAAGATTATACCATCACATGTCCAATAGGGTTTTGATCTCCATTCTTCCTATCTCCATTGATCTTGTTTGATATGCTTGCTCTCAGATTTTTGTATGCACAAGAGCTCAATAAAGAACGGAATGTGGTTGCAAGTGTAGCAAATTGCATGAAAGATCATTAGCATGAGTGATTAGGGTGCTTCATTAGGGCATTAGGATGCTTCATTAGGGTTTGACAATGAAGAAAGCATCTCCTTAAATAGAAGACACAATAGGAAATGGAGGGTTAAGATTGAGAGGTGTAAAAAGAGAGGTCGGCTAGGATTAGAGGGTAGGTATAAGAAATACCAAAATAATGAAAGGGGTAGGTAGTGTAGGAAATAAGAGATGAATGACATGTGTCATGTGTAGAAAAAGATAATGAATTAATTAAATAAATAAAGATTTATTTAATTAATAGAAGAAGTAGGACAATTAAATAAATAAAATATTTATTTAATTTAGGAAAGGGATAATTTAAATAAATAAATGTATTTATTTAAATGAGAAATAAGGCTAGAAGAGGATAAATGAATTAATTAAATAAATAAAGATTTATTTAATTAATAGAAGAATTAGGCTTAGATAATTAAATAAATAAAATATTTATTTAATTAGACATGACAATTTTGGGTGTCTACAAATATCATTCCTAAGATTATTAATCCTATTCAGAATAAGATCCTATCTGCTATCCCATCTGCTGGAGAAATTTAAAAAGCTGTATTTTCGTTTCAAGGGGATAAAGCTCCGGGTCCTGATGGCTTCCCTATGTTTTTCTTTCAGGAATTCTGGCATATTGTGGGAGAAGACACAGTTAATGCGGTCAAAGAATTTTTTGGATCTAGAAGAATCCTTAAGGAAATCAATTCCACGTTTATTGCCCTAATCCCTAAAGTTGTTGGGGCGGATTCTATGGGAAAATTCAAGCCAATAAGTCTATGTAACTCTTTCTATAAGATCATATCCAAAGTTTTGACCACTAGAATTTTGGTTGTTCTTCCCTTCATCATCTCTGAGGAGCAGAAAGGTTTTGTTCCAGGCAGGCAGATATTGGACTCTATCATTCTTGTGCATGAGAACATTCATTCCCTCATTGCTGCTAAAAAAGAAGGCTTCTTGATAAAGTTGGATCTGGCGAAGGCTTATGATAGAGTGAATTGGCATGTTCTTTTCAGAATCATGGAGGCTTTTGGATTTGATGAAAAGATAACCAAAATTATCAGAGAGCTGATCACCACTCCTATGTTTTCTATTCTGATTAATGGATCTCCTACAAAATTGTTTAAATCATCAAGGGGGCTCAGACAAGGAGATCCAATATCTCCTATTCTTTTCACCATTTTGGCTGAGAGCATGAGTAGATTGATACACAATCTAAAAATGAGTAAAATCATCAAAGGTCTTCAACCTTCCTCTGCTAATGTTTTTTGTTCTCATCAACAGTTTGTTGATGATACTATCCTCATGGGATATTCTTCTATTAGGGAGGCTGAGGCCTTCAAAATTGCTCTTAATTCCTATGCTTTGGCTACTGGTCAACAAGTCAATTGGGACAAATCGGCTATATATCTTATGAACACTCCGGTCATAAGACAACAGAAAATTGCTAAAATTATTGGTTGCAAGGTGGATATGCTCCCTTCCACCTATCTGGATCTTCCCCTGGGTTTAACCCCCCCAAATTCCTTTTGGAACATGCTAATTGATAAACTCAACAAAAAACTAGCTGGGTGGAAAGGTTCCATTTTATCTCAGGCTGGGAAATTACAGCTCCTTCAAGCTACACTCCAGAACCTCCCTGTTTATGCCCTTGGCTTATTTGGTATCCTGGCTAAATTTGTTGAAGCCTTGGAAAGAATCTAGAAGAGATTTATATGGTCAGGAGTTGAAGAAAAAAAGAGGATATCCTTGGTTGCTTGGGACAAAGTTTGTAGACCAAAGAACAAAGGAGGGTTGGGGATTAAAGCTCTAAAAACCTTTAACAAAGCTCTTCTAGCAAAACAATTATGGAGAGCTTATGATACCAAGAAAGATTGGAATCAAATATGGTTTGATAAATATAATCAGAATCAGCCTATCCAGGGGGTCCTTAATTCTGAGGACATCCCTGTAGGATCCTTCATTTGGAATAGTATTATCAAATCCATAAAAGTGGCCAAAGCTGGAGTTGGATGGGTCATGGGAAAAGGCGACAAAATAAGGTTTTGGGAGGACCCTTGGATGAAGAATGAAGCTTTTTATGATCAAGACGACAGTCAAGTTATTGAGGAATGTAAAAGGAGGTTTGGGCTTATGGTGTGTGACTACTGGAAGGAGGACAAATGGGTGAGGCTTGATGTTATATATTCTGGATTTTCCTTACTCCAGAAGGAGGTGTTGTCCTTTTCCCCTAACAAAGACTATGATAATGTTTTTCTCTGGAAAAGTAACCCTAGAGGTGAATATACGGTTGCTTCAGCCTACAAAAACACTTTTTCTCAGACTAGTAATCCCATTTGGAGTAAAGTTTGGAACAACATTCTGATCCCTAAAGTCAATATCTTCTTTTGGCTTGCTTCTCATAATAGTACCCTTACTCTTGACAATTTGGTCCGAAGAGGTTTCAAATTCCCTAATAGATGCGAACTATGCAAGAAAGAGGAAGAATCAGTTGATCATCTCTTTTTTCATTGCTCCTTTACCTGGGAAATTTGGTGTAAGTTGTGGGAGAAATGGAAAGTTAATTGGGTTATGAACAAGAGTATCAAGGATATTATCTGGCAATGGAATTTTCCCACCAAATACCATCTTATCAAGAACCTTTGGTATTTGACCCTCCCCATGATTTTTTGGGGCATTTGGAAAGAAAGAAATAACAGAATATTTAGGGAAGCTAAGTGTAACTCTCAGGTGGTTTTTGAAAAAATTTGCAGGGCTATAAAAGAGAATATCAATATTCCTCACAAGAATAATAAGCAATGGTTTGTTACTGATATGAATGATATGGAAAAAGATATCCTCACTGAATGGAACCTAATACATAAAGTCTGCAAATCTGACAATAAGAATAGGAGAGATAATATTGTTTGGCATTTTCCTGATCATGATTGGATATAGGTGAACTTCGATGGGGCGGCTAAGGGCAACCCTGGGAAGTCGGGTGGTGGAGGAGTTATCAGAAATGCTCAAGGAGTCTGCATTGCAGCTTTTGCTTCTCCTTTTGGGGTCCAAAATAATCACATGGTCGAAGCTCTGGCCATATTAAAAAGCCTCCAGCTTGCTCAAGGATTCAAATTTAAAAATATCTAACTCGAAGGGGACTCCTTAAACATCATCCAAGCCCTCAAAGGTACAAGCTCCGTCTCTTGGAATATTACTAACTTAGTTAAAAACGCTAAAAAATTGTTAAATAACTATGTTAGTATTAGCATAACTCATACTCTAAGAGAAGGCAATAAGGTAGCGGATCTCTTAGCAAATGAAGGGGTCAATTTAGAGAATGATGTTAAATATATTGGAGAAACTCATTGTAAAAGGGAGGTTAAAGAGCAATTATATTTTGATCGTATCAATGGGTCTAGTTAAATTCATGATTACTTTTTGGGGAACGAAGTCCAAAGACAGATTTTGGGGGCTAATTAACTGTCAGTTAATGAGTGATTTTTGGCATCATTTCCATGATCATATGCGTTAGGAAGATTATAACAATAATTGTTGGGTTTGTGCGGCCATAAACATAAGTTTCAAAACCATGAAAGAGTCTTTGTTCTGTAACTCTAGAATTTACAAGCATTTGGGGTTTCATCTGCGGACTGTGAATTATAGTTGTGGGTATTTCTACTTGGAGCTCAAAATGGGTGGTAACTTAAACGGGAACGAGCCCCCAAGATACGAAAACTGGAAGAGTGAACGAAAATTCTGGAGAAGGCTTCACAGATATGGCTTTACTAACTATATGGAAAAGCTTCACGGAAATAGAAATTCAGTGTCACATGGTTTTGCCAGAGGCTGGAGTAACAATAGAGTCACCTTGTTCAGGGAGATATGGCAAATTGATGAGAACCTGTTTGCAGAGGTCACGGGCCTTTAGAAGGAGGGTATTAAATTCTATAGAGACCGGAAGTATGCAATTGAAGCGTTCAAAAACTTCCCAAAATTGGAGGAGGAGAAGGGCAAGCTTGTGAAGAAAGACAACATCTCCTACTACATTCCCCAGCAGGTAAAGCCCTTTTGGCAAAAAGTTTTAAGGGTTTTAATGGAGTATCTCACTGTTGACGGTAGATTTACTAAAATCTATAACTACCACTTTGCAATTCTGAACCACCTCCGTCATGGGGCTAAAATTTCCCTGCCTTTTTATTTAGCGTCCTCTCTGAATGAGAGTCTAGCTGATCACGCTAAAAAGCCTAACTCTTACCCTATAGCCCATTAGGGGCTCATATTGCTCATATATGAAAATCTGAAGGACAAGGCTAGGGCTACCAAAGATGATCTCCTGATCATTAATGCTCATACTTCTGAGAGTTGCAAATATTCTGATTCGGAAGAGGATCAGCCTAATGCCCCTACCCACAAAAAAAGGAGAGCTGATATAGATAATGTGGAAATGGAGGAACACTGTGATGTGGAGGAGGAAAAGGGAAAGAATATGGAAACTGAAATGGAGTATGAAAAGGATGAGAATGTTGGTGAAGAGGAAGAAGGGGGTAACTCTGAAAACCCTAACTCTAACCCTATGGGCTCGGACAGTAGGAATGTTGCTCGGAATTCTAAGAGGATGATAATCCTAACTCTGTGGGCACTGAACAAGGTAGGGATTCTGTGAACACCATCTTGAATACCGCCCGTAACTATACTCTGGAGTCCTTCAACTTCCAGAAATGGGTTGTCGAAAACATTACTAGTATGCAAAGTAAACAAAGGGATCTAGAAAACAAGATAAATAAGCTGGTTAAGGATACAAACTCTGGCAAAAAGAATGATGAGACGGAAACCAGTGAAGCTAAGGAGGAAATCGAGATGGAGGATTGGCTGGAAAAAGACCTGATTAAAGGGGATTTGAAACACCAGGAGGATGTTATCAAAATTTTGAAAGAACGGGCAGAGGAGGATAAAGACAACATCAACACCCGGGTTGCCCGCACCAAGAAGGCTCTGAAAAGCTTTATGAACCATAGTCTCCAGGTCCTAAAAGTTTCATCACAGAACATGAATTCTTTGGTGGACCATTTGGAAAGGAAAAATCAAGATAAGAATCTGGTAATTATTGAAGATGTACCAACTTCTAGCTCCACCCACCAGATTCCCAGGCGTAGAACAAGGCAGAACACTACTGGGATGGAGACCAAAATGAAAGATAGCCAGCTGAGACAGGAAAGCAACGACCTGAGGGAAGCAGCCAAGGCAATGATGCTCTTGGTTCAGAATGCTGAGGAGTCCATTAAAGTTTTCAATTGATTTGTAATGTTGGGTTTGGGGCCAACTTCTTGTTGGCTTCTTGCTATCTTTTTCTTAGCTGCCGGTTTTTGTGCTGGTCTTTTGCAGCTGTTTTGTTTCATCTCTTTCATGCTTATATTTCGTAATGTAATCGGGTTTCAGGTCCCTTAAAACCTGTTTTTACTTAATCAAAAACATGCATAATAAAAGATCATCATATAGGGTCCATGTCTACATATAGGTCATCATAAAACAATAAAAAGTCCAAGTATACAATAATATTAGATCAATAATGTACAAAGTCCCATCAATACAAATCAAGTCAAGAATCATGACTGCCTCTCGAGCCTGTGGGTCTAACACTTGGATCAGCTGCAACACCTACACTAGCATCATCATCCAATGGAATCATTCTTCACTTTAATATCTTCATCATTCATTCAACTATCATCTATCATGTCTTATACAGGATGTATCTTTCCTGAAACCAGACGTTTTGATCATCTTTTGTCTTATAGGGGATGTGTCCTTCCTGAAACCAGACTTGATCTCAATCCAATCAATCTAATTCATCTGATCAATCTGCAATCTATTCACTCATCTATCTTTCATATATCATTCTTCTTCTATCGAGAGATCATCCATGCCTTTAGTGCACAAACGATCTCTCGAGGGGGCATCATCATCAAATCAATATCTAAATATCGGTATCTGGGGCACACAATCATGATTTTTATCTCCATTAGGCGCATTATCGAGACTTGATTTAATCTTCGAAACAATGTTGTCTCGACATCATTTCAAAGAGGGGCAAAATGTATACACATAAAAATGGCTATGAGCGATTAAATAAATATTTTATATTTATTTAATAATTATTCTTCTATTAAATAGTTAATTTGAAAAGATTAATTTATTTAATTCATTTTCGTGTCTTTCTATTAATTAATTTAATTGAAATATTTTATTAATTAATTCATCTATCCTATTCCTCTAATTAATTAAATATCTAATATTTAATTATTCTTCTGATCAATTAATTGAATATCTAAATATTTAATTATTTCCTCCGATCATTCGAATATCTAATATTTAATGATTATTCTCCTATCCTATAGTCTCAAATATTAAATAATTTCTAAATTATTTAATCCCTTTTCCAACTCATCCTTCCATCTCCACTTCATCGTTCCTATGCCAACTCATCAATCATGTGGCTAAATTAATTCAACAAAATTAAAATAAATAAAACATTTATTAGCCACTTATCTTCAACCTCCAATTTTAATGAAATATTGTGTACGTACACATATTCCATAACCTCCTTCTATATTATCTCCAACAACCCTACATCTTAGGAAGGACTTGAGTCCACATGTCCTCTCATGCCTACATTTTCTCCAACCATCCCTAGATTCCCTCAGTTAGCAACCTAGTCAAGGTGAGATGAGTGACACTTGTCTTCTCCTTCCCCCTTTCTCTCAACCTTCACCTTTGCTCACAACCATCCAAATCTGTAGATCTGATCATGACCGTTGATCTGGGCTACATCATCTTATCCTCTCAAAGTCTATAAAATCAGGAGTTTGAGTTGAGAGAGAGTAAGTCTTCAAGTGAATTTGTAAGCTAATCATTTGTGAAAACTTATGCACCTATGAGTTTTAATCTTGAAGCAAATAGCATAATCATTTTAGCATAGTCATTTAGCATTGCATATCATAGCATCAGTTAACTATCAGTTATCAGTCCATTCTTCATATGCCATCTTGGAAGCTATCAGTGCTTGTCTGAGAGCACACCATCTGCAACCAGGAACAATGGAGTTAGGACACAATGAGACTTAAATCATGAAGATAATAATAGCATTTTTATTTTATATGTATTTCATGTAGTTTCATTGGTTGAGTTTGGATTTCCTGTAGCATTTCCTTTGTATTTTGTGAAACTAACACGTTGCAGGTAGTATTTTGATGATGAAATTCAAGTCGACACAATGGCTACTTCCCATGAGGGGGTTTTACCCTCTATGAATGTGGTGGAGTCTTAATCTCCTACTGTTGCTAATGGTTGACCTACTTTTGAGACTTTTGCTGGGAATAGTGTTGTGGATGTTAGTGTTCCTCCTCTGAGGTCTATAACTTCTAGTTGTGGTCGGATTTGTGTTCATTTTTCTAGATTTGTTGTTTCTAATCCTCCTATGAGAAAATATCATCCTTTTCTTTGTGTCGAGATCTCTTCTATTGTAGTGTGCAACCAAGATGTGGTGGAAAATGAGGACTTCTACCAATGTTGTGGGTTGGTGTGTAGATTGGCTAGTCTTTGGCCTTCTCCCTCAAATCTTCATCATTGGGTGTTAGATTCTTGGAAGCCCTTAGTATTTGGTAACATTGAGCTCTTCCCTTGTGCTAAGGGTTTTTTCATTAACTCTTTTTCTTCTTCTAGCGGTTGTGATTTGGTGCTAAGCAAGTTGTGGTTGTGGGGAGTAAAATCTCTCTCGGTCAAACTTTGGACAACTTCCTTTTACCCTCTTACTAAACCACTCAATGTGTGTTCAATGTGGGATTGTCTTCTCAATATTATCCTCCAATTTTGGGAGAATTCTTGTTATTGGGCCATTGACAACTCTATTGGCTTCTTTTCAAAGGTTGACGACACCACTTTTTTCATGGTTCAGTCAACTTTTGAACATATATTGATCGATATTGACATCTCGATGCCTCTTCTTAGGGATGTAGTTCTCATGGTTGGGGATAGGCCATGGACTTAGTCATTAGATTATTAGGGCCTCCCCTTTTGACATCGTTAATGCTTCTCAATTGGCCACCTAGCCACATATTGTTCTCTCTCACGTTTTAAAGTTGTTGCTACTTGGTGGAAGGAAACTAATGGTGATCACTTGAATGTCTAGGCTTCCTATTCTTCTTTTGATGATTCCTCCCAAGATTTTGATGAGCACCTTGCTACAAATGTGACCTCCCCTTTGGTCCCTATTGGTGAATATCTTTCCTAATGCATGCTTTGAACTTTGCTTGTTACTCATGTCTTTCTCTGACCTTTGGTGGAGAATCCTCCTCTTCTGCCTTTTGGTTAGTGTTGGAACAAGCTCTTTGTGGTGGTTTTTTCTCATGCTTCCCCTTGTAATGGTGTTTTAGATGGTAGTATTACCTAGATTGTTGTTAGTCGAAGAAGGAAAGGTCTTTCTTCCTCCTCTTCCCAAACTCTTCCTTGAGTTGTGGGGAAAAGTCCTAACCACTCTTGATGTGGGTTGTTTATAGTTTGTAAGTGGTTTGTTAATGACATAGGTAGTGTTGTAATTGGTTTACTATTGGCTTGTGTATTGTTGTAAGTAGCCTGCTTTTGGCCTTCATTTATCTACCTTTGGGGATTTTGGTTGGAAAGGTTTGACACCCTAGTTTGTTGCTGAAATTAATAAAAAAGAAGAAATTATGATAATATTAAAATTCACAAATCAAAACATCATAGCATTTAGATCAATAAAATCATTGCATCATTAATATTTGAATCATATCATATTCCTTGTAGCCAATCACATTGTGAATTACTTGGAAATGCTTGTAAATTGGCAATTCCCAAGAGTGGTTGTCCTTGACTTTCCAAGAACATGAAAGGTTGGTCAACCTTCCATCACTTAGTTCACCTCAGAGGTTGGTCATCCTCCTTTATCAAGTTCAAGAGCATGAAGGTTGGCCATCCTTCCAACTCCTATGTCAAAAGCATGGGAGGTTAGTTATCCATCCCGCCTTTAGTCTTACTTGATAAGAGCATGAAGGTGGGTCATCCTTTCATGTCTTGTCAATTTGGAAGCCTAGTCATATTTCCTATTTGCAAGACACTTCAGAAATCCAAGACATGACTTCTCAAGGAATTTGCTAGATTATTTCTAATTAAACACCTCTTGATAAAATAATAAATTTATTCTCAAATGGCTACCACCAATTATTATTTTTTAATATTATTAATTTTTGTTCTCAATTTGTAGATCTATCACTCAATATATTTATTCAATGATACTTATATTTTCATACTTTTGTCTAAGGGGTTGAGCTTAATTGGTTAAAACATTATGTTTTCATTGTAAAGACCCATTTTCAATTCCCCATAGGGACATCTATAGTGGAATTCTAAGTTGTGACACTTGGTCTTCATAGAAGTGGATTTCTAAGTAGCAACTCTTGGTCTTCCATAGGTGATTTCTAGTGTGTTTACTTATAAGGAGCTTGTATTGTTCTCACGTTGATGCTCAAATGAGAAAGATATTTGTAATTGATATGCAATTCAAAAAAAAATTATCCTTCATGGATAGCCTCTCAATTAAATTGATATTTCCCTTTTATATCTTCAACGGTGGAGGAGGAGTCACATCTTTTAATTAACATCACAACCTTGGCAATAGATGTATCTCTTTATAGTCAGGTGTTGCCCTTAATTGTTAATAAATTTACATGTTGGTCAGCTCCCTCCCTTTAAATAAAATGATATTAATTAAACTCTTTTAATCTTGGTTGGCTCCTTGCTAATAATTAATTTCTTCTAACCTTGGCTGACCCTTCACATGGAAAGCTATTATTTTTATATTTCAATGCCTAGGTTTTATATATTGATGTTGTGATTTGATTTGTAAGGTAGTGTTCTCGGTGGGTGCATGACATTGTACAATTGACTAGTTGTATTTGCACAAAGGCAAAACTTTCAACGTAGGAGTGAACAACTTGCAAGATACCTCAAACATATCCAAATGGAGATAATAGATAAACAAGGTAGACACTAGGGAACAAGTTTTATTTACAAACATTTCAAAAAAAGTGTGGAAAGTACATAGTATATAAGGATCATCATTATTACTAATTCAAGATGCAATTCTTGGAGTGAATCACCCTTTTTACCAATGAAAATTATCTTGGCTATGTGCAAATCACCGTAGCCATCCTAGAATTGACTTGTTGCTAATGCAAATAATCTTTGTCAAAGTGATTGTTCTAGATAGTGTATAATCCTAAAATTCTGCTACAAAGGTCACAAAGGTTTTAACTTGACACTAATGCTAAGTGAGGTATCTTAAACAAACCTAAAACCATGGTCAACCCTCAATACTAGGTTTCAACCTTGGAAGTCAAGCAACAAGCTCACAAGACCCACAATAAGTGTATGGCTAGACCATTGTAGGCCTATAGAAAGCTAACACAAAGCAATACATTTCTACCTTGATCCAAGTATTGTTTAGAAGAAGATTTAACCAAACATTTTCTATGTTCTCTAGGCTTAATTCACCATGTCTAAAACATACATAATTTCATAATTTATCTTAGACCGAGATGTTAGTATGGGTTAGTAATTATAATTTTTTGTCCATGTGACAACATACATGAATGATCTTAACTCCTAAAAAATAGTTGAATGTAAAAAATGTACTAATTATTCCAATCTCAATAATAGCATTGTTGATTACATAACATATAATCTGTAATCTCATTTTAACTTGAAATCAAACTACAACCACATATTTAAAAATCATTAATACTAACGCATAATAGAATTCCATTTTAAATAACGAAATGACAATTATCAAAATAATACAGTATGGTAAATACATCCCAAATGTGGATAGTTTATATAAGTTAACAAAGTCCATCCATGGCTCTTATATAGTTAGAATTGTGGAGTGACAAAATACCTTAACCATACATTTCTAAAAAATGCATCAATGGAGGTTTACAACTTCATAATAATCAAGTGTACTTTGCACATTCTTCAAACCATAGCCATCAATCCAACTTTCCCCAATGGTGACCAAGACCATCCAAGCATGGGGTACCTAAGGCCCTACATTTATATTATGAGATGGTCAACCAAACAATCATACAAATGTAAAATGGTCCAAGTATGATATAAGACATTGCTTCCACAAGAATTAACTAATAATACATTGTAAACATAATTAAACACTAGTGTACAAGGGAAATGATATCAACAACAAATAACACGTGAGAATGGTGATAATCACTAATAACATGAAATGAGTATAGTAATTTTTTAATACTAATGTGAAAAGAATTGGTGAAATCCATCATATAACATGCATTGTGAATGGATTCAATTGCCCACACTCAAGTGAATGACAGACATCACCAACATGTAATGAGTATGACAATCTACCAATAGTTATGTGACAAGAATCACATTCACAAATTATGTACCAATAATCCAATGATTAATATAAGAAGTCTTCTAGACATATGACATAAAATGTCATCATGATAGTTTTCAAATCCTTAGGATGTTGATGGGTTCACCACCATTTTGAATAGGGCTTCTCAATGATAATAGACCATCTTTACTTGGATCAAGAATTTTTTTGATACTATAAATGACATCTTTTGTAAATTTCATCTTAGGATTTTATCCTCTTCATGCTCTTCACATGGGAATATCCAAATTGCAAATGGAAAATAAGGTTCCATCCATTACCCATCCTAACACAAATGCAATAGGTTGAAATCCATGACACTTTCAACTTAAAGATGAGATATTAGATTTCCATGAGGAAACATTTCACTCCACAAAATAAAATGGTTTCACATTTCTAAAATCCATTTTTCACATTTTCACAATTTCAAGAATTGTGCAAAAATCTCAATCACCAATTATGCATGCCTCAGAACTTCAATTTTCAAAATATAAAAACTTAAGAAAACAAAAATATAATTTTGAGCATATCAAGGGGCACTTCTTACTTTTTATAGCACATAAAATTTTAAAAAAATCTCGCTAGAGTAATGACACTAAAGCCTATGAAATGAAAGTCATATGGAACCACCCAATTGAGGCATGGCAAAACATGAAGTTAATTAAAATTATGCACAAAATTTATAGATCAAAATATCTTTGATATATGCAAAAAGGAGAATATCTTTTCTTGAGCACCACACAAACAACCTTTACCAACTCTTTAGAGATTCAATCCTAGATTTTCCACAAGCAATCCACAAATAATCTCTTGCAATGAAGAACACACAATGGAGGAGAGACAAGAGAGAAAAATGAACAAATGTTTATAAAACCTATTGCTTTTCCCTTTCAACTTCTAAAAAATCCCTAAAACTCCAAAGAGACATTTATTCCATTCCAACAAGTTATTTCTAAAAGGATATTTACAATTATATATTTTCACAATAGATATTTCACCTTAGACTCTTAAGGATTAATGCCTTTTCAAATTATTTATAAAATAATTTCATTCTAACTGACTAAATTCAATTAAACATGACTATAAAAAGAGCTCTTGAGACAATCAAGGTGATTTGAGGTTTGGTTGAATTTTCACATCACCAAATCACACAACTTTCTCAATCTTTTCAAGTTCTACCATTGGTTTATCCTCATATTCTTATATATTTCTTGATCACTTTTTCAAATCATGGGCACCAAGACAATGCTCATTTACACATGTACATAACACTATTTTAAGGAGCCCAATAAAAATCTCCACATAATTCCTATTTTGCTAATGCTTGTGTAATGGATGGAAAATTAGGGTTTCACAAGCTATGCTTTGTAGACTAGGAAATGGCCTAACTTTCACAAACACTAAATTAAAAGGAGGATGAACTCAATAGATCCAACCTCAATTATATTAGGAAGAGGTTTGAATGCTAATTGAAGTCTTATTCCCCTTTTGTTTGAGTTGAAATTTTGTTTGAATTAGGTTTTGAATTGCAAATGTTAAAAGTTATAAAAAACAATGAGAAATTGAAATGAAATAATGAAAACAGAATGTTGCAGAAATCAAATAGAGTTGTAAATTGGGACTTGAAAATTCAACTCGATTTTTTGGGATCGTGGTGGTGGTCGCCTGGTCCTTCAACTGCAAACATTGGTAAGTTGGGTCTTTCTGAAAATGGCAAGAGATATTGAGTCCATTGGTGTCCAAAAAACTACCTAGGACCAAGGTGCCTATCGCCCTGGTCCTCCAAATTCGCCCTGGTCCTGGGAGGTCTTTGGAAGTTTTGTAAAAGCTAGTTTTGTTTGTTTTTGTCTTCTTTGTCATTTTCTACATTCACAACTCCCGAATTTGTCACCTACACACCAAAAGAAGGGAAACTATGTTGTGTATAGGGGTTTGCCTTAGGTTAAACCCCAGGTTTGGAATTAACCCTAATTGAAATACAAATTGAACTTGAACTTAATTGGAAAATCTTTCCTTTTGAGGGCAAGGCTAAATTGCTTGAATGTAGATAATTATACCTTCAATATGTGATACAATGCTCTTTAGGATAAGTTCTCCATGTTGATGCAATAACATGATAAATCACATCAAATACATCATGAAATCATAATTGAAACATAATATGAAGATGTCTTAGTGTAGTTTGTTGTTCCTTGACTCAAATCTGCTCTTGAGGAAGAAGAATTGCTCTGGAATTTCTGATAATGTAACTAGCATAAAGTGCCATGTTGAAAATGAATTGAGAGGGATACCTTATATAGAGATTTAATAATTAAAATCACAATTAGACTGACTTAGAATTGATATATTTTTGCATAGAGCGGGATTTAAATTAGAAAGGATCGCCAAATTATCCTCTCGAAATTGGGGGAAAAAAGTTCGGGACCGTGGTGGTGGTCGCCACGGTCTTATCAACTTTTTTTCGAATTTATAGGGATGCGAGATAACAAGATTTTAATGTCGAATCCAACTCGACGACTCAAACGAAGATGTGTAGATATGTAAAATAATGTTTGAGAGTTGAAATTAGGGTAAGATTAGGATTAAATCAGGATTAAAATAATAAAGGGCACATCTAGAATTAAGGGCCCAAATAAGAGTGTGATGATGTAATAAAGTGGAATAAGGCCCATAATATTGATTCAAATATTAATTTAAATCAATAAATGTCCTATAATGCATAGGCGAAAGGGAAAGACTAAAATAGGTGCTAGGAGAGTGTGAAATTGGACAGACTAATAAAAGTGTACAATTTAGGACGTTATAGCTTGACATTACACACCTATTTGAAATCATACCTATGCATACATAGAATTTACTTATAATGGGAATTTAATTTCCTAATATTAGGAATCATTCAATGACATGGTGCAATGTTGCAGCACCTATATGAAAGAATTATTTGTCATTGTTTAATGTGTTAAGGAGCAATGACAATACATTTTGGTTAAGGAGACTATCATTAAGTTAATTCATAAGCCAATTCAATTATTGTACATAGATCAATCAGAGAATGAATGCCACATGTAGTGGATTATATACTTCTAGTAGTTCCATATAGTGATCAAGCATAGGAGAAAGAAAAACGTGTAGTAAATTGCCTTAGTTGATTGTTTGTTCATATACTTATCATGACATTTGACTTGTATGACCATAATTTTATTGATTGGGAGAAGCTTTGTTCAATATTTATAAACTTCACATAAACCTACATCATACTCACACATGACACACATGCTAGTGAATTCATTTGAGTGACAAGATTCTTTTCAATCATGGAAATCTATACATTCTAGAAGACATGCCTTACCAACAACTCATCTGAAAGGAACGATACACAAAGATAACTTGAAAATTTGATGTTATCAAGAATTTGACAATTTCACAACATTTTTATGGGACTCACATTTGTTTGGATATTGAGTACCAAATCAAGTCTCACATTTCTTGTTACACTGTCAAGGCCACAAACAAGTAGCTTAGGATCACACACCTCTTATGGTTCTACAGAAACCTTGGGAATCTATCAAAATGGATTTGATGAGTATACTCCCTAGGAATAAACATAAACATAATTTAGTGTTTCTTATAGTGGATAGGTTTTATGAAAATGACCATTATGGTTCCTTAAAATAAAATCATCATACCGCACAAGACTATATGCCTCTTCTTAAATCATGTTTGGATAATTTTGGACTACCCATTTCTAATGTGTTTGATTGTGACCTTGGATTTGTCAATGCATTTTGGTAATCCCTATGGGAGATATTGGATGCACAATTAGATTGGTTCATAATATTTCACTATACATGGTTAGATAGAGGTCGTGCATTGCACATTATTGTACTTACTGTGCATCTACAACCACATGCATCTATGCACTTCAAATGGTAACTTTCTATACATCCATCATGAATTCAACAAATATTTACATTGTTTGTGAGGCATAATCCTTTCTAGACATGTCTTGTGTTTCATCCTTTAACACCACTTGATATATCCTACTACACATCATTAAAATTGGTGTCAATGTGAAGTGGGTAAAACATAATTTTTTTGCAACATATTCAAGTGTTCATCAATAGTTTTAGTAGCTTCTAACATACCCACAAAAAAATATAAAGAGCACCATGACACACAATAGAACCTCACGCTTTCAAGGTTGTTGGCTAATTTTGTTTACATCTTTAGAAGGTTCACTTCAAGGGTGGACATTAAGAGATGAACACTCTATGTTATGATACACCATTCTATGTGTGGTTGGTGAGAACACATTTGATCTCAATCTCTTATAACACCTAGTATTGCACTAATATTTAGTGTGGAGTTCTTAAACCATGTTTTCCTCCTTTACATGAGAAAACATCAAATCGACATCCTTCAAATTTGGATCTTAGGTATTTGTCCATAGTCACACAAGATGGGATCATTTAGATTACCACAATGCATAATCACATAGTTCACTACATGCATTTAGAGTGGCTAAGGCATGATTGTATGTGTAACAATCACCCCTCAATTGCTACTATTTTTTTTAGAACGATTACCCACTTAATACCAAATAAACATTCTCTATCTATCTTAGAAGTGTCGACTTCATAACTTCTCCATTCACCATGATGATGTCAAATCATTGTCACCAATCATATGCTTACTCATGAAAGTGGTAAGCTTCTAATTTTAGGGTCATCCTTAGGTCTATACCTAACCATCGAGGGTTCATTCATGATGACCTTGGATACATATCCCCTCGCAGGAAATAAAAGGCTTTGTAGTTCACACTTGAACATTAGGGAGAGCTCATTCTCTCCGCTTGTATGAAATATTTGATCTCACCTTTAACTCATGACTTTTACTTCTTATAATTATAATATAATAAAAAAAAATTCATTAGGTGTTGGTTCCATACTAAACATTATCAATTAGTAGTGTACAAACATACACAAATACACATGGGTCATATCATTCCATATTCTATAAATTCTCATAGTGATTGATTCAAGCATATATCAAATAACCACGAGGTGTTTATCTCATACACATCACATATAAATAGTAACTAGATCTTACATGTGTTAGAAAATACAAAATGACTAACTCCAATGTCAACACAAATTCATAGTGAGTAGCTTTGGCTTCCACCACAATACAAATTGACTAGCTTTGACATACATCACAAACACACATTTATTGGCTCATCCACAAGGACTAAAAATAATGAATTGGTTCAACTTCCTAGATACCATTCAACCAAGGTATTACCTACCTTTAATAATCTAAGATTCTATTTCCACACCAGGATATGCCAAAACTATACTATGAGGTTAAGGCAATTTGTTACCTACCTATTATTCATTAAAAACACTCTTTTCCTTGTATTCCATTGGATGGGTAAGAAATAAAGGTGGCCCATCACTTTCATGTTGCTAGCCATAAGATTGCATGACACTACCGAAAAACCATCCAACCATGTAGCATACACTAGACATCTATTGTCAACATGTCATTGGCCTCAAGGCCCATATGCTTCTAAAAAAAATTGTCCAGATATTTAGAGTAACACATGGTATCCATCACTTGCATGCCACTAAATATAAGGCCCCCATGCTATTTTCAAAACCCATCTTGCTATCTAAGTGGTATGATTTATAGTCCTTTGGTAGAGCATGTTCCTTGACTATTGTTAAGCGAGAGCATTGATAAGCTTATCTTTGATTGGGTCATAGAATTTATCCATTAGTGATCACCTTGGATGAAAAGGATTAGTTTATGTATTAGAGGCATACAACCTTTACATATACCCTAGGGTCATTACTCTATCCATCATGTGTTGCCGCAAAATTTAGCACCTATACCTAGCCTAGCATTGTAACTAGAGAAGATAAATTCTTAATCAAGAATCAGTAGATAAAAAATGATGAATATAGGAACTTATACATAGATTCATATAATTATGAGGTTAAATTTTTACAACGCATACAAAACAACCTAAAACCAACAAGAGATGACCTTTACTTAACATGTACCTACTACCACGTGGTCAAATGGATTCCCTTCATTCAACTTACTATTCAAAAGCACAATACATATTAAATACAAGTTATCGAGTTTTATTCTCTTTCATAACCATTTAATACCTATTTCGGTCTCATATAAATCCTATCAAAGAGAGAGGGTCAAACTAGTTAGGAACAGTCCCTAAACTTGGGAGTAATCCCCTCTAAACCATCCCACTATGAACTTGAGGTCACAGGGGAATCCTTCACCCAAGGAATACTTATGTACCTCCTCCCAAATGGGATCAAAGTCACATGTAGTTATCGTTACAAGGTTTCTCAATGGGCACCTACACATAGGTTCCCATAACCAAGGTTTTATCAATTACTATGGTTTACTCCAACATGGTTCCTTTAAATGACTCCCAACAACAAATAATGATTAATAACAAGCATGAAATTTTAATACTATTCCTAATTTAGTAAGCCCACACTATAACACTTCCATCTAAGGACATTAGGATAGCTGATTAGACCTCCCGACTTTTTTATTCATAATGAAATAATTATCCAAAACCCCAAAGTCTAATTGAGTTAATGGCTATAATGAGCACACATGATAAATTACCTTTACAAAAACTCTAGTAGGTAGGGTTTGCTACCCCATTCATTTAAACAAAAAAAGACAACCCTCAAAGAAATTAGTGTCATGATACTATACTATTGATGAGATAATTTTGTTAGGATTTGGCATTGCTAATCTTTAAGGTTGGTGATGTAACCCAAGAGAATTCCATCTTATTGAAGTGTTGATAGAAAAGAAATGCATTGCCACCTCTCAAAGTAGTTTAATTACATACTAAGTCTAGATTGATTTTCAATATAATATTTTTTTGTATTAGATATAAGATATTCAAATTACATAGTATAGTTGTTCTTTTTGTGCTTCACATCACTGTTTGCTAATACATCGGATTATACATTTCCACTTCTATCTAATACAAAAAAATACCATATAGGAACAACCGATCATGAGCATATAATATTGTCTACAAGGTGTGTCTAAACTAGAAGTGTCATGTATAACATTATCATACACCATATATATGTTGAACTAAATGTATGTTTGATCAACTTCTTTGGAAAATGCCATCCAGATCTCTATAATCCCCTCTCCCCTCCACCCATGGCACCCATCCTAACTCTCCTTCCATCCATTTCAATACTTTACCTTCCTGGATCTTTTGGCTATAAGGATGTACAACTCTAACTACCACTGGTATAGGGACGACTATTGTAGCTGTTGTAGGTGGTATGACAACTACATGTATCACTGCCACTGGTGCCTTTGCTGCTCTATTAGTCCTCTCTCTTTGTTGCATGATCTCATCCATGAAGTTGTGTAGCACTATCTCAAAAGGTGTCCTTTCCTCTAGTCTTCTCGCCCATGTATATCCATGAGATACCTCCCATTTGAAGACCCTTTCTATTCCATCTTGTAACAAGTATTCAAACTTTCTACTGGCAAGTTTCACAGTAACTGTAACCTGCATGTTAATGTCATAAAATATGAGTCTCCTCAGAGACTCAGTAAGAGTTATAGCCTTGCCACTGAAGACATTGTCATTTATAAACTTTCAAATAATCCAAAGAATATTAGTTGAAATACAAGACAAAAAAACATTGAAATTCTTCCTAAGGCCCAAGATATTACCAAAGACAGTCTCAAAAACAATAATATTCTCATTAATGAAAAAGCCAAACAATTTCCATATTTCTCTTGCAAACATGCATTCAAAAAATAAGTGCTTCAACGTCTTAGGACTTCTACAAATTGTACACATATATTGAAGTCCCCATTAGATTACTAACAAGTAGTCTATGGAGAATCAACCTCCACAAAAAAATATTTTTTTTAGGTTCTACCAGCCTGCCACAAAGGTTTTCAAAGGATTTACACCAAAAGGAAGAGTCATGGTTCATAGCCCAACAGGAATTAACATGGCAGAAAATATCCTCAGTATTTGCAAGGGAAGAGTATATGGTTTTGGCTTTGACACAAGGAAGAGGTCTACCATCAGGCCATATGAAGGATAGAAATTTGTTGTCATCAGTACTACACTACTTTGGGAGGGAGAGAGACTGACATGCCTCCCTTAAAATAGAGTATGCTCTCCACTGCACCTATGGAATTCCACACCTTTACCTAAGCTCCTCCCAATCCACCAGTTTCCCATCCTTAATAATGTCCTCCAATTTTTCAATCCCCTTCACTACCCAGTTCTTTGTTGAGCATCCTTGCAACAGGGCAGTCCCCATGATTTAGATTCCACCAAATAGACCTTCCCCACACAACTTGTTGTTGCGTGATATAATTCCATTTTGAGATATAAGGTGCTTCACATGATCCCATCCCTTTCATATGGATTAAACACATCTCATCCAGCCACTTTAACTGAGAAAAACCCATCATTGAGGTCACAAATGTGGAGACCCTTCCATGATGTACCCATGCATGGTACTGCTATGCTTATATAATTCCAAGGTTCCATCCCTTGTAGCACTTTGAATATCCACTTGGTTGAAAGGGTTATACCTTGTATTCTGAGATCTTTCAATCCTAAGCCTCCCATTACTTTACTCATAGAGCACCATTGCCACCTCACTACGTGTCTTTTCCTACATCCTTTACCATCAGCCCATAAATAATCCCTAATATGCTTTTGTAGGTGGTTAAATTGATATTGATTAAATAGCCAAGAAAATGTGTAGTAAATGTTGTAAGAGGATAGGATCTTCTGACACACCTGGTATCTCCCAACCATAGACAAGTAATGCTTATCTAACTTACTCAATTTCCTAACAATTTTAGCCTTGATCTAGCCCCACATCTCCTTCAAATCGGGACACACTACAAACAATATCCCCAAATATCTCACTTGATGTTTTTCCCCCAGGCAATATCATATTTATTAAACCAAGATGGAGGGTGTTCCTCCCATCCCAACATGATGGAATTAGGAAGAGAGACTTTACTCACGAAGGCCCTGGAAAATAAGTCCAACTTAATAATCGGTCCTCCAAGATTAGTTTCATCCAATTCCACTAGAATGACTGTCATTGACAAACTACACATTTGTGAGGTCCTCCCTATTAGGGATATTAACTCCCCGTACTCTTGGAGAAAGGGAATTATCCCTTAAAAGATAATACAATGCATATGCTACTATTAAAAATAATGTTGGGGTGAGTGGCCAGCCCTGCCTAATGGATCTAAACAAGATTATGCAATCAGATTTACATCCATTAAACTCAACTTTTTCTTTAGCATCTTTCATTAACACCCTTACCATTTGTTGGAAAGCTTTTGGAAATCCTAATATCTCTATCATCATGATAATAAAATCCCATTCAATTTTGTCATAAGCCTTTTCATAATCTATTAGCAACATGCTCACTTTTTTATAAGAGTCCTTGGCCCAACTCGTGGCTTCCCAACATGTAAGGAGATTTTCCAATAAGTATCTCCCCTTGACAAAACCAGTTTGAGTATGATTAATAACTTTTGGGAGTACAGTCTCCAGCCTTTTAGCAAGCACTTTGGCCATAATTTTGTATGAGACATTAAGCAATGTAATCGGTCTCCAATTCTTGATCAGTGTTTTTTCTCCCTCTTTGGGGATTGGCTTAATAAGATCAACATGGATGTCTCTTCCTAGTGTCCCCTGAGTTATGGCTTCACAATATACCTGACAAATCTCCTTCGCAATCCAACCTATATTTCTCTTACAAAATTCAACAGGAAGTCCATCTAGTCCAAGTAATTTGTCACTACTCAAAGCTCTTATAGCATGTTTAATTTCTTCAACAATGATCTCCCTACCCAAAGTATCTGCATCTTCATTATTGACCTTTTTTCGAATGATTCCCTTAATTTTTTCTCAAGTCCTCTCGATGGTTGATCCAATGTTCTCTGAGGTAAGCAAATTACCATAGAATTGAGAAAAGGCCTTCAACATTTCCTGTTGATTTGTTATATTAATTCCTCCCTCCCAGATATTGTTTATTCTTTCCTTAGCTTCCTTAATTTTCAATAACTGAAAGAAGAACTTCAATCCTTTATCCCCATGGTTCAACCAATTCATCTTGGCCCTAACTTTGGCACCCTAGATCTTGATATTTTGAATTCTTCTAAAAGAATCTCTTTCTTGGGTTAGAACTTTTTTAGCTTCCCGATTAAGAGGATATTTCTGAATATGGTCCTTAGCCTCTAACAACCTGTTGTGCAATTCATTCTCCTATTGTCTGGTATCTTTGGCCTTTTCTCTGCCCACCACTTGAAACAAATTTCTCCAACTCTTCGTATTTTGTAACCACCTATCCACAACACTAGTATGATAAAAAACCATGGATTGAACTATCTAATGATACTAACTACACTAAGAACATCTTAATCTTCTAGAAATTTAACATTCAGTGTAAAAGCATCTTTTTTGGATCCCAGGGCCATAGAAGAACCATTGGTCGAGATCTTTGCCACTATAGGGTGGTAATCAAACAAAGTATAATTTATAACTTTTATGCGTGAGACCCCTTCATCCTTCTTGAATTTAAAGGTATCTTTGTTACCATAGAATCAATCTAATCTGCTATAGATCCTCCTACCCCCTGCTAAAAATTGCACCACATATACCAAATGCCTATATCATCATTTTTAATTGTAGCCAAGGGGTCAAATAGGTTGAGCTTGTTCAACATCTTATACCAAAAAAAAATTCTACTCCTTCAAACTCATATTTACTGCCCCCAAGTTTATCTTGAGGTCTTTCAATCATATTAAAATCTCCTCCTACTATCCAGGGAATATCTTCCATCTGAAACATCCACTTCCACAGTTCCACCCTCTCCCAGTAGTCATTAGGAGCATATACAGATAAAATTTCTATTTCCATCCCCTTTTGTTTAAGGGTAACCCATACCAGTTTGTTGTATGGAGAGACACCCCATCATGATACAAATTTTTTTCCATTTAGCTCCTACCAAGATGGAAGCCCCCCCTTTCCTCTATCATGTTTAGTAGTGAAGAACTCTGGCTCTCTCCATATGCATCTAAGATTAATTTCTAGACTAAACTATATTGCTTTTACTTCTTGCAGGAGTAGAATATCCATGTTCTTGTTTGTGTTTAAGAATCTTTTGACAATATATTTTCTATCTGGGGATTCCAATTCCCTCACATTCCAAGAGGCGTACTTCAAATCCATAGGCATCAAGGGGTGGTATCCATAAGAGCCTTGAAACTTTTATAACACTTGGGCAATACACCCTTGGAGACCTTATCCTATCTAGTGATGGTAGAACCACTTGGCCTACCCCTTTTTCTCTTAATATTAAATTCCGAAGTTTGTTTAGCACCCAAAGTGGGTTTACTAAGCACCACCTCCTTTTTACCCCTCTTAGCCTTGATCTTTTTTCTAGTTTTTCTATCATTCAACACCTTCAACACCTCATCCATCACATCACCATCCCAACTACCTTCATAGGGAACAATAGCCTAGTTCAAAGCATCACCTTCTTCAAAACCAAGGGCACAAATAGACTTCTCACCAGAAACATCTCCCATGTCCCCCTCCTAAGAGGGAAGCACATCTCCAATGATAGATTGATCAATGTCATTCGCAACAAATTGGAGGGGTCTAAACGGGGGGGTGATCGTGATAGGGATCAAAATGAGGAAGTAATTAGAGAGGCAATCATTAGAATCATAAAAATATTTGATGGCCTCAAGTGCATCTCCATTGTCCACCTCATCAGGATCAAAGCAATATCTCAAGTTAGATTGGGCATCCCCAGAATTCCCCTTAACCTCAAGCTCCATCACAACATAGTCAATAACAAGGATTACACCATCATCACACATGTACTTCTTTATGGGGTGAGGAGTCTTGCTTTTTTCAGTCTTAGTAGGGAGATCCATTTGTCTCAAGGTCGACCCACAGTCACCTCCATCTTTTATAATTTTCTAAATTCTCATTCTAGTTTCAGATAGGCGCCTAATTTTCTCCACAACTAATTGTTGGGCATTAAGAGTTTTATGTTTAGGAGGGCCATTAGGGGAGGATTTACCTTTATCTAGGGTGAGATCAGCAGGCTTGGTGGCCTTTTCAAGATAGAAGGTTTGTCTTAGAGCTTCTTTCAGCTTATTTAACTTAGCAGCCACATAATCTCTATGCTTATCATCTACAAGGATGAGCTCATGAATCATGTGGTCATTAGTGGTTTTGTTAACATCCAACTCTGTATTATCTTGGCTCATATTTTCGCACCCTTTAAGGGCAATTTTAGTATTTCTATTAGGTTTAGTGGATACCTTTCCTTTAGGGTTTGCATTATTTTTGCTATTAGGGTTCGAACCCATATTATAATCAGACTTTGCATTTATTTTTTATCTGTATGCTCAGATTGTGGTACCTACAAAAGAGACACAAACACACCACGGGATATTGCATTAGAGATTAAAATCAATAAAACAAGTTAGTTAATCAAAAATTCTCAAAATCATCTCATTGTCCTCTATCTCCAAGGATCCTTAAGATTTAAGGTGGCTCTTAGCTTGGAAGAGCACTTGATCTTGGGATGAATACTCAAAGAATGAAAGATATTGTATGATCTAAGATCTAAATGGATGTAACTAAGATCTTAGTGAAAAGCTAATGATAAGCAAAACTAGATATATTACCAAAATGAGAGATTTAGTGTGAGATTAAGCTAGCATGAGAATGAGAAAGATGATATGAAACTAGCATGATACTCTTAGCAATGGTAAAAACTAAGCTATAATGCAACTAAAATGATCTGAATGCTTAAAAGATGACAAAATGAACTCCTCGATGATCTTGCACAAATAAAATCAACAATAACTAAGATGGGATCCTTGGATTGAATAAATGGGCTCTATTTATAGAGGAACTGGTGAAATAGATGGCCAAGATTGAATAGGTTTAAGAAAGGTCAAGATTGAAAGCTATCAATCCATGTAGGGTTTTCAACCCAATCTCATGTTGACAAGTGTCACCATGAGGAGGCTTGAGAGGATGTTAAGTAAGCATTAGATACTTATTCAGCTTGGAGGGTTAACCTTAAGAGGATGAGCCATTGGATAAAGCTATTATCCAGGGATGAAGGCTATTGTCCAAGAGTTAAACTCTTGTGAAAAGTTGAAAGATGGACAAAGCGACAAACCATCATGGGTCATCATGGTGAAGAGATGATGTCTTGTAAGATAATTAAAGGCTCTTTGAAGACTTTGGAGGTTTAGCTTGTGTGAAGGGAGAAACCTTCAAGGCTTTTGCAATAACCTTTAATGGTTTGGAAGACTTTGGAGGCTAATTTCTAAGAGCCTTACAAATTTGGGGAATTCAACAAGTTAAATTGTTGAAGACAAAGTATTTAATGCATTTAGAAGACTTTCTTCCAAATTTGGAGAAGTGACTTCCCCAAATTTAGGGACGTGACATGGTAGAAGGATTAAGCTAGTTAAGTGGGATTAGAGGGGTTCTACAAGATTGCTTAGAAGGTTAATGGAAAATGTAGGAGAATGCAAGTGGGAGAAATAGGGATTTTAATTAAAATAAAAAAGTTTTATTTCAACCAAAACGGATGCAACTTGCTTTTATAGGAAGATGCAAGTGGGGGGAATAGGGATTTTAATTAAAATAAAAAAAAATATTTCAACTAAAATGGATGCAACTTGCATTTGTAAGAAAATACAAGTGGGGGGGGGGGGGGGGGTTTATAAATAAAAAATAATTATTTAAATTATTTATATGTAAGAAAGAATTTTAATTAAATGTACATTCAATTAAAATGTGGAAAGAGAATTTAATTAAATAAATATAATTTATTCAATTAATGGAATAAAGGGGGTTTAATCAAATGTTGAATTTGATTAATGGTTGGATAGAAGAAAAGGGATATTAATCAAACCTTAGTTTTAATTAATAGGTGGATAAATGATAATTAAACAAATAAAATTCATTTAATTAAGTGTGCAGATTTTAGGTGTCTACATTTGGCCCCTCTTTGAAGTGGTGTGTGACCACATGTTGATTCAAAGAAAAATCACTTGATATGTCACCAAAATTTAGACAAAAGACTTAGTGTAATCAAAATATAAAAATTGAGATCAAAAGCTAACATACCAATGATATTTCTAGATAAAAGACTAAAATAGACTAAGCTAGTTAATACTTTTTAATGTATCTCATTGTTCTCTATCTCATAGGGTCCCTTAATCTAATTGTTTCTTTCAGATCATTGAGTAACTGACTTAGGAATGACAACTCCAAGAATGAGTGATAAAAATGATCTATATGCAAAAATGCATCTAAGATCTATATGATATGTTGATGATGTTTAAGATATGATACTAAGCTATGATGAAGATGAAGCTATGGTAAGGATATTAACAAACTATGCTAACATGATATACTAACATTGATATGCCATATTAATGATATGGAATGCTTCTAAATTCTTAAAATGCTATTCTAACAAAGAGAGGCAAGATTCTTTGATGAAATTAGACTATAGTGTAGATGCATGATGACTTGGATATGGATAATGAAGGAAATGAATCCTATTTATAGAAGAAATAGGGAAATGAATGGTTAAGATTCAATAATCTTAACAAGGGCTAGGATTGAAAGTTACTCAATCCATGTTTACAATTTTCACCAATGAAATGGTGATAATTGTCAACAAGAGGTAGTTTGAGAGGGGATGTAAGAGGCATTAAATGTCTGAGAAGACATGAGGGTCACCCTAGGAGGGTGTGGTTAGGGTTAGATTAGGGTTAACCAGTGGATAAATATTTTACCCAAAGGGTAAACTCTTGTGCAAATGTTAATATGATAACTAGGGTCAAAGTAATGATTGCTTGATGAGACCCTTGGTTTGGATATGGGTTACGTTAGAGAGAAAGTCTTTAACCAAGGTCTGAGGTTGAGTTAACCATTAATGGTTTGGAAGACTTTGAGGGGTTACCTTGTTGAGGACATAAAACCTTTAATGCATTTCAAATGCTTTGAGGGATTTTTGAGAAGTGACTTCTCTTAAGGAATGTGCAAATGTTTAAGAGATGGATTAGGCTAATTAGGGTGATTAGAAGAATCTAGAAGAGGATTAGTCATGAATTTAGGAGAATGCAAGTAGGATAATATTTTTTATTTTATTTTTGAAATAAAGTGATTTATTTCAAAAAGTGGATTTTTAATTAAATGTGAATTTAATTAAATGGGAAAGGAGATTTAATTGAATAAAGGTGATATATTTAATTAATGGGTTGGATGTGGCTAAATGAATTAAATTAAATAAATTGAATAATTTATTTAATCAAATAGAGGAATGTGGGGGGGTTTAATTAACTATAATTTAATTAATAGAGGAATGTGATTAAATAAATAACAAATATTTATTTAACTAGATGGTCAGATTTATACATCTACATTATCAATGTTAACAACCATATTATCCTTCTCATTGGTTCTACTGAGATTCAACAAAGGAAAATTCCTCCTATGATTCCCCTCTTTATGACAGAGAAAGCATGCATTCAAACCACCCAGAATTTATGTAGGGCAAGATAATGTTTCCTTCTCCATTTCAATTTTGATTCAGGGAAATCAATTCCAAGGTTTATAGCAACCAATAGTCTTGCATGCATATGAGGCAAAAGAGAGGTTGATTCCTCCATTCTGATAACCCTTCCAATTACTTCTAGGATTTTTGGTAGAAGATTCCAAAGGTAGGGGGCACATTTTTTATCGTGACCCATCTAGGGCACGATAAGACCAAAACCTCTTCTTCACTGGCTTCCGAGGACCAGGCAATGGCTCTAAACACACACGAGCCAATAATCTAGAATTGTCATTTCACAACTTCTCTCTGGTAGAGAGGGTTTTTGAAGAAAATAACAAACAAACCTCTGCGTATCATTCTATAGAATGTATAATGAAACCCTAATCTCTTGTTCCACACATTATTCATCCAGTCATTCATGAAATTTTGAGATAGTAATTTAACAATATCTTGGGCCGCTATAAAAACAACAATATTTTTTAGCCTATCCTTTTCACAATCAATAGCTTTTGAAATTAGAAGATTAGGTCTAACAATGAGGGAGGTAGTAGGGGAACCCTTACCTATTTTGGTTCCATTGTGATCAGAGATCTCCTTGCTCGGTGTAGTCCCTGGCATGAAATTTGCATCTACGGGGAGTCTTCCTTTCTCCACCACCACTTCCCTAAATGTTTTCTTCCCAACATCTCTTGTCGTAATTGTTCTAGCAACGTTTGTTCCAGCAACAAGGATTTTAAATTTGGTACTTTGTTTCAATATATAGAGTAAAAAGATGTTAGCAAAATTATTTAAAATAAACAATTATCCAATTATCACTTTACTAGAAATAATTACAAACTTGTTGTGAACATAATCGACATTTGAGCCATACTTGAGACTAACAAGCAACTCTTTATCTTTTATATCATCAAATGAAGATGCACATTCAACAATACAAATAATAGCATTTCTAACCCTCTAATCTTAATCTCATTATGACACAATATAATACTCTTATACTAGTCTAGTATCCTATTATTGCTAACACAGAGTTTAGCATACTTAAGAAAAGGTCACTATATACATATCCAATTGTTGTACTACAAATTATTTACTAAGATGTCTCAACACATTTTAAATTGTAATATGTAACAACCCACACACTCTAATACATCATAGTGAAATTTTCACTATATCTCAAATAAATATGCAAAAATGAAAATATGATTATCCCTTACTAAATAAAGTGACGCAAATTATGTGCTATGTAATTTTGCGTCTTACATAATTTACAGCCAAATCAAGAATTCCAAATATGCATTGAAAAATATATAGGCTCTAAAACCAAAGGTTGGGAAATTCAATCTCTATACAAATAATTAATCAAATGATGATAAACAAGGCTTGGAATACTACGACTTGAGAATCTAGAACTTGTAGGAAACTATGAAATTAAGTTGCATCAATAGAGAATAACCATGCTTAGATCGATAACTTGCTTATTAACGCTACATTATGTGAACATATAACATCAATAATTCATGCATAGCATCACCATAAAATAGTAGAAAAGAGGAACAAATCAGCAACATAATAACATCACATAACATAAGATTTATGTGGATAAAACCTTGCATTAAAAAAGTCCACCAAGAAAAGAGGTCAAGTATGCATTATCAACAAATAAATGTGATAAACAATATATTCACTTCCATTCTCCTCTTTTCCTCCAACATGGAAACACCTATGTACCTATGAAAAACATCCTCCCACTTGTCCATATTCCTATAGAGTAACTCTACATTCAACTATTATATATTCTATTCTACATCCAAATAGTTGTTTATGTAGAATGACAAGAGATCCAAAACCACCAAACAAGGCATCCAAACAAGGTTCTTCATTCCAAATGTCCCCAACCTTTGGATTACCTCCTGAAAAGTTGAAATGATACCAGTTTTGGTTCTAATACTTTCCCTCCAACTTGGGCAGCCAAACATGAAAGATAAACATTACGTTAAATATAATAAATGATGGAATGCCAAAAGACACCTATTTCCTCTTCCAAGAACCCACTTGGAGAAGTTCAAAATTCACTCACTTGTCATCTTCCCATGCCTTTAATAATTGTTAGAAATGAGGATCTTAGGATACTAATCACTATAAACAAGACATAAAATAAATAAGATGAGAATCATGCAACCATGAAAATACACATTACACAAGATATACAAAGGGAAAACCTTTTCAGGTAAAAAACCCCATAAAACATCATTTTATTAAAACACTTACAAAATATAGTGTATCATAAATAGACTAAACCTAGGGACACTTCTCCTTACTTCCACATGGCCAATAATACCTCTTGTTCATAGTGATACAACTCACTATAAAACTTGAAATTCACACAATTTCAAATGAGAGAGAACCTCCATAATTATAGTTATAGGAAGAAGTGTGACTTCACTAGTCACACATTTTCAATAACCCCCATTCATAAATAATTAATAATCTAATAGTTGTTGGACTATAATTATTTCAAATAGAATGTGCTTAATAAAGCATGTAATATATAAGGTTTTATAACCTTATATTAGAACAATATATAAATATTATAAGAATATGACCCCTAATAACAGTATGTTTTAACGCTCCCCCTTAATGTTAATAGGGGCATCACATGCCAATTTCTATAAAAGAATAAATGAAGTGTCCTAATGTAATGTTGTAAATTGAACCCCATGCAATTCCATGTTACATAAGAACCTTCGCTTTATGCTGTTTAGAGAACCCCTTCACCTTTTTGTCCATTTGCTCACTTGGCTTACCTTGTTAGCTTTGTCGTTGTCCTTTTCCCAATTTTGTTGACCATTTGACTTGTAGACACATGTGTGCCATGGAGACATTTGCACGCCTTGCTATCATCCCACAAATATGCAGTTTGATGGCTGTTGTTGGAGCGTTATATATGTGATTGCTAGAGGTAGTAATGCCTCTTGCAGTGTACACCGATGTCAATTTCACTCCCAGACTGCATATCTATAAAATAATAAATGAAGTGCCCTAATGTAATGTTGTAAATTGGACCCCATGCAATTCCATGTTACATAAGAACCTTCGCTTTATGTTGATTGGAGAACCCCTTCACCTTTTTGTCCATTCTCTCACTTGGCTTACCTTGTTAGCTTCGTCGTTGTCCTTTTCCCAATTTTGTTGACTGTTTGACTCGTAGACACATGTGTGCCATGGAGACATTTGCACGCCTTGCTATCATCCCACAAATATGCAGTTTGATGGTGGTTGTTGGAGCGTTATATATGTGATTGCTAGTGGTGGTAATGCCTCCTGCAATGTACATGGATGTCAATTTCACTCCCAGGTTGCTTATCTATCCTTTCATAGCTTCATTTTTGGCTTTCTAGAATCTAGGATCACTTGCATATAACTTTCTAATCAATCTAGTCACTTACTCTTGCATTCATGGGCACTCTTGCTCTATTGGATCTTCTCGGTTTTTTTTGCTACACTTTGTGCTTCTAGAGGACTTGGTGTTTCTTCTTACCTCCTACAAGATCTTCACTTTTTGGTGTGGAAGGGGAGTCTCTTTCCTCTTTCATTTATGATTTTATCTCTATATCATATCTATTGTCTCTTTTACTTTGTATCTATTTTTATCATTATCTATCTAACTATTGTCTCTTTTACTTTGTATCTTGTTTTATCATTATCTATCTATCTATCTATCTATCTATCTATCTATCTATCTTGGATGTTTGTGGAGGTGGAAATACCGAAATTGGGGTTTGACTATGACAAACCTCTAAAACACAACCCCCACATTTTTGTCTCTCTAGTTTGTGTTGGATAATATTGAGGAAGAGCTAACCTTGCTGGAAGCTTCATTTGTGGACCCGTTGTGAGCATTTCCTTTCCTTTTTTTGTCTTTCCACTTTATGTCTATTGTCATTTCAATTTATGTTATTCATTTGTTATGTGTAAAATGCATTAAAATACATATCCAGTTGCTTTGCATTTTCTGCTATGGAACTTTGTACTTTGTCTGTAGAAGATTCTAACATGTTGCATTGTCATCCACAACCTACACATGCGTCCTTGGGCAAAGAGTTGGCAAAGGTCACCATAAAATATTTGTGACATATCTGGTGTTATATATTGGCACTTGATAGCTTCTATTCTTTTTTCTTATCCTGAGTGGAGAGGTTGATTAAGTCCCTAAGAAGTTATCTAGCACCTTTTAGAGTGTTTTTTTTCCCTCTATATTTTAGTGAACTTGACATGAACACTTGTATTATCTTTGTTTAGTTTGTTTTAAATACTTTGACATATTCTTTAACTATTATATTAATACTTGTGTCAGGTTCCTTCCTTGCACCTTTTCAAAGTTTTTGAAGCATTGTAAGGCTCATTTATGAGCTTTGCAACCTAGACTACCTCTAGGGTTGTTGTGACGAGAACTTCTAGACCAAGTATCCCTTTGTATCATTATAGTCCTACTCAGTTGGGCTCGATGTTCATGGGTACAAAATATCTACATGATCCCTTGTCATTTCATCCCCTTAAGAGTATTATTACTGGTGTCTTGTTTACAAATAATTTACAAAATAATTATCGAAACAATACCCTGACTAATACTCCCCTGAGGTGTCCTCTTACCGTCAATCGTGTGTCTTCTCTTACAATTCCATTCAACCAAATTCACTCATTAGAAGAGATCTTGAAGGACTTTGAGATCTTTCTTGATCGAGAGAATGTTCTCCCTCAACCCGACTCTATTATTCATAATTTGAGAGACATTCTTATCTTAGATAAGAGAGGACTAGAGGTGTTAAGGGCTATTTCTATGATTGTTAAAAATCATGTGTTGCTTGTTGAGACTCACACTTGAGATAATAAATCTGATACCACTATCCCACAGATTGGTGTTGATATCTCTAGAATGTCAGTCCACATGGTGGATGCTAGACGTACTATTGATCCATTTACCAATGGCACTATACACAACATTAATGTTTTGCATACTCCTTTGAGATATACTAGCATTACTAATACTTCTACGACGTTTGATTCTGCTACACAGGGTGCTTCTGTTAGTGTTGGTGCTGGTGGTGGTATTGGAGGTGGTACTAGCCCTCATGGCCCTACTACGAACCGCCTCTACCTCCTCCACCTAACAACCTTGTTTTGAATACTATTTTACAAAACATGGGGCAATTGTAGCAACAACTTACTACCCTTACATCTCTTGTTAATAAATATTTGCTTCCTGCTCACTATCATCAAAATCCACTTGATCTAAGCATCTTAAACACCATCACCCCCCAAGGGGCAAAATATTTGAAATTTGATTGATATAATGGAGAAGAAGATCCTAATGTTCATATTAACTCTTTCATGACTAATCTACAATGATTATCATAATATGGAATTTGCATTGTTAAAGCTATTCTCTCAATCCCTTAAGGGAACCACACTAGAATGGTACAATTCATTGCCAGACTACTTTATCAAATTATTTGATCAACTTATGGATGCCTTTCACACATAGTTTCAGGTGAACAATGGAAGCAAGATGACTATTATACACCTCGTTCATTGCAAGAAAAATCCTAACAAATGGATTACAAAGTTTATCTATTATTATCAATTAATTTCTACAAAAATCCCCTTTGCCCTACCAAATAGTGATTGACAGAGAATGTTTATCAAAAATTTGCAACTAACACTAAGGGAAAAGTTGGTTCTTAATTGTTATTCTAACTTTACCAACTTATGTTATGCGGTCATTGACTATTAGCACATGCTGGCTCAATTCAGAGAATCTTCTTCAAACTCTTGTATTGATACTTTTGGATGTGCATCTTTTATAGAAAGGTCTAAAAAGAACGAAGTTGTGGAAAATATCATAATTATACCTCAAGTAACTAAGAAATCTATATAGGAACCACAACGTTATTAGGTCTTTACCATATTTTCCAATCCCTATCTAAGTATAATGCAAAACCTTTTAAAGGATGATCTTATAACCATTCTTGAAATCAAACCATTGTTTGACAACAAACAATACCCTTAGTGGTATGGTGGTTCCAAATTCTATTAGTATCACCATGTGCCTAGACACAACATCGAATTTTTTATTTGTCTTAGACATCTAGTCTAGGATCATATATAAAATGGTAATATCTGAGTTGGTAAATGTAATCAAAGATATAACAAGTCTATTGATAAAACCAATAGTGAGATTTATATCTACACTGATCCTTTCCCACCTCATTCATCAAACTTTATCTCTGCATCAGCCTAAGCTGAGTGGTAGCCTATATGTTAACATAGTCACTATCATTTTGATCTCACCCCCTAGCTAGAGGAAAAAAACATGACATATCTTTTACACCTCTGGACACTCCTTATAGTGGGGAACCTCTTCCATTATACATCTCGACCAAGATAAAAAATCACACCATTACAGGTGTGATGGTTGATCCCACATGCCAAGTAGATGTCATTATAGAGGAGGCTCTAATTATTAATGGTTTACTTAAAGTGAGATATGACAAGTGTTATGCTTTTGGTCATACACATGAAAAGTTTTCTATTCCTCCTCCAAGTAAAAATACTTTCACATTGCTCATGGGTGCCAAGGTGGTGTCGAGAACCTTCATTGTCATTCCTAATTTGGACCTGTTTCGAGTTAAGCTAGGTATCCCATGGCTGATTTCCATGGAAGTATTCCCCACAGTTATTCATAAGTTCTTGAAGTTCACTGACGAGGGAACAATGCATGTCATCCAAGACACTATAATTCAACCATTGGTTTCCTGTGGGGGCTTTCCATTCGATCATTTTTAGCATGCTCTGATTGGGCCTATACTTCACCATGGAGACCTATATAAATCTTACTACAAGCATAAAATGTGGGATTTGGCTCATAAGTCGGTCTATCCAATTATTTCTTTATCTCCTCCTTCCCTATTTGTTCTTGTATTGTAGCAAGTTGTGTCTTCTACCCCTTCTTCATTAGAGGCTAAGGATAAAACTATTCCTTAGGGTATACCTCCTCACTTGCCTAGGACTACACAGCCCCCAATGATATCTTATGTTCCCGCATCTATACCTATTGCAAGCAAGGTTAAAGACACCCACATTGTCAATGTTTTCAACTCACCCTCCCTTCGAGCTTTCAATCGTCACAAATATCCCCCATCCTGTCTGGTACAATAAGGGTAAGCATTTACCTAGAGCTCATATGTCACCTCTGGCTCCTACATCACATTCTCTGAGGGTACCCCCTATTCCTTTGACTTATCCTAGAGAAAAATAGGGAAGGGTGCCCACAATTGCACCTGTAGAGCCTGTTTTAGCAGCACCTCCTACCTCATTTGTTGGGCCTTCTCCTCTGTCAACAATGGCTTAGGAGGCCTCTCCCATGGAGCTTGATCATATTGAGCCTACTTATAATTTAGTTCCTAGTCCCCATTTACATCAAAACTAACTTGCACATTAGCATAAGCATCATTGGCAAGTGATGGTCCAAGAACATGAGGTTGCCTTGAAGGTTACAGGTGAGTCGTCAATGTCTGCTCTTTCTCTTATTGTTTCCATGCATGCTCTTACTCCCATTGCTCCTATTGCATCTATGCATGCTCCATCTTTTGTATTTATACCTACCACTTTGGGGATTGTTGATGAGCCTCACCCCAAAAGGGTATAATTTTTCATTGCTTTTTCCTTGGAGCCACCCCTCATCACTTCCCTTCCTGATATCCCTTCATTTTCCTATCCCATTGACATGATGCATACACAAGTTGTGTCCAATGCAACCTTGTTTACTTTGCTTTCTTTGCAGCCTTCTCTTCATAAGAGCTTTCTCGAGGGACTTAAACTCGCTATAGCTGATCAAATGTCTTCATCTCCATAGATAGCTTAGCAAAAGTTTGAGCATGGCCCCGTTCCCTAGTTTCATCGTTAGAGACCAACTCTAGCGACCTCTGTTTCTATTTATTTGTCTGTTTCAGTGCTTCTCTCTCTATTTATATTTCTTATGTTGTTGAGAAGGTCCCATCTTCTCTGGAGTTTGTCTCCATCCCTCTTCCAAAGTTTGATGATTTGACTCCATTTTTGCCGCCTCAAGCTAAGTCACCTACCCTTTTTGTTGAGGACTATTTGTTTGACTCTAGAGGATATTCCGACATTGTATACAATCTTTACACACTTTTTGAATCTCACTTCTTAGTAGCTTTGTGATGAGTATGTGGAAGCTACATCATCCTTGGCTCTTTCTATTAGTGAAACACCTCGTGCTAACCTCGTGGTTGTCCCTCTTGGATCTCATCCTCCTGCCCCATATTATTAAGATTGGGAAGATGATGATTTGATGGTGGGTGACTACTAGGATAATACCCTTCTTATCTTGTAGAATAGAGCATGCCTATTTTTGTTCCCCCATTCTTTCTATATATGTTTTGTGCCCCTTTAAAGGACCCAATTTACTTTGTAGGTAGTTGGAAACAAGGGGTGATGACCATCTTTATGTGTTTGTGCTCTCCTGGAGGACCCAAGTCACTCTATAGGTGCTTGGAAATAGGGGATTATTTGTCATGACCTTCCCCTATTTATTATACATATTTCTTCTATTTGTCTTGTCTTGATTTTCAATTTCGAGGATGATGCAAAGCATTGAGGTCATTTAGGCCTCCTTCCATGTTGATTTGATTTTTTTGATTTTATTTGTTTTCATGTGCCTTCTTCAAATGTGCAAACTTTGGGACCATGATGAGTAACTCATACACAAATACACACATAATTCAATTTTACTGTTGTGGGTTCTTCTGACATCGAACTAGTGGATCTCCCTTGTCTCTTTGTGTTTTTGTTGATGTTGTGGGTACAATGTATCACCTATTGCAAAGTGGCATTTCATGGAAACATCTCGTTATGTTGATGTGAAACAACATCTCTTCTCCTTAGAATGACATGTGTGTAACACATACCATTCTAGGAGGACTATCATTTCTCTATATTTATGCATGTCTACATATTAGTATCTTATTTATCATAGTATCTACTTATCTAATGATATCAAATCATGTCTTGTATCTGTTGCCTTTGTGAAGGCCAAACCATTTGATCTTTATCATCTTATCACCTTCGTGGGGACCAAACCACTAACTAATTTTATCTTAACGCCTTTGTGGAGACCAAACCACTATCTAATTGATCTTCGGTCACCCTATCATATATCTAGCATAACACAACTTGCTATCTAAGTGAATAGGCAATTTGAAGGTGGTTGTTGGAGCATTATGCTTGCAATTAGCAGAGGTGGTAACACCTCCTACAACATGTAGTAACGTCAGTTTTGATCCTAGGTTGCATATCTAGCCTTTCTTAGCTTCATTTTTGGCTCTCTAGAATTTGGGATCACTTGCATACAACTTTCTAATCAATCTAGTCACTCACTCTTGCATTATTGGGCTCTCTTTCTCTCTTGGATCTCCTTGTTTTTCTAGTTACACTTCGTGCTTTGAGAGGACTTGGTGTTTCTTCTTCTATCCTGCGAGCTCTTCACTTTTGAGAGGGGAGTCTCTTTCCTCTTGCATTTATAATTTTATCTCTATAGCACATCAATTGTCTCTTTTACTTTGTATCTTATTTTATCATTTATCTATCTATCTATCTTCATTTTATATGGAGGTGGAAACACCAAAAGAGGGGTTTGACTATGGAAGACCTATAAAACACAACCCCAACATTTTTGTCTCTCTGTTTTGTGTGCAAGATAACATTGAGGAAGAGATAACCTTGCTAGAAGCTTCATTCGTGGATTTATTGTTAACGTTTACTTTCCTTCTTTGTCTTTCCACTTCATAGTTACTATCATTTCAATTTTTGTTATTCATTTGTTATTTGTAAACGCATTGAAACACATATACAGTTGCTTTGTATTTTCCAGTATGAAAATTTGTACTATGTCCATACAGGATGTCTGTGTGTTGCATTTTCGTCCACGCCCCATGCTTGCGTCCTTGGGAAAAGATTTGATGGAGGCCACCAAAAGATCTTTGTAATTTATCGGGTGTTATCTTATGGCACCTAACAACTTCTATGCTTTGTGCTTATCCTGGGTAGAGAGGTTGATTGATTAAGTCCCTGAGAGGTTATCTAACACCTTTCAAAGTGGGTTTCTTTTCCCCCCAATACACCTAATAACGTAGGTCTTCTTTGATAGTGATAAACAAGGGGACAAATATATGCCAGCATGAAGATCATGCATCCCGAGCTACATGAAAGTCATCTTGTCATAATTTATAATCCTAATGTTTTAAAAATGATGCTAAGAGGTCTTATAAAAAATTATATTGGAGCTACACTTTCCTCAAATTAGCCTATCCCCAGGTTCATTGTGCTCGTATGACTTAATACAAAGTGCTCGCAGGACCTAATAAAATGCTTTTACAAGTGGAGGATTTACAAGGAGAAGAATTTTCACTATGCTTGTAGGACTTAAAACAAAGGATTTAGCCAGCCTGAGGTGTTAAAATGCCCGTCTTATTTTATGTCTGAGGTCTTACATCTAAAGGTGCCATGCCACAACCCATATTTTTACGTTTTTATTTTGTATATTTCAAATTTAATTTAACTATAAAATCAAAAGATTATATTTTGCTTGCGAAGAATAATAATTTTTTAAAATAAATATGATTTTAAAGCTTTTACTTCATCTTTTATCTTTTATATTACTAGATATTTATTTAGATAGATAGAGAGAGAGAGAGAGCTTTAAAATTAACTTATTAATAAATAAATTATGATTTCCTCTTGAACATTTTTTTTATTCCCATGTGGGCCAATTGCATGAATGAAACTAATGTTTTTGAAATAAAAATAATAAAAAATATATAAAAAAATCCATCACATGTGATAGGAACCCAAATGGGTTGATTTCATAAACTAAACTGGAATTTTGCAAACTATAACAAAAAGAAATAAAAATCTAGTACGAAAATGCATTGACCCCAAAAGGGAGTCAAAAGGGTTGGGCATGCTGAAAAAAAAAGGGTCTTTTTAAAGACCGTACCGCGGGGGAAAATATGCATCGAACAATCAAATTTAGCGAGTTAACCACCAAAACTCAAATCCAATTGCCAAAATCCGCAAACACAATAAAAAATATGTAAAAAATCAACAATTGAATATAAAATCAATCAAATAAACTCAATCAATTGTTGAATGCACAAAAGCTCATATTGCTCTTCTCAATCTTTTAGTTAAATGGCTCTTAGAGTTGCACTTGATAACCTGCAATATGATAGCACAAGAATTTGAAGATAGTGGTGGTTGATGAAAAAGGGGGATTGATGACAAATTTATAGAAATTGGAGAGAATTGATTGAAAGGTGGAACTGGAGTGAGCAAAAAAGCTAATTAATAGTTAGAGAGGTGATTGAAGAAGTTAAGTAAATTAATTGGTTTAATTAATTAGTCAAAAAAAGTGGAACTCAGGGGTGAGTGTTAGTTAGAAATTAGCATATGCAATAGGAATTTAGCATGAGATTGCATTTAATCTAAATTTGGATTTATAATTGATTTTCGAAAATATCCAAAAGCATGCACATGAGATAAAATTAGAATTTGAGAATTTAGAATCTAGAAGTGAAAGACGAATTAGATTAAATAAATTTAGGAAAATTATTTAATTAGGAAGACATAGTTAGCTAATTAAATAATTTACAGAAATGATTTAATTATGAGAAAAATAGAAATTTAATTTAATAAAATAATAAAGATTATTTAACTAAAGTTGTGAATTCGAAATTAATTAAATAATAAATATTTAATTAATTTTAAGAGAGAGAGTTGAATGATTAAATGATTGGAGGGAAATTAGAAGAAATTGAATAATTAGAAATGATGAAATGTGAATTTTAAATTAATTTATAAGAATAAAGTTAGATTAATTAAATAATTAAAAATCTATTTAATTAATAAAGAGGAATAGTGTTAATCAAGAGATATTTTTAGGTGTCTACAGATTCATACAAGAAAATTTGCTTATCTGTTCATGAAATATATATATCTACCATCGGAGATTTCTTCTTGAGGGTAAGGATTTTTAGGAGAAATAAGAATACAGACCTGCGAAAAAGGATGAGAAACATACAACCTTATTTTTGACATATTTTCAACTTATGACAAGAAAGGAACCTACGATCAACATTGAGGTTGCGGCTTTGTATTCAACAATTTGATTATAGAGAAAGATGTGCATTCAAAGGAGGAGAAAGGAAATCTGTAGATACCCCCATGATCAATAATTGAATTAGGTTTTGTGGAAGCTAATCTATGCATGAAAAGATGAATTCATAGCAAAAAGGGGAGAAAGCTTTCAAATTCTAGAAGAAAAGATCACTATCCTTCAATACCAATGTCAATTATCAGGTATGATTCTATATTTAGTTTTTCTTGATGCATCCTTTTAAAAAACAAAAATATATTACCTCTATACACAGTTTGCATTCATAATTGCAATCTATAAATGTACTCTCCTTTTTCTCTAAACAGATCTACCAAAATATTAATTAAATGCTACCAAGTGCCTATATCTCCACAAGCAGTGTAGTCGCTAGTTGAGAAATCACATATCTTATCTCAATTCTTGTGCCTTGTCTTTTCTTAGTTTTTCTAAAGCTTCTAAATGAAGCGATAGGGAGAATTTGACTGAGATTCATTAGAGTCAATAGTTAACTATGTGATAGTAATAAGACAATATACAACTTCTTATGATTTTGAACCTAAGATTCCTTAGGTGGTATTCATCTATTTTACTAAATTTTGAAGTGCTCAAACAAAAGTATTAAAGTTGACTCAATTGTTATGCTTTAGACTTGATTCCTCTAAATGAATTAATTGCTATACAAATATCTCATCAACGAGAGATAAGGTAACCTTTTAGACTTTATTTAAACCTTATAGGACGTTAACACTTTACAACATTCTAGTACCAATCGACTTGAATTTTAATATCTAATGTTTTTTATTAAAAAAACAGCGTTAACTAGGGCGATGACCCTTTACAAAAAGCAACATCAAGAGAGATGATGTTGGAAGAGAACCACAGCCCAAAGGTGGAAAGGAACAAACACATGAACCTAACCAACCAGGGAACAAACCCCACTCAAGGGAGGGACGGGCCACCCAAACCCCCACGAGAGGGGGTATGGGGCAAGGGAGAAGATTTCCCCTTACGCCTACGAGCAACCACAGACTAGGCAATGCTAAGATCCACTAGAAGGGTCCCCGCAGGGTCAACAACACCGGTGACAACAAAAGGCTAGAAGAGGGTCGTAGGGGGTTGCAGAACAACAACAACAATAGGTTGTGATAGAACGACAGTAGTAGAAGAAGATCCAGTAGCAGGGGAGGGTTGTTGGATAGGAGAAGTGGAAGTGGGGGCCTCCGGAGACGAGGCCACAAAAACATTAGTAGGAGCAACATGAGCTATGGGGGGCACGACATCATCCTCATGGGAGGAACCAATAGACGTAGAATCTGTAGCAATAATTGTTAAGTGGTCAGTTGTAGTATTCTTCCACCAGGTAGAAACCCCTTTGTGTTGTGGAGAAGAGAAACCCGAAGCAAGATGACCAGTAGAGAAGCATCTTCTGCAAGGAAAGGGGAGGCCTTCAAAATCCAACATTGTGACCAAAGCCTATCCCCCACCATAAGAACCACATCACCCAGGAGAGGAGAAGAGATGTCAATATCAACAAGAATGTTGGCAAAGGTAGTGTGTTCCATTGAGGACGTAGCATCATCGACCTTCAGGAAACGACCAATAGAGTTACTGATCGCCTCATAGCAAGAGTGCTCCCAGAAATGAAGAGGGAGATTGATGAGCCAAACCCAAACTAGACGCACATTAAGTGGTTCAGTGAGAGGGTTGAAAGAACCTGTCCAAGGCTTGATGGAGAGGGAGTGCACTCCCCAAGCCCATAGCTTGCTCAAAATCAAATCCCTATCAGTGGAAGAAGTGAAGGAAGCAACAAAAAATCCTTTAGCACAGGGAAAAAGCTCGATATTGAGAGCAACCAAAGGTCGCCAGGAATCATTTACCCAGCTGTGAAGGTCCGATAGGGAAGGCCAGAGCCCAGAGTATCTGCACACCAAAGCACAATGTTGGTAAAACCCAATGTTGTCCACAACATTCTATCTGCAAACCACCACAAGGGAGGATTTCGCACAAGGGAGAGGGTGGACCCCCTTAGAGGGTTGGGCGGAAGATCTGGCCACACAAGCAAGCTACGCTTACCAGTAGGTTTGGACAAAGGACAGACAGCATCAACGACAGGAAGCAAGGTCATTTCCCCAGAAGCCAGAGAGCTGACAATAGCAGGATCCATAGCTGGGGAACTGGGGGGGTGGATATAGCACCAAGCGCATCAACAACCACCAAAGGGGTCATCGGCCAAACAACAGTAGCCTGGATCGTAGGAGCCGAGGACCCTGTGCAAGGAAGGGAGGGGAAAGCAGATCCCCAAACATCCGCAGCAGAACCAAGGGTGTTCAAAAAGAGGGAGGCGAGAGAGCCATGTTTTTAGTGGTCGTTCTGGCAACTCCTAATGTTAAGAATTATTCAAGGTGCAATTTTAATATCTAATGTTATATTAAGAAGAAGATAGAATTATTATAGTTGACCAAAAAAAAGTGATTTGACTGTAAATTTAAGAAGGGTTGCAGTAATAATTATTATTATTAAGAAGAAGATAGAATTATTATAGTTGACCCAAAAAAAGGTGATTTGACTTTAAATTTAAGAAGGGTTGCAGTAATAATTATTATTGATCTTTTAGTATTAAAACATTTAGTTGGAAGTGATTCAACAATATATTCATATATTTTATTTATGATATTTCTTTATGGTGGCTTACATATTATAATTAAATAATTTTGAATGTTTCATAAGATACAACATTGTAGTTGCAAGAGAAGTAAAAGATCATTTGTTATTAAGGGATTATAACTTATGATTAGTCATTTTCTATAATCTTGTGGAGTAAGAATAGCCATAAGAATAAGAAATGTTCATCTTTCAGTACTTATGAAATTAAACAAAACGTTTCATTATAACCTAGTTATTAAGGATAAAGAAATTTTAATTGAAATTTACTCTTAGATTTAAAATGGAATGGAGTTGGACCTTAAGAAAGAGGTTCTTATATTTAAATAATAGTAGAATCATAATAATAGCCTTAATGATCATTTGGAGCCTTTGGTGGGAAAGGAACAAGAGGATCTTTAAGAAGGAGCCCTCAAATATTTTTCAAATTCTATAAAAAATTGAAGTGTCTATATCTAAAGTAGTCAATCCATATGTAGCTAAATCTAAATCAATCAGTTCTTCCTATTAGGATTCAAAGATCTTCAAAATTGGGAATATATCAAGTTTCCTTTCAGAGCAATTTATTCCAACATCATAAGAAGAAAATACCAAAATCAATTGGATCTTCCTTCCTCTTAAGAAAAAATTAAAACTAAATTTTGATGGGGCAACAAAAAAATAACTTAAGGAAAGTTAGGGGAGGTTGTGTAATCAAGGATCACAAAGGAAAAATTCTTATTGCAATTAAGATTTCCAAATGGAATTAATAATCTTGCTAAAGCTCACGCTCTTCAAGGGCTCTTATTGATCAAATCACTTCAAATCTCAAACATTTTAATTGAAGGAGATTACTTGCTCATATTAATGCATGCAAAAAGAAAAGTTTACATGATTGGAACATCCAACATGTATTACAACAAATCTGCTCCATCATGGATAGCTTGGAGAGGTATGAGTAGATTCATACCTACAGAAATGGAATCATTTAGCCGACTGGTTAGAAAATAGGGGCTATGATCAATCTGAATCTATTGTGAAATATATTCAAGATTCTCTGCTCCAATCTAACAAAGCATCTCTATCATCCAAGAGAGGCATCAAATCTTTAATTTCTAATGGTCTTTTATTTTTGCAGGTTTAATTCAAAAGTTCTAACAATCTTCTAAGGGTGGACTTGCCCACCAACATATTTTAGTTCCTCCTTTGCCAGGCATAGCCTCTTCCACTTCAGATCTCATCACATTATTGATCGCGTGGACAAGTTATATATTAGTTTGATCTCATCCTCTCCTGGCCATTGTGTCATCACAAACCTAGATCAATCATGCCAAGGATTTCAGTTGATCTCATCTTAGAGTCGAAACATTCAATTGCCTTAGGCCATGTATCTCAAGTGGAGAAATCAACCAATCATCATATCTAGTTTCAGCTCAACTCAAAAGCAGAACAACTTAAACCACACACACTAATCTTACACTTCTAGGCTTAAAATTCTTAAATACTCAGAGTTGATTGACATTTTCTAGGCTAAATGTGTTGTTTAAAGTGCGTAGTCACACTAAGAATACACTTATAGTCTTAGAAGTGTTAAACACTCAGAGTTGACTAACATTATCTAGACTTAATATGTTGCTTAGTATATGTGGTTTAAGGCTGGCCCTCAAAAGCTAATGAAGGAAAATATGGTGAAAATTCCATCGACTAATATCTCATCTTCTTTGTTCTATTGGCCTTCTCTCTATATATATGTTATTTTTGGGGATGTTTCCTCTATCTTTTGTGTTTATGTCAGTGGAGCTTGGCTCCTGTTTGGTCTAGCGTAGCTATTTTTTGGTCAAGCACTTGCGTTTGATAGTTGAGCTTAGCTCCCGTTTGGTCCAATATAGTTCTTTTTTGGTCAAGCACTACTCCCTCTCTATTAAGCTAGTCCATTTTTTAGCATTAGCTTGGGTTGAGCTCTACTCCCCTTTTTGGCCTGGCTCTTCAACCTTCATAGATATACTTCTAATTTCATATTGTAATATCACCCCTTGGGCACTACAATTTTATTTTATTTTACATTCCCAAGTACTGACTTATTCCACCAAGCTTCTTGTTCTATCTTAGTCATCTTCATAATATCTTCAATTACCAAAGTGGCAACAAACCTACATCACCAATTAAGCTTGCACTCAAAGAGGGTATGCTCTTAAGGTCTAGATCCCTATTAGACCTAATACTAAGCCTCGAGGGTTCATTCTAGATGACCATGCCTATGTATCCCTTCAAGGTAAGTCAGAGGCTTCATAGTTCATCCCAAAGGTTAGAGGGAGTTCATTCTCTCCTCTTGTATAAGATCTTTGATCTCTCTTTAACCATGATTATTTATCAAAACTAGCCCAATAGCAATAGCCAATTGCTAACAAGTAACGTACAAACATACTCAATTATTTAAGGGTTGTATCCTTTCACAATTTTCACAAATCCATAGAGTGAATCGAGCACACTTCCCATTAGCACATGGTGACCACGATGACTAGCTCTGGCTTACGTCACATATACAAAGTAACTAGCTCTAGCATACATCCCAGATTCATAGGGACTAGCTTCAATATACATCTCTCGTAGATAGTAACTAGCATTTGCATAGTGAGGAACTGACATATCCATAACAACTAGCTACCACTTGCCCATAGTGCATCCCAGATAAAAAAAATGTCGGTGCACTGCACACTACACCCTGGGACACATTCTTTTGTCTAGTCTTTTGCACCAATGAGAAAGTGGGAACAAGGTTCAATGTATCTCATACTACACCGAGTGTCTATCCTCATCCTAACAAGTCAAGTATACCACTTCCAAATAAATATATGCCTAAATTATACAAGGTTTTGTCCAATTATTACCTACCTATTCTTCATTAGAAATTCTCTTCCATGCAGTCCATCAGACGGCTAAGCAACAAGGACATACATCGCCAACATGCAACTAGCCCCTAGGCCTACATGCTCCTATCAGAATATACCCAATACCCTAGATCGATGCAAGGTATCCCTCACCTGCATGCAACTGGAAATAACCATCCGCTAACTAGGGGTTACGGCTGACAATATTGACATAGTATGCTCCTTGACAACTATCAATCTCGAGCGAATAAGCTTATCTTACACGGGCCATAGGATTTCCATTGGTGATCACCTCAGGTGGAGAAGGGTAGCCTATACATTGAGGTACACAACCTCTACCTATGCCCTCATAGGGCCCTTACTCCATCTATAGCCCTAAAAGTCAGCACCTATACATGGCTTAGCACTATAACTAGAAGAGGGGTTCCTAATTCAGACCAGATAGATCATAATTGACTAATCTAGGAGTATACACAAATTCTTATAGGTCTATGATTAAATTACACATCTGCCTAAGATCACTTGGATCCAACATAACATTGCATCTACTCAATAGATAAACAAACTGACCATAAGGTGGTCTACCCTTTTCACCTTATCAACTTGAATCATTCAAAAATCACAATATATATAAAATATTAGCTATAAAACTTTCTTAGCTCTTTCATAATCTTCTAATGCCTATTCAACTTCATTTGAATCCTACTAAGAGGATAGGTCGACAAGTTAGGAACAACCCTGAAGCTTGGAGTTATTCCCCCCTTAGACCCTACCCCTACGAACTTGAGGTCACAAGGGCATCCTTCACCCAAGGACCGCCTATGTTCTCCCTTCCGAATGGGTCAAAGTCACATGTAGTTCTTCTTAGGGTCTCTCAAGGACCCCTACACATAGGTACCCATAACCAAGAGTTGTTAATATTTTCCTTTGACTAATAATAGTTATCCGTAGTTAGGTAATCATAAGTAGTTCACCATTTGGCAACCCATATTACAACACCTTCCATCCTCATGGATCATTATCTCAACTTAAACCTAATCCCATTATTCAACATGAGTATTCTAAATCTCTTATAGGTTCAATTCCTTGACACAAAGGTTGGGTGATTTCTTGATTCTCTTTGTTCACATAAACTACACTTATCACTCGACCAAGACATCATTCCATAATTGGAGCAGAAACAAGATTTACACTAATATAGTCATAGTTACCCACTTACCACATCCAAAGAGATATCTTGAGGAAAATCATGTGAGGTTTAATCGACTAGGTCACCCTTAGAATACAATATTATAGAGACGAGATCCTTTACTACTCTAATTAAGTGTGATTAGTGCCTAAGTCATACACAAGATATATAGCATCCACTATATCAATTATATCATCGTATGAAGATGTATACTCAATAATAGGAATAATAATATTCTCAACTCTCTAATTTTCCTTTACCCTAGTCCTATGGTTAACCCTTTATTAATATGATACTCTAGCTTATAGATGAGATAATTTATTCATACTTAATCATTTAAATTCTTAATACGACCTTGATGGTCAACAATAAGGTATCAAGAAAAGTTTCATAGCATGATTACATAAGGTTAATCATCTAGATAACTTATCTCAAGAAATCCTAATTTCTACTTATCTTCAATTCACCAAATAAAATTCAAGTTCATCGCCACCCAATTTATACAAACATTATCTAACATTATTAAAATATAATCATATATGGGAATATGGAACATCATAATCAACATAACATGGTTTGAACATATTCAATTATGAGACATAAGTAATCAAGACTTGATTTTAAAGCAATAATTACGCAAAGCTTCAAATGGCTCTTATGAAGATGTTTTACTACATAACATGGGTCAACAATTTTAATAACATGTTCTTACGATGTCCTTGAATTATATATCTGAATTAATGCTATCATTATTCCTCTAATCTTTTTTATTTAATCTAATCAACATAGGCCTTCTAAAGGAGACCACGCCACCCTCAAGTGATTCATTAATACCCTAATACGAGATATGGCAATAATATCATTTGTCATGATATAAGGTACTAAGGTATGAGACTATTGTCAATCAAGAATTTAGGTTCCAATTACCTCCCACCATAATTATATTACTTGCCATAATGTTGGCCCGATAATATTCATGGTATAACAAGTCACCATAACAAACAACATAGTATAGTTAATGTTTGATGAATTTCTCAAAGATGTTTCTTGGCTCATGGATAACACATTGACACCATGCCCATATACTTTATCTAGGTCTATGATAGTGAAGAGACATGAAGTATAATCCCTTACAAAGTTTATCAAACTTCCTCAATAGTGGTTTACCATATAAAGAGAATCTTTAACTTAGCAAAGTTCAAAATAAGTTAGAATAATTATTCCCTGTTTATTATAATATTATGCAATCAAATCATGCCAAGATCTTACACAAATACCAAGGTTTATGGTTTTGTCGTATATAATTATGATAAAACTATATTTCATATATCTAACACTGGTCGTGATAATCATACCTTGTCATATTACATGTGTCAAGGATATGAGTGGAATAATCTTATGTACTCTTGTAAAATACTGCCAATTACCTCTATAGAGCAGAAAAGATTCGGAATCCAAAACCCATAGTTATTAGTAAATCAAACCAATGAATTTCAAACCAAAGATTCTCATTATACTTATATCAAGATATGTATTAGTTTCTAAAACTACCCTAACTGAAATAAAATTTCTCTTGACAACAAGAATCCAAAATGAACCATACTAAAACAAAACCCAATGAACCAATTCATTTATAAAATCATGGCAACTAAAACAAATTGTTGATAGAGTAATTCAAGAAATACCAAACCTATGTGCTGCACTTGATATATTTTGACAAATGCTCTTGGAATAAGTAACCTACACGAGGCACGTCATCTGTTGAGTGTATATGACAGCCTGCTCATATCCATATGTCTAAATAATCCTAGATTAATTATTTTCCAGCTATGGGAATCAATAAATCAAAATTAACAACTATTTAGGATGAAGTGTAGGATAAGGGGTACAGGAGATACGTCTAATGTAAGCACTGAAATTTGGTCTATTGTCGCTATTTCAGAAAATTTTCCTTTGGCCTGCTCTCTATGTACTCTCAAGCCCCTCCACTAAATCGTGTCCCTCAAATAGAAGAAATCGGCCATAATGGGGGCAATGAACTTAAACACACTCACGCATTCCTTCTATCTCTCTTCTCTAGGCATTATTGCCTCGTCGAATGAATGGATGTTTGTATGTTTGTGCTCTTTCCTCCGCTCTCTATTATTTGCTTATTGCAACGATTGCAGGGAACACACCTAATGGATTTGTTGAAGTGGCTTACAAAACTTCCAACAGTTCATGTACTTTGTATGAGCTTTCACATTTTGCATACGTGTCTACCAACGCAGTTGCCTCCTCAACATTCAACAAATTTCCTTCCTCTTGATGCTTTGATGGGCCTGCATAGCCCATTCAAGGCTCTCATTTTTGCATCAACGGGGAGGATGCTCACATGGTTGCCAAGTATGTTCTTGTACCTGGAATGTTACTCCATGTGTAGATGAAGAATTATTGAATTAATTAGACTAGTGATCAATATTGGGAAATTCTTTTGGTTCGTATTAGGATATGATAATGTCCTTTAGTTAAACATATTCACCAACATTTTGCATGAATGATGAAGATAAAAATCACCTTTTTAGATCAGTTGTGTTGGAGTTGAATTCAATTCCTGTTTTGTGTTTTCTCAATGTTTGAGATGAATTCATGTTTTGTTCATCTCTTGGAATAAATGTGATTGAGATGGATCTGAGATCTGGAAATGATTTTAGATTGTTAAGCAAGGATTGTTGCTTCTATCTTCATATGTATGTTATATCTATCTTGTTTGTCTATGATATCATTGTATTAGAGTTAGAATGTGGTTATATCATGGTGCACAAATTTCATTACTATTGGGATATTTGCATTGCTAGTCTTCCTCATGTTGGTTCAGGTCTTCGTGTCAGGAAGAATTCTAGGAAAGTGTAACTACTTCATGGTAGGGTGGAAACGCATTTCAACAATGTTCTCACCGGTGATGTGCTCGAGGGAGACATATGTTGGGAGTTTGTATCATGGTGGCCTTCATGTTTTGTACATCATGTATTCATTATAATTGACCTTGTGGTTATCATGACCTCATTTCATAAATATTTTTATAAAATAAATTACTCATTTATTTAACATTTGTAGTCACATGAATCTATCCACTTAATTAAATGAATATTTAGTATTTATTTGATTAATTAACCATCAATCAATAATTAATTAAATTAATATTCAATTAATTCATCTTAACCCTCTTCTCTTATTAATTAAATAAATTATTCAATTTATTTGATTTAATTCACTTAACCAAATTCAGACCATTAATTAAATAAATAAATCATATTTGTTTAATTAAATCTTCTCTCAAATTTAAATAAATTAATATTTTTTTAAAACCCCCAAAATCCCATCTCTCACATTTAAATAAATTAACATTTATTTAAATCACCTTTATCCTCCACCCACTTGCATTTTCCTACAATATCAATGAATTCCAAGAAGCCCTGGGAGGAAACGTAAATGACGAAAATCCAAGTACACCTACTCCTGCAGCAATAGAAAGGGCACAACACAACCCTCTCTTTAATAGACTGTTTGATGAAATACTCAGGAGCAATGTTGATGCTCACTTTTTAAGACTTGCTCAAGAAGGAGCCAAACTACCCTCTGACTTTGATATTGCACAACTAAGGCAAGCATCAGAACAACAAAGTCGCAATGAGGAAGAAAGAGGTCGAGATCACATCAGATACAAGCTTCATCAAGGTAATCCAGCACCTCCTCCTCCTCCAAATGAAATAGACATGTTGCAGCAACAAGTCAAAAATCTCGCCCAACAACTTCATAGTGGTGTGAAAACTAATCAGTTTTCACTTAATGACATTTGTCCCTATCCCTTTGATAGGAATCTTCATATGCCACCTTTTCCACGAGGGTTTGAAACACCCAAGTTTGAAAAATACCGAGGAAAAGGAGATCCTCGTGATCATGTTAGAGAATTCCATTCAGCTTGCCTCGAAGTGGCATACGAGGATACATACCTAATGCAACTTTTTCCCCAAAGCTTGGGAGGAACAACCACATCATGGTTTTCCCGATTACCAAGTGGCATTAGGACATTTGAAGAACTCATCCAGAAATTCTTGGCACATTACTCACACAACATTGAACGTGATATCACCATGGCTAATCTATGTAACACTAAACAAAAACCGGGTGAGCTATTTTCAGTCTTTCTGCAACGATGGCGTCAAATGTCTAGTAGACGTTCTCTTCAGTTACCTGAACAAGAACTAGTGGAAATATTTATTTCCAACTTAAATGACGAAATGGAATTTCACCTCGACATAAAAGACACAGACTCTTTCAATGACATGATCGCCAAAGGCTTAAAATGTGAGCAGGCTCTCATCAAGAAAGGACTTATCAAAATCTACAATGAGCCAAAGGATGGCCCTCGCTCACGCTTCAATAGTGACAAGCCTAACTTCTGGAACAAAAACAAAAACGTCATCAACGACGGGGTTGTGGATGCAAGAACTATCAAAAGTGCACAACATGTGGTACGATTTGCAGGACAGAACCCCCCACCCAAGAATAACACAGTTGCTCCTCCAAATCAATGACGCAATATATCTCAAGAGGAACCCAGACAACACCAGCAAAATTTTAAACCAAAGCGAACATACACTCCCTTAGGGGAACCCATCGAAACCATGTTATGACAGCTGGTTTCTCAAAATCTGGTAACCTTACCCAAAACATCAAATTATGAACCTCAAGTCAAACCTTCATGGTGGAGGGATATTGAACATTGCGATTTCTATCAAGGGAAAGGACATAAGACAAGCAATTGTCATAGATTGAAAGATCTTATTCAGGATCTTATTGACCGAGGTGAAATCGAAATCGAAGGACATGACCCAAAGACAACAAACAATGATCATCTCATGTTTAAAAATCCACTTCCATCACAAGATCAAAGGGGTCCTTCCACTTTAGGGCGAAACACAGATACCACCAATTATACACAAGCCGCGTATAATTACACTGTGAATCACCTATATGATGCCAGTGAACAAATTGCAACTATTACCATCAAAAATCTCAGCTCCACTTGCAATGTTGTTACACGTCGCGGCAAGATTACCATAAAAGAAGCTCCACAAGGCATCACATCTATCCCAAAGCAGTATAACCTTGTGGACCAATTAGATAAAATGCCCACACTGGTATCTATCTTAGAGCTATTGCACCTATCTCCATCTCATAAAACAATCTTGGATCAAGCTCTCCAAGAGGCGTCAGTTCCTACAAACCTAAATACAGATCAGTTCCAAGCCATGGTCGGAAATCTAAGGTCATCACCTTGTCTCACTTTCTCTGAAAGTGACAACACATCCTTCCAGCAACCTCATAACGCCTCACTCCACATTGAAGGGTTTATCAACCAGCATAGGATCAAGCGAGTCTTGATCGATAATGGAGTAGGCCTAAATATTTGTACACTACAATTAGTCACTGCATTGGGATATGCAATTGAATCAGTGGATCCTCGCAAGAAGATCACAATCAAAGCTTATGATGATGCAAAGTGTTCATCAAAAGGAGCTGTTGTACTACCAATCCGAGTGGGCCCCATGGTGAAACACATCATATGTCAGGTTTTGGACCTTCCTTTGCCATACAATTTGTTGTTGGGAAGACCTTGGATACACGCCATGCAAGCCGTCCCATCCACTTACCATCAATGTGTCAAGTTCCCGCATAATGGTGTAGAAATCACGATCTTGGGCGATGCAAACCCTTTTGCATATTTTCATAACATAAGTCATCAACCAGAGATTACCGTTCCCAACAATAAAGAAGCCATCTCCTCCACATCATACATAAGTCCAACCTCTCTTTCCAATTCAAACACAACTATACCCAAGCAAGAGAAGCTCAAGATGAAAATAGCAGAGGAAGCTCCTAGAGAATACAATCTAAGCCAACTCTTTTGTGTTGGGAAAATGCCTACTTCTCCTAAAACACATGGCAAACCTCAGCAGGTACTACAAACGTCACTGGTCCAACCAACATGTACTTTGACACCTTTCCTCTTTGGAAAGAGTCAAGAAGAGGAAACCAGAGGATGATATTGTGTGGTTTAGTGACAATGATGATGGTTAGTTATTTTATGATGTTACTTTACTGTTATGATTAATAATACTTAATAATGATGTTTTGTTGATATGATGTCGTTATTTAATAATGATGAATAATATTGTTATGATATTTAATGATGTTAATATTTTGCTAGATTTTTTTATGTAATGGGATCTGACGAATTTTTGTCAAGTATAAGTTGCAGGGTAACCGTCGAAGGCGGACATATGACCGAGGAGGGGTTTTTCTAGCTCGCCAGTAGCAACCTAAGTATTGGAACCCTGTGCAAAGTACCCAGTTAGATAAGCAATTAATAAATTAAATTATGGAGTCTAATATAAATTGATAAAATAAAATAAAATTATAATAAAAGGATAAATTATTAAATCAAGCTAGAAATTTATTTATAATATAATTATTTAAAAGAGAGTAAATAAATTAATTAGTTGAGTAATTAAAAATAAAATGTATTGATAATTAATATATAAAACATTAAAAAAAACTATGTAAGATATAAATAAATACTAAAATTAGAGAACTAATTAAAATAAAGAATGAGATTGATTCAAGAAATTAATTAAAATATTAGTTAATAAATTTAAATAAATGATCAAGGCATGCAAAAATACAATGTTGGAGTAAACTTATGTACTAAAAATATAGACGACATGCGAGAGCCTAATAATTAATTATTTTCTTAAAAACTAAATCTTTAACAAATTGTAATTTAATAAAATCAATTAATTATTTTGTGAGTTCTAATTTTAATAATTAGTTTTATTTTAAGAATTTAATCATGCAAACAATTAAATTTTATTTTTAGAGAATTTAATGTTTATAAATATAGGAATAAACCTGTTATTTGATCATTCCAATTCTTTTTGAGCTTCTTGATTCGTGTGATTGCTATGAAGTCAACAAGGTAGATTGAAGAGATTGTCTGAGATTTGGGAAACGCCTGCGATTCTTCTTTGTCACAGCCAGTTGTGTTGTCAATGCTATCTTCTCAATGTATCTTAAAAATTAGAAACTAGGTTTTGGGGAAATTTACTAGGTTTTTGCATTTTAAATATTTCTAATTAATGTGAAAATTTCAGAGAAAGAAATGACTGAAACATTACGACTGTATTTGGAAAGTCTTGATAGTGGTAAATTCTAACACCAATATTGATTTAAGAATTTTTAAGAAAAGAATAAAAGCAATAAAAATATTTAATATATATATATTAGGAATTGATTTTAAAGATTATATTAACTTAAACAGAGATTCTTAATTTAGAATTATTGAAAATATTAAAATTAAATTTTGATTTGAGCAAATTATATTATAAAGGGAAAATTTATAAAAATTTATAAAGAAAACATATAATAATATTATTCTGACATTAATCCGTGGAGGGTTAATTATTTTTCTGTCTATGAGGGATGATTATGGAACGAGAGTGCTTGTTTATGGGCTAACCAGGGAAGGGTGATTTTCTTCACCTCCCCAATAGGGTAATGATGGCCATCATATTTATTTATTTATTTTTCTCTCTGCCATAACACATGTAGTTAGTTCAACCAGGATGGGTTGTTAGTTCTACATGATTGCACAGGATTCCTTTACTACCAGTTGGTACCTGCTTGCTAGGATACTTCGTCGTGAGGGACAGGAGCTTATCAAGAGCACCGGGAAGCTTATGCTTCATTTGGTTGGGCGGATAAAACATCTGGGTCATATGTCCGTCATCCGGTTTGCGAGAGGAGGTTATCCAGGTCAAACGGAGGCAACACATCTGGAGACAAAGAAAGTGAGAGATTCCAGATAAAATTTTATGTAATAATTGAAGATGTATATTTTATTTCATTGTAAAGACCAGAATGGTCGCATGTAGAAGTTATGAAAAAAGGACCTATAAGGTCACATGATGTAAAGCGACAAGAAGTCACCATGCAATGTAACTGACAAAGAAAAAGAAAGAAAAAAAGGCTACTAACGTACTAACCCACTAACATGCATGATTTACTTTCTTAGATTAGTTTTCATTTACGCATGCATGCATGGTCATATTTAATTATTTGGTAGATTATTTAATTATGAGTATTTGCATGTTAATTTAATTCGTAATAATTTCATGCATACGATTTACGCTACTCATGCACACACATAACTCGACATCGTAACTAATTATGGTTTGCATTTTATTCGGTCCTCATGCATAATTTTAGTTTGTTATTTATTTTGCATGCACATTTAATTTCTACATGTTATTTATGAGTTGCATGGTTGTTCAATTACTTATCTATTACGTGCATGTTGATAATTATTGCTTTTGCATGTGCAATAATGGTTAATTTAATCCTTAATTAAAATAGTGAGTTTAAGTTTGGTTTAACTAGGGTTAGGACAAGCAGGTCCTTACATTTTGGTATCAAAGCTTAGGGTTTAAAAACGAGGACCTTGAGCCTTATATGCTAAGACTTAGTTGTTGACTTTCAGGATATCTAATAGGCCAACATGGTGCAAACAAGAAACAAAGTTGGACCTAGCAATAGTGGACCCAACAACAATGAGAGGTTGGAATAGATATTTGAACTACTCAACCGTCAGGGAGCCCGAATGGATAGTATGGAACAAGATATATGAAGGGTTCTTAATGGGAATCCTAGGATTGAGTTAGATGAAATACCCAGAGTAGAGGAAGTGAGACTACCCAGGGTGGAAGTGGAACCTCCTAGAGGCAGAATATCAGAAGAACTGGGCAAAGACCTTAAGAAAGTGACCCCACCAAAGTTTGACGGGAAAACCATAGGTGACAGTGCAGAGGCATGGATCATAGAGATGGAGAAGTACTTTCTTCTTAGAGACTTATCTTATGAGACTAAAGCTATATGGGCTGCCTACCAACTCTCAAGAGAAGCTGCTACTTGGTGGGACAATGAGAGAGCACAACATAACTTTCAACCCGGAGAACTTACTTGGAACCTTTTCCTTCAACTTTTTCGAAGCAGGTGGCTCCCACAACACTTCTTCAATAGTAAGATAAAGGAGTTTCAAAAACTAACTCAAGGAAACATGACAGTGACTCAATACTGGGAAAAGTTCTCACACTTGCTAAAGTATGTGCCACAATACCAGACAAATGAGAACTTTAGAATCCGCAAGTTTATCTTAGGATTGCGACCGCAAATAGGAGCAGAAGTGGAAATGCATAGTCCAGAGACCATGGCAACTGCATTTGAGAATGCAACTATGCAAGAACAAAAGTTAATACAGATATATGAAGCTAGAAATAACAGAAACTTGGAGTTAAAGAAGAGAAAGTTTCAAAATAATAATCAGAAGGATGGAACTCAACATATCAGGAACCTGAAGAGGAACAATACTGGGGACAATAAGGGTCAAAACTTCAACAATAGAGGAAACAATAATTATGGCAATAACAAGTACAATGATAGAAATAACAATGGGAAGGATAAGCTAGAGTATAAGATGGGACCCAGAGGTGGGTGTTTCATCTGTGGAGGAAAGCATTATGCTAATCAGTGTGATCAACGCACAATAGAGAAAGGAAGAGAAAGACAACCACATCACCAGATTCATGCCGTAGTTGACAATCGCCAAGCAGACTTCCAAGCCTCACCTATCCAGCTTGATGGTAACCTTTTTGAACATGCAGTTTCCATTCTTATAGATACAGGTGCTACTGAATGTTTTGTGGATACTAGAGTTGTATCTAAGTTAAATGTTAAGCCTGGTTATATGTCTGAACCTTGGAATGTTCAATATGGGAATCGGGCAGAGCAGAGGGTAGACCAATGTTTGGCATGCAGTGAATTACTACTTCCCAACTTCCTCACTGAAGTAAATATTTATGTAGCTCCATTAGGAAGTTATGATGCCATCTTAGGAATAAATTAGTTGACCGAGCATAAGGCTATAGTAAATTGTGAGGATAAACTTGTGGAGTGTTTTGATGACTTAGGCAATCAAGTAAAGATACAAGGGGATAAGAATCCTTTGCAACTTAGACAAATTTCTGCAATGCAACTTAAGAAGGCCCAAAGGAAAGGTTGTGAAATTTACTTGATGCACATTAAGGATCTAAGGGAGGATAACACGGGACTTGATACACACCCTATCCTTCAAGAGTTCCAAGATGTCTTCCCAGAGGAATTGCCAGGATTGCCACCTAAGAGGGAGTTTGATTTTACTATTGACTTGCACCCAGGGACTGAACCCCAATCTAAGGCACCTTACAGGATGGCAACCACGGAGTTATACGAGCTAAAGGTGCAATTGTAGGAGTTAATGGACAAGGGTCTGATTAGACCAAGTGTGTCACCATGGGGAGCACCCGTAATCTTCGTCAAGAAGAAGGATGGTACACTCCGCTTATGCATTGATTATAGAATGTTGAACAAAGTCACCATCAAGAATAGGTACCCACTCCCAAGGATTGATGAGTTGTTTGATCAAATGAAAGGTGCAAAAGTTTTCTCCAAGATTGATCTCAGGTCTGGGTACCATCAGCTTAGAATAAGGGATACAGATATACAAAAGATAACTTTTAGAACTCGTTATGGACATTATGAGTTTGTGGTGTTACCCTTTGGGTTGACAAATGCTCCTGCAGGCTTTATGGACCTAATGAATAGTGTTTTTAGAGATTGTCTAGATGACTTCGTCCTAATTTTCATAAATGATATCCTCATCCACTCCAGATCTATAAAGGAGCATGAAAAGCATTTGAGAATAGTCTTGCAAAGACTAAGGGAACATAAGCTCTATGGTAAATTGTCTAAATGTGCCTTCTTCCAAAAGAAAATACACTACCTAGGGCACATCATTTCCAAAGATGGAGTCTCCGTCGATCCTGAGAAGATCAAGGCAATCACAGAATGGCCAGCCCCTCGAAGTGTTACTGAGGTTCGCAGTTTCATGGGGTTAGCTGGATACTATAGGAAGTTTGTATAAGGGTTCTCTAAGATTGCAGCTCCTATTAGTACACTCCAAAGGAAGGGAAGAAAATTTGATTAGACAGAAGAATGTGAGCAAGCCTTCAACTTATTAAAATAGAAGTTGACATCAGCACCTATACTTACCATACCCGACCCAAATGGACCATTCACAGTTATCACCGATGCATCAGGAGAGGGAATAGGAGGAGAATTAATGCAAAACGAACAGGTGGTAGCTTATGAGTCCAGGAAGTTGAAGATACATGAAGCCAACTATGCACCACATGATTTAGAATTGGTTGCTATTGTTCATGCCCTCCAAATGTGGAGACACTACCTTTTGGGTAAGCCCTTTGAGCTAAAGACTGATCATCATGGGTTGCGGTACATCTTTACCCAGCCAAATTTGAATGCAAGGCAAAGAAGGTGGTTAGAGTTCTTAAGTGAGTACGATTTTGGGATAGATTACATCAAAAGGAAATAAAATCAAGTGGTTGATGCTTTAAGCAGAAGAAGACACCTAGCAGTGATAGCCACCACCCGGACTACCTTGAGACAACAGGTGTTGGATAATCTTCAAGGGGATGAGCATTATGACTTAGTCAAAAATGCCTTAGAGACTAATCCTTCTGACCACCGTTTTGATGGGTACATGTTGGAACCAGATGGACTTCTTAGATACATAAGGAGGATGTATATTCCCAATAAAGGGGGATTAAGGGATTTGATCTTAGAGGAGATGCATAACGTACCCTATGTTGGACACCCTGGTGTGAATAAGATGGCTGCGGATATAAAATCATTATACTTTTGGCCTGGACTTAAGAAGGTTCTGGTAACCTATGTAAGGCAATGTTTTGAATATCAACGAGTCAAGGCTGAGCATATGCATCCGGCAGGGTTGTTATTTTCGTACCGTGTACCGAATTACAAGTGGCAAGTCATTAGTATGGATTTTATCCAGGGATTACCTATGTCCAGATATAAGCATGACATGATACTAGTTGTGGTAGACAAATTGACCAAAGTAACTCTACCTCATACCCGGAAATATTAAGGATGGATCAGTAACCCTAGCACAAAAGTTTGTTAAAGAGATCTTTCGGTTACATGGGGTACCTGAGACAATTATTTCAGACAGGGATGTGAGAATGACTTCACGGTTTTGTACCACCCTGAATGCAGCTTTGGGGACAAGGTTGAACTTTAGCACAGCCTATCATCCTCAGACAGATGGACAAACTAAGAGGGTAAATCAGGTAGTAGAAGACCTATTAAGGATGTACTGTATGGACCAACAGTACAAATGGGAAGATTTTCTTGCCTTAGTGGAGTTTGCATATAATAACTCCTATCACTCCTCTATAGGCATGGCACCATTTGAGGCTCTTTATGGACGTAAGTGTAGGACACCTGTTAGCTGGGACCAGGTAGAAGATAGAGTTTTAATTGGACCAGAATTACTCAAGGAGATGGAAGAACAGATGATATTAATAAAATCTAGACTTAAGGAAGCAGCTGATAGACAAAAGAGCTATGTAGATAAGAATAGGACCTTTCGACAGTTTTTAGCAGGTCCTTACCTTTTGACATCCTGGAAGTGGTTAATCCAGTTGCTTACCAACTTGCCCTACCACTAGCTCTTGCCCGGATCCACAATGTTTTTCATGTTTCATTGCTTAAGCCCTACCATCCCAATATAAATCATATCCTTGATTGGCATTCACTACAGGTACAGGACCCAGAGGTGGTGCTAGTGGAGCCTACTCGAATCATTGATAGGTGTACTATTAAGTTGCGCAAGAGAGAGATCTTGCAATATAAGATCCAATGGGATCAATATTTAGAGGACGGTGCTACATGGGAAAACGCTGAGGATATTGAGCATTCTTTCCCACATTTATTTTGATAGACTCAGTTATTATTTTTATGCATGTTTTGTTTTGTAATAAGACATCGGGCGATGTCTCTTCCTCGTGGGGAAGGATGTCACGACTCGAATTAGACCTCAGTTAGATTTATTTATTATGTCGGATACCTTTTGATTAACTTTTAATAATGATGGATGATACTGTGCGGTTTAGTGACAATGATGATGGTTAGTTATTTTATGATGTTACTTTACTGTTATGATTAATAATACTTAATAATGATGTTTTGTTGATATGATGTCGTTATTTAATAATGATGAATAATATTGTTATGATATTTAATGATGTTAATATTTTGCTAGATTTTTTTATGTAATGGGATCTGACGAATTTTTGTCAAGTATAAGTTGCAGGGTAACCGTCGAAGGCGGACATATGACCGAGGAGGGGTTTTTCTAGCTCGCCAGTAGCAACCTAAGTATTGGAACCCTGTGCAAAGTACCCAGTTAGATTAGCAATTAATAAATTAAATTATGGAGTCTAATATAAATTGATAAAATAAAATAAAAGGATAATAAAAGGATAAATTATTAAATCAAGCTAGAAATTTATTTATAATATAATTATTTAAAAGAGAGTAAATAAATTAATTAGTTGAGTAATTAAAAATAAAATGTATTGATAATTAATATATAAAACATAAAAAAAACTATGTAAGATATAAATAAATACTAAAATTAGAGGACTAATTAAAATAAAAAATGAGATTGATTCAAGAAATTAATTAAAATATTAGTTAATAAATTTAAATAAATGATCAAGGCATGCAAAAATACAATGTTGGAGTAAACTTATGTACTAAAAATATAGACGACATGCGAGAGCCTAATAATTAATTATTTTCTTAAAAACTAAATCTTTAACAAATTGTAATTTAATAAAATCAATTAATTATTTTGTGAGTTCTAATTTTAATAATTAGTTTTATTTTAAGAATTTAATCATGCAAACAATTAAATTTTATTTTTAGAGAATTTAATGTTTATAAATATAGGAATAAACCTGTTATTTGATCATTCCAATTCTTTTTGAGCTTCTTGATTTGTGTGATTGCTATGAAGTCGACAAGGTAGATTGAAGAGATTGTCTGAAATTTGGGAAACGCCTGGGATTCTTCTTTGTCACAGCCAGTTGTGTTGTCAATGCTATCTTCTCGATGTATCTTAAAAATTAGAAACTAGTTTTTGGGGAAATTTACTAGGTTTTTGCATTTTAAATATTTCTAATTAATGTGAAAATTTCAGAGAAAGAAATGACTGAAACATTACGACTGTATTTGGAAAGTCTTGATAGTGGTAAATTCTAACACCAATATTGATTTAAGAATTTTTAAGAAAAGAATAAAAGCAATAAAAATATTTAATATATATATATTAGGAATTGATTTTAAAGATTATATTAACTTAAACAGAGATTCTTAATTTAGAATTATTGAAAATATTAAAATTAAATTTTGATTTGAGGAAATTATATTATAAAGGGAAAATTTATAAAAATTTATAAAGAAAACATATAATAATATTATTCTGACATTAATCCGTGGAGGGTTAATTATTTTTCTGTCTATGAGGGATGATTATGGAACGAGAGTGCTTGTTTATGGGCTAACCAGGGAAGGGTGATTTTCTTCACCTCCCCAATAGGGTAATGATGGCCATCATATTTATTTATTTATTTTTCTCCCTGCCATAACACATGTAGTTAGTTCAACCAAGATGGGTTGTTAGTTCTACATGATTGCACAGGATTCCTTTACTACTAGTTGGTACCTGCTTGCTAGGATACTCCGTTGTGAGGGACGGGAGCTTATCAAGAGCACCGAGAAGCTTATACTTCATTTGGTTGGGCGGATAAAACGCCTAGGTCATATGTCTGTCATTCGGTTTGCGAGAGGAGGTTATCTAGGTCAAATGGAGGCGACACATCCGGAGACAAAGAAAGTGAGAGATTCCAGATAAAATTTTATGTAATAATTGAAGATGTATATTTTATTTCATTGTAAAGACCAGAATGGTCGCATGTAGAAGTTATGAAAAAAGGACCTATAAGGTCACATGATGTAAAGCGACAAGAAGTCGCCATGCAATGTAACTGACAAAGAAAAAAGAAAAGAAAAAAAGGCTACTAACATACTAACCCACTAACATGCATGATTTACTTTCTTAGATTAGTTTTCATTTACGCATGCATGCATGGTCATATTTAATTATTTGGTAGATTATTTAATTATGAGTATTTGCATGTTAATCTAATTCGTAATAATTTCATGCATACGATTTACGCTACTCATGCACACACGTAACTCGACATCGTAACTAATTATGGTTTGCATTCTATTCGGTCCTCATGCGTAATTTTAGTTTGTTATTTTTTTTGCATGCACATTTAATTTCTACATGTTATTTATGAGTTGCATGGTTGTTCAATTACTTATCTATTACTTGCATGTTGATAATTATTGCTTTTGCATGTGCAATAATGGTTAATTTAATCCTTAATTAAAACAGTGAGTTTAAGTTTGGTTTAACTAGGGTTAGGACAAGCAGGTCCTTACAAAACTTAATAGCGCAGCATACTTTGGGGCGGATGCCAAACCTTTCAGCTGCAAAAATATAACAATAAAACATGGATCTTCTAGTGAAAACCACATTGTGGCAGTGTTTGATCCCATAAAAGTAAAAAAGAAAGAGTGTATCCAATGGTGAAAACCTCTCTGAGGTGCCTGAGGATGAAAGGTTTGACATCCTCCCCTCTAGTACACAGCAGGAACGATCAACGATTCTCATCGAGGAAACAAAAGAATACAATGTGGGGACTCCTGAAACTCCTCACCACATACATCTGACATCTCTTTTAACTTCAGAGGAACAACCCAAGTTTGTCGAATTCTTCCAGAAGCACCAGATTAACTTTGCATGGTCATATGTAGACATGTCTGGTCTTGATCCGGATTTAGTCATGCATCACCTCACCATAGCAGAAGGAGCCAAGCCTGTCAAGCAGAAGCTTTGCAAGATGCATCCTCAAATTGCAGTACTAGTCAAAGCATAACTTAAGAAACTCCTAGATGTTGGTTTCATTAGACCAATTGATTATGCAGATTGGATATCCAATATTGTGCCTGTCGGCAAGCCAAATGGGGGCATCTGTATTTGTACTAACTTTAGAGATCTGAACAAGGCATGTCCTAAAGATCACTTCCCCCTACCAAACATCAACATAATAGTAGACCTAACAACAGGACATGCCATGCTTTCTCTCATGGATGGCTTTTCAGGATACAATCAGATAAAGATCGCACCAGAGGATCAACATAAGACAGCCTTCACATGTCCATGGGGCACATACTGCTGGAATGTAATGCCTTTCGGTCTCAAGAATGCAGGAGTGACCTATCAACGAGAAACGAGAAATGACCACCATCTTCCATGACATGATGCATACCATAATGGAAGATTATGTTGATGACTTACTGGCAAAATCACTCACAAGAGAAGGTCATCTAGACATATTGGAGAAAATCTTTGACAAACTGGAACAATATCATGTTCGGCTCAACCCAAAGAAATGTGTCTTTGGAGTAACCTCAGGGAAGCTTCTAGGATACATTGTCTCAAGCAAAGGCATTGAAGTCGATCCAACAAAGGTCAAAGCATCATGGACATGCCACCTCCAAAGAACATCAGCCAACTAAGGACACTACAAGGACAACTACAATCCATCTGAAGATTCATTGCACAACTGGCAGATAAGTGTCACCCCTTTACACACCTGCTACATAAGAACATCTATTTTCAATGGGATGCCAGATGCCAACAAGCATTCCAAATGCTTAAAGACTATCTCATGAATACACCATTGTTGGTCCCACCAGATCCGAGTAGACCTTTATTACTCTATATTTCAGCAACTAATACAGCATTAGGTGTACTACTGGCACAACATAATGCAGAAGGGAAATAGTGCGTTGTTTACTACATCTCTCGCACACTAGTTGGCTATGAACTCAATTACACACCTATTGAGCGAGCTTGCCTAGCAGTAATCTTGGCAGCCACTAAATTAAGGCACTATCTGTTAACACACAAGGTACAACTCATTGCAAAGATTGATCCACTCAAGTACTTACTCAGTAAAGCTGCATTGACTGGCCGCTTGGCCAAATGGGTGATGATTCTCAGTGAATTTGACATCGAGTATGTGGACCGTAAGGCTATCAAAGGGCAAGTTATTGCAGATCAATTGGTTGATGCACCACTCATAGGTGATCATCCCCTCATTTCCAATTTTTTCAGATGAAGAGATATTCATGATCACGACAGCACAACCATGGAAACTATACTTTGATGGTTCATACACTAGGCATGGCTCGGGGGCAAGCATTCTGTTTATCACACCTCAAGGTGACAGCATCCCAAAATCTTACAGACTCACATTTCCATGCACCAACAACATAACAGAGTATGAGGCCTTGATCACAGAACTCAAGCTAGCCATACAATGAAAGTTACAAGAACTACAAGTATATGGCGACTCCCAACTAGTCATTAGACAAGCAACTGATGAATATCAGACAAAGGATGACAAACTCATGTTGTACAAACAAATGGTGGACAAATTAAAGGCATCATTCACTACTATCACCTTTGAACAAATACCAAGAGATCAGAATCGAGCTGCTGACGCTATGGCTACTATTGCATCTCTCCTAGATCTTCCATAGAATTCAACACGCTACGAGTTCTTGGTCGAACAACTTTGGATTCCCGCTTATGATATCCCCGAATCCGAGATGATATGTCACCTTATCGGTTCTGAATCCCCATGGTACGGTGAGTTCTACACCTATCTTCGTGATCACACACTTCCTCCTAACCAATCAAATAACCAACGTAAAACTTTCATTCACCAAACCGCTTGATATATCATTATTGTTGAAACCCTATACTGATGCAGTCTTGATGGTACTCTCCTTTGATGTCTGGAATAGGATGAGATAACAAAGGCCTTGGAAGAGGTACATGAAGGAATTTATGGAACTCATGCAAGTGGCCCGACACTAGCTAAGAAGATCATACAAGATGGATACTATTGGCCATCAATGGAAAAAGACTCCTACTACTTTGTCAGAAAGTGCAAAAAATGCCAAGTTCATGGAGACCTGATACATGCACCCACACAGGAATTGCAACCAATCACAACACCATGGCCCTTTTGTCAATGGGGACTTGACCTTGTGGGTAAAATCCATCCATCTTCATCCAACGGCCACAAATTCATTATTACCGCCACTGAATACTTCACAAAGTGGATCGAAGTTGTTCCACTTACCCAAGTCACTGGCAAGCAAATCGCCTCATTCATCCTCAATTACATCATCTATCGGTATGGTGTACCCATGTCCATCATCATAGATAACGGTCTTCCTTTCAAAAATCAGGATGTCCATGAACTCTGTGAGAAATTTCACATCCAACACCGCTTTTCCACTCCCTATTACCCACAAGGCAATGGTCAAGCCGAAGCATCAAACAAGAACATATTGAGAATCTTAAAGAAGACAGTCAATGATGTCGGTCGTGATTGGCATGTTCAATTGAATCTAGCACTATGGGCGTATCAAACTAGCATTCGAACCCCTATAGGCGCAACTCCCTACTCATTGGTCTATGGTGCACAAGTTATCTTACCTGTTGAGGTCGAGATACCATCTCTACGGGTTTCCTTGCACAATCTCATCGATGATGAAGCATACAAAGTATCCCATCTCCAAGACTTAGAGCTACTTGATGAGAAACGACAAGCTGCATATAATCACCTCAAGGCCTATCAGCAGTGCATGAGCAGAAGCTACAATCACCGAGTTAGACCTCGTACATTTGAGGTAGGTGATCTTGTTCTTTGAGAGAATCCTCATAACCAACCCAACCGAGAACATCAGGGAAAGTTTGAATCAAACTGGCTGGGTCCATATGTTATCACTGTTGTCTTTGAGTCCGAGGCATATCAGTTGGCTACTTCAGAAGGAGAACCGCTAGCAGATCCGATCAACAACATGCACCTCAAACGGTTTTATACATAAGCTGCACAGAGCATCAGGCTCCCATACATACCGGCAAAAACATCAAAAAACATTCAGATAAATGTCCTAAAGAAAATACAAAAAAAAAAAAAAAAAATCAAAATAGTAAAGAGAAAAATCATGCATCCAAACGGTGAACAAACCACTCTGGTGGCACCTTGGGTAAGTGCGATGGTGAAAACCTGGCAAACAGGCACCACTCGTAAAGGCTATGGCTCCATTGTCTTTCATACTTGTTGCGATCACATTCACTACATTCACTCATCCATCAGTCCAAAACCATGGTTTGTTATTGATCTGCAATCAAGGATAGTACTTCATGCGTCTTGCATCTCACTTTTTCATAGTCATGCCTAAAACTGGGGGCAATACCCTTAACCTATTTGATGGAAGTGGATTCTACATTACTTGTGATTCATTGATTCTTCGTTTAAAACTATCTCACAAAATCCAAAAACATTCAAAACTATCTCACAAAATCCAAAAACATTCAAAACTGTCTCTCCAAATACCAAAAACATTGGAAAATTATCTCACAAAATACCAAAAACAATCATCAAAATACCAAAAACATTCAAAATCACAAAAATCCAAAAACATCAGAAAACGTCAAACAAAAACATGGCAACACCTTGTACATACTCATCCGAGTTGATACCAAACAAACATTGTGAAATACTCAAAATGATGATCACTTATCAAAATCAACCAAACAACCAACATCAACACACAAACTATCTTAACAAGGATGCATCCTTCCTTATCAAAACAAAGACAAGATGACATTTTCTTTGACAAGAAAATTCTATTTAAGCTATCAAAATACTTGATTGATTTGTAGGTTATTCATTCATTTATATATATCAGGTTCCTATGCTACTCCGGGATATCCGCAAGTGATTAAGAGTAGCCGAGATGGTTCCTGTGGCATTGTTTGTATGTCTCTTGCAAATTATTCCGATGAAGTTATGGGGCATGTACTAATGGTGTCTACGTGGGAAGTTCACTAAGCTACGTGATCTTATGCAAAATGCAGTCATAGATCACTACGGCTTGCTGACTACAGCGTATACCTCGACCATATGAGCATGAACCATTATCGAGGATCCATATTCTTTATTCTTTATATATGTTGTTTGCTTACAGGTACAATTCTCCATCTTTGGTTCCTACTGCCTCATCCATGCTCGATAATGATTTATCTCTTACTACGGTATGAACTTGTCTCAGGATATGATCGACAAAAGATCAAGGAGGACGTTCCAAGTCATGCATGAAAGGAGATAATCCTTGTCTATTCTGCAAGCAATACTCGGGTCAACTTGATCCATTATATCAAGTTGCTTGTATTAACTTGCTATATCAAAATCCATGTAAGGAATACTCTATTTTCTTACAACATTTTAAAGCTCAATGATGAAAAATAAAGCACTATGGATCATCATTCCATCTCATCTGTATATATTGCATTCTGTTGCATTCCATCCATCCATCCATTCATAAATAGCTACATATCATTCATACATAGTAATGACAATGGATACTCTATTTTCCTCTTCTTCCATAGGAATGCATCATAGGTCCTCCATTTCTTCTATCTAACATCAAACCCCACCCTCGCCCTCTCTATCTTGGTAATCAGCATCACATACCCTACATCATCTCCCATCAACCCAATCAAGCCAATTACTCTGTCTACACAGGCACATCGACTCACACACACCTAGACTATCAACAGATACTCTGATCAAGTATCTTCGGGTCTCAACAGGTAATCGATTATGGAAAACCTAGACTACAATAGGCATTTATCATAATGACCTAGTCTCAACGGGGCTGCTATGATTCACCACAACTATCCATCACACGCACACACTATCAATTGATCAACCAATCAAACACAATCATAACGGACAATTCCATCAATTGTCCAAGTCTCAACGAGTATTTTGCTTCAAATACCTTGACTTCATCAGGCAATTACATCAATTGTCTAAGTCACCATCAAGTCACTTTGATTCACTTACTCAGACTTTATCCTATCCAAGCGAACAACTGACATCAACTGTCATGCTTTGACTCGACCGGGGCAATTAAACCGATTGCACCAGATTGTCCAACCATTTTGATCAATTATATAGCATCAATAAAAACCGCAACACCACATTTGCACCATATCTCCTGCATAACCTATGGGTACTCACTGGCTTGCCATTTCTCCGTATTCACTCTATTTTTTTCCATTCTTTCACCATTATTGCTAATTTCTTCTATTCTACCTTCCCTCCACTTCTCGCTCTTTTTCGAGAGATCGCCCAATTTTTCAAAAAAAATCGGCCCATATCTCGAGGGGGCATACCACCCACTAAATTAACATTTATGGGGCATATTTTTTCACACCTATTTTTCTTTCTTTGAAACGACGCGATAAAATTGCACCGTCTCAAAGAGGGGCAAATGTAGTCACATAAATCTGTCCACTTAATTAAATGAATATTTAGTATTTATTTGATTAATTAACCATCAATCAATAATTAATTAAATTAATATTTAATTAATTCATCTTAACCCTCTTCTTCTATTAATTAAATAAATTATTCAATTTATTTGATTTAATTCACTTAACCAAATTCAGACCATTAATTAAATAAATAAATCATATTTGTTCAATTAAATCTTCTCTCACATTTAAATAAATTAATATTTATTTAAAACCTCCAAAATCTCATCTCTCGCATTTAAATAAATTAACATTTATTTAAATCACCTTTATCCTCCACCCACTTGCATTTTCCTACAAATGCAAGTTGCACAACTATTTGAAATAAATTATTTATTTAAAATCCTATTTATCCTCACCCACTTGAAACCTTTAATGGTTTCCCTTAAAGTCTTCAAACTTAATGGCTTCCTTCTAGAGTCTTCTCAAGCCTTTAATGGTTTCCCTTTTCAAACTCAATGGCTTCCTTCTATAGTCTTCTTAAGTCTTTAATGGTTTCCCTTAAAGTCTTCAAACTTAATGGCTTCCCTTAAAGTCTTCTTAAGACTTTAATGGTTTCCCTTAAAGTCTTCAAACTGAATGGCTTCCTTCTAGAGTCTTCTTATGCCTTTAAAGGTTTCCCTTAAAGTCTTCAAGCATTTAATGTTTTGTCTTCCTTTTTTCTCATTTAAATAAATTAATATTTATTTGAAATGCAAATTACACCATTTAATTGAAATAAATGATTTTATTTCAATTGAAAATCTCAAAATTCCTCCCACTTGCATTCTCCTACAAAATCCACTTGCATGCCTAAATCCCTTCTAGATTCTTCTAACTCCTTCTAATTAGCCTATCCCTATCCTAATCATTGTCACATTCCTAAATAAAAGGAAGTCACTTCTCAAAAACCTCCAAAGTCTTCAATAACCATTAAAGGCTTTATGTCTTCAAATGGTTAACCTCTAAAGTCTTCCAAACCATTAAAGGCTCTTACATAACCATTTATGGTTAACTCACCTTTTACCTTTGGTTAGAGACTTTCCTCTAACTTAACCATCATTTTGACTCATGGGTCTCTTCAAAGCATTTATTTTTTTGACTAAGGTAACCATCATGTCCCCTCAAGAATTCAATGCTCCTTATCTCTCCTCTCAAGCCTCCTCATGGTGACACTTGTCAACATGGGATTGGATTGAAAGTCTCACATGGATTGAATATCTTTCAATCCTAACCCTTGTTAAGATTGCTCAATCTTAACCCTTCATTTCCCCATTTCTTATATAAATAGAACCCTTCTCCTCAAGCAAAGAAAGGAAGCATTAGAGTATTGTTGTTATACTAGTATTAGCATAGAGATTTTTCATAGCATCACTATCTACACTTGCATAGCATTTGCTTATCATATTCAACCATCTTGAATCTTCATATGGCATCCATGGCTAGTGCTAAAAGCTGAGAGCTACACTCATGTGGAACTTGAAGAGGAGAGGAACAAGGGAGGAGCAACTATGAGCATCTTGATTAGCATTTGGAGGTGTATAGTTTATCTATTCTATGTTTGTATGCTTTATATTTCATGCTTAATATCTCTCTTGATATGTCTGTTTAGGATAATCTTTTGTTGCTAACACTAACGTTTGTTTCTTGCGCTCTTGTGTGTGTTGCCATCAAACAGATTTTCTAATCCTTTTTGCAGAGCATCAATATATTTTTTAACTTCTTTTAAATGTAATAAAATAGAATTTATATTAATAATTAAACATATTATTATTATAAATACTTTTATTAATATGTCTCGAAAATCAAATAGTAAGTATATATATACTTATCAAAACTTAAATAGAAAAGTTTATTTAAAAAAAAATTATATTGCATACTATATAAATTCTATTTAGTATGAAATTATTTCTAATTTCTAAAACTTATTTTTAGGAAGAAAAAGTAATTTTCTTTTTAAAAAGAGAGAAAAGAAGTTTCTTTTAAAATTCAATTAGAAACTTAAAATATAAAATTCATATTATAATTGCTTTTATGTGAAAAAGTAACCATTCTAAAGAAAAGTAAGAACTTTAATATAAAATAGTTTTTTGTACTTTCTAAAAAACTAAAACTCCTCCATTCCCACGTAAGGATAAAGAAAATTAAAATAGAAACTTAGCTTTTCATGAGTGGAAGACTTTGAGAGATGAATGATAAGATAAGAACTAATCAACTCATGTACTAAAAAAAAATACAAATTTCTTAAAAATAAGACATTTTTAACGTAAGAAAGAAAATTGATAGTTAGCATGGAAATAAAGTTATGATTGTCATATGGAAGGAGAGCATTCAAAACTATTACAGAGGCGATTCATTTTCTCATGTCTGAATAAATTGAGAGCTTGCAATGAAAAGAATGAAAAATAGGAATAACATTCAGATGGGAATATTATTTGTTTGGGACACAACAAAGAAAGAGAACATGAGCGAGGAGGACTGCTCTTTCATAGCTATGTTTATGCAAGTACAAGAATCAATTATTTTCATTGGCAGTTGCATGCATTTGTATTGAAAGAATGTTATCATACAAAAACTATGTTTTGCATGCTATTTAGATTTTAGTTGAAACCCTTTTATAGAATGTTAGAATATGATGTGGAATCTGGAATCAAATCTCACTAGTTTCCAAGTCTGCAAATAAAGAAATTGAGTTCTATACCTCCTTTAACTCTTGTAGTGAAAACTACATTTATTTAGACTAATACCAATCCCTGCAAGGGATCTTCCCTGTGCATATTATTTACTACTTCGATCTACCGGCACTTAAACGATATCAACACATGCCCCATGATTCTTCAAATTGCAAACATAATATACCATTTCTAAAATTGATGATTCTGACCTCTTTCCTAATAATGGGTGAATTTCCTTAGATGGTTCATGTACTCTTTTCTCAACCTCTTGAGTCTTCTTGACGCTTAGTATTCTAGGGAGATACCATTCCTTAAGGTGCAGACTGTGAATTTCGTTGAATGCTCTCTTCTACTTGTATCTCAATTTTTGGTGCATACCATACATTTAAGATTTCTTTGTTATATATTTGCATAGTGGTTTGTCTCTATGATTCTATGTTATAGTGAAAGTTTATTGCTAACAAGATTTTAACTTACTATAGGCATAAACTCTCACTTTCACCTTCAATCAAATTAGGGATAACACATGTAAATGAAAGTGTAGGAAGTATCTTTTGGGAATGTCAATAAAGTAATCTTGATCTTATTATAAGAGTGGTTCAAAGGTCAATCTTTAAAGTTATTTTAATTCTTTTGTTGAAATTAATAATAATTTGAGAATTTTTTTTCTTAGAACTAAGTGGTTACCCTAGTGATAGTCTCCCTTTTTTGTTGGGTTAATGATCTCATTATCTTTGCATTTTTATTTTTATCTTGAAATGTTGAAAGCATTGTGAAATTTGCGAGTTGTGAATACACTAGCTTAATTGGCTCTATGATGCAAGTTGTTTCTTACTTAGAACTTTTGCATGTTCTAACAAGATAAACATTATATTCAATGCTTAGAAACGGTATATAACCCTGTCCTTAGGATCAATATAAGTAAGAAGTCATGGGACATAGGAATAAGGGTGAGTTAACGTATTATATCTTTGAGTTCGTGATAATTGTAATTGAATATAGTCCTTATTGTTATTATAGATCACATGTGTTTTAGTGACTTGTTGGATATAAATTTTGCCCCATGATGACTTATTCTTTATATTCCCTTGACTAGACAATATAAATATCCTCATAGAACTATTGCATTGAGGTTATTTTTAGATCTTTTAAGTAGAAATGTATAAAGTGCATAGACCATTGTACTTGAGACTTGTATGCTCTTGTACTCTCAACATTTTGTTATGCATAATTGTGTTATTAACATGAATTGAACTTTAAAATGGGCTTTCTTATCAAACAAGTTTCAGATAGATATGCAAGGATTGTGCATTTATTTTCTTATAAGTAAACGGTCTCATCCCAATAACATTGGATTTGTAGTTATCCATCATACATTATATGATTGAGAGGGTACTCAAACTTGTGAATTGACTTCAAGTAGATAAGCAAAGTTGGTGCTTCTATCTGTTTTTGTGTGCTTATATGTGTTTTTGAGCTTATATATGATTGGTTAAAAGATGTGTTGACAATACTTTCAAGAGTCACTAGTATGATGTGCTCCTTTTATGAAATTCATGTATTAATTGATATTGTTGCATTAGCACTAGATGTAGACCTGTTACACAACACAAAATTTCATTATTCTTGTCGAATTTGTATTGTCAGTCTACCTCATGTTGGGTCGGGTATCTTTCGTATCATGAAATATTTCGAGGAAGTGTAACTACTTCGTGGTAGGGCGGATATGTGCTCCGACAATGTCCTCGCCCCTAATGTGATTGTGGGAGACAGATGCCAAAGTTCCTATCTTAGTGGTCTTCATGATTCATTTCTTATGTATTCTTATAATTGACCTTGTGGTCTATTGTAAAGGAACATGCTCCCATATGTTTAGCTTTGTTATAGGTTGTGTATTCAATCTTTATTTTGAAATGTAATTTTATGTCTCCATTCTTGTATATCTAGACATGTGGAATATTTAATGCTTTATTTTATGAATTTTTCTATGAATTATGTAGATTATATTATTTTGAAATTATGGAGGTCCTTACAATGGCATATTTTAAAGGTATATGTTTCCTTATGTTCTACCTTGTTGGCTTATGTCCTCTAGCCTTATGTCAAAATGTAATTTCATGTCTCTAATCTTATATATTTGAATGCACAACATTAATTTATGCTTGACTGTGTATACTTTATGGATAATGTTAGTTTGATATTATGGTGGTCCTTACATGCTATTGTTATGCACACTCCCCCTTAATGGAAACTCTTTATGGGGAAGCATTAAATTAAATTTGGAGCATATAATGCCTAAAGGTCTTATATTATGCCCTTTAAGTCTTACATCTAGGATTTAGCCAGTAGGTGGTGTCATGTACACTCCCCCTAAATGGCATCACCTAGAAGCCAATCACTATACATAGGTTTTTTAAGTGATGGCTAAGACTCCAATATATAGCATGTGCCCATTATCTTTAATGTGCTTTTATGATGGGACTGGAGAGAACTTTTATGATGAAATACTTTCACTCAGTGAGGTGCCCATGATCTTCATAGTGCTTTTCTCTCTTTAAAAATGATATTCTTTGGACGGAGTAAAATAACTTCAAGTTAGATGGTACTTTTACATATATCCAATTGAACTCTTCCATAAATCTTCAAATCCACATTGATTCTTCAAGAACTACTTTCATAGTTAACCCATTTCATTCAAAGAAACAATAGAAGTAGCATTTTTATTAAATATTGCACCATCCATGTAATAGTACCTACACCATATGTTTTGAACGCATATTCTATATTAGAATCACCAATATAGTTAATAACATAGTAATCAGTCAAACTTGATTCTTGGTGCAATGAAAAAACAATCTTATGCATTTATCATTTACCAAAGATCATATAGTATTCCCCATAAAAGTAGCAAGGAGATCAAAATATATTTTCATAAGTATAAGCATGAATAATTAGTTGTCTTGTTTAAAAGAAAAGTAGACATGTTACTACATATAGTAATGATCCATAAAAATTTAAGCAACAGGTGAGCTATCCTTTCAAGGCTAGCTCCCCAAACACTGTAATAGGGTGATAGCCACCCATTATAATGATCAATATAAGATATTTATTTATAAAAAAGGAATCAAATGCAACATAGAGCAACAAGCATCCTTGCAAAGAGATGTATACTCAAATTACGTTATATTCAAATCTCATCATCCTCAATATGATTGAGTCTAGAAGACCTCATCATTATAGTCTCTTAGGCAGTTTTTACATGCATATAGTCTCGTGAGCAATAAATAATTAAAATGTCTCATTAACAGTCACCCAATAAAAATGATTAATACAACTTATGTAGGATAAAAAAGACTATCTATTCATTTATGTGGTTATACCTACAACAAATGAGGCAACTTAATGTGATTATAAATTAATGTACAACATTAATAATTTTAAAAAAGAGGATGAATTAATGAGTTTTAAAATAATAGAAAGGGAACACCACGAGTTGTAAAAAAAAATAGCCTTACAAATGTGTTGATTAAGCATAAAAAAGTTTCCCATCAATTTTTATATCTTCAAATATATAACCTATTGAAATAATTAGTTTAGTATAGACTAATCTGCTCTAATACAATGTTAAAATTCTGATCATTATAAACAAGATAAATAAATAAGATGAGAATCGTAAAATCATAAATTTACACCTTACACAAGATATACATGCGGAAAACCTTTTCGAATAAAAAAACCCTATAAAGTGTCATTTTATTAAAACAATTACAAAATATAGTCTATAATAAATAGATTGAACCTAGGGACACGTGTCGTTACTTTCACATAGCCAATGGTACCTCTTCTACACATTGATACAACTCACTATAAAACTCCAAATTTGCACACTTTCAAATGACAAAGAACCTTCTTAAATATGAGAGGAAGGATGACTTCAATGGTCACAAAAGATGGCTTCACTAGTTACACCCTTTCAGTAACCCCCATTCATAAATAAATTAATAATCTAATAGTTATTAGATTACAATTGTTTCAAATGGGACACGCTTTTTATAACCTTATATTACAACAATAAATAAATGTTATAAGGGTATGACCCTTAATAACATTATGTTCTAACAATAATCTCATTCTAAGCTTTCCCATAATAATTGTGTTCACTACCCACCTGAACTACTCCTAAAGGAACTCATCAGCCTTTATGAATGTACAAAATATTTTCCCAATACAACCTAAGCCTTAACTTTCCAAAAATATTGAAAGTATGTCATAAGATTTACAAGGTAGATGGTACCTTAATCCGAAAAATATGGTCCCTACCTTTTTGTTATTGCTTGTTTCTTTCAACGTAGGGGGCACCTTGAGAATCTATCAATGCATATCATTTTTTATTTTTTTGGGAGGGTTATTCAGTATTATCCAGTCCCCCACCGCATTAAGAATTATCTTTGTTTTACACGATGTTTGGTGGCATCAGCGATTTTCTTCAGAAAAGAAAACCACTTTGGTTTTATACAAGTCTGAGAGCTTAATCATGGCAAAATATGCATGTAAAAATTGGCTACTGTGCAGTCTAATCAAATAAGCAAGAGCAAATTTGGTCAAGGGGGAATAGTTGAAGGGGAACGTGCTGTCAGAACACATTACCATCGACAAAAAAAAATCCAAGGCAGATGTAGATCTGTTCATATAAAAAGGAATCATTTTCTTAAATATTTACGATACAATTCATTTATTGGAAGAAACCTTTGTCTTATGCAAGTCAATAGCTTATTCCTGGAAAAATATGCATGTAAAAACTGCCTAAGAGACTATATTCAGTCTTATTGGATAAACAAGAACAAATTTAATCAAAAGGGGAACCTTTGAAAGGGAACATGCTATCAAACACATTGGCATCAACAGAAAAATCAAAAGACCATGTAGATCTGTTCATTATAAAAAAGAATAATTTTCCTAAATGTTTAGGACACAATCATTGATTGCAAAAAACACTGTTGGGAGGTGTATTTTAAGTTTTGGTGCCATCTCTACTTAAAATAATTGATGCCTCCCCATATGCACTGGAGGACTATCCATCCAAATCTTGATCACAAAACAAATTATAATCTATTTCAAACAACAATTTTACTCCCGTATCTTCTGTATTCCGGTCCAACGAGCATAGTCTACCCACCTGTTCACAAAGAAAATAGGAATACTCTTATCATATGCAGCATAAACTTGCTCTCATTTTAACTTGGAAATAGCCCAAGCTACATGAATGCATTTTTTTCTAATAAACTGAAAAACTTACATTAATGAGCCCAAGAACGTGTTTCCTGTTCTTACAGCAAAGCATAACATGCTTAGCACCAATTTCTGTTTATGAAACAAAGGTTCCAAAATCCTTTGCTCAATAACACCGGCCAATAATTGGTACCTAAATTAAAAAGCCAAGAAACAGTCGATGTTAAATTTACCAAGATCAACTGTATGAGAAATTCACTGGCAAAATATATTTGATAATATAAAATATACATTCAGCAGAAGTCTAACAACCTAGTCAAGCCAAGTACAGGACCTGCATACCAGACACAAGGATATGTTACAATTGTACTATTATCTGACTAGTAGAACCGTTATATTTCTGCAATTGCAAATTGCACTCCATCTAATGCATAAATCAATATCAAAATTTAAAGATCAATTGTCCAGATTACTATTCATCACTCCTACCCAATCACCAAATAAAGGAAATGTCACTTTTGCTTATTGGAAGAGATTCTCCCAGCTGCAAGTTCACCCGTCATTGATGACCCTGGACTGTCATCTTGTAGCTGATTACAGGAGATTCTTTGAGAACCAGAATGGCAGGGTGAAGAGAATTCAAGAATTTCTAGTAATTCCAGCGAGGGAATCACACATAGAAATCTGGACACAGTGGAGTCCCTTCCCGTGTTCATCAAGTTGCCCTCACACTCAAGATATGCTATTGACAGCCGCAACCTACAAAATAGTCAACATTTGCTGAAACAAGTCCTCCATGTGGGTTGTACAATGAATCTGCAGGCCTCTGTTGATTAAGGCTTTGGACAGACCCAGTCTGTATTGAGCCTGTCTTGGCAGCATGATTGCCTAACACCTCAACATTCAAGAAAAGATCCCAGGGAGCCTCCAACCTGAATCAGCCTGTACCATGCAGAATGTTGGTTAGAAGAAGTGAGGGAATGAGTTCCTACTGTCATTTTGTGCCTCATTTGCCCTTCCTTGCCATCAACTAGGTGTCTATCTAAAACCATCACGAGTTTGTGAGTTCCATGTTTTGCATTCAACCCATTGTTTACAACCAATCTAAGATATCCTAAATGGATCTCCTAGATGTCAAAAGATGGAAAAATCCATAAAATATTTAAATCTGGGCTGTTTCTGGTATTTTTTTTAGTGTAAGTGTTACAGTCGGCCTTTTGGAATTTGGGGGTTGTCCATACCTTCATAGCTTCCCTGTTGATCCTGTCATCCTAAGAGTATGCTCTTCGTCAAGTGTTTCTTTTTGGAGTTTCAGATCATGGCATCCTTGTTGAACTTGTCATCCCTAACATGCCTTTCCCCAAAAATCTGCTTTCCCCTTCTAAGTCATTTTTGTAAGAGTTTTGGAGTTTCTCATCCCCCAATACCATATATTTGGCATGTGGTATTTGTTATTCTCTAGCCTCAAAGCCCAAAAGTCATAAAGAATCTAAGTTCTTTGCATACATCGGACTTTCTCACCCATCCCTTCCCCTGGTGCCCATTCCCCTTTATCTCCACTTCTTGATCCCCAATATGTTGCACTTCAAAAAGTTCAAGGCTTTTCAAATTGGACTTTTGGCCTTACCCTTAATCAAGTACCTTTTTCCACCAACTTCGAAAGTCCGAAACTCCGGTGATTCTTCTAGGTCTTTTGGAGTCAAACTGTTGATCATTCCCTAATCAAGTACTCATTTCGGCCCAACCCTGAAACTCTAAAACTCCACCAACTGTTCTAAATAACCTTGCAGAGTAGGACTTTCACCCATCCCTTAACTTGGTACCAAGTTAAGCCTTGTCCAAAACTCCAATCTTAAGAACCTTTCCTTCGTCATGATTCCCATGTCAGCATCCCGACCTCACATCTCCCTCGGCATTAATTCCCTATCACCCCCGACTCCTCAATCCCCGTTCCTTTTCGGGATTTCAGGCTTTGCCTTCATGACATGCTTGTCGAACTTCCCTATCATAGCATGCCAAATCTCAAAACCCCATCATTCAAAGCCTGAAGATCCCAACTACCCTCGAGGTGACCCAGAACTGCCACTAATGCATCTATTATGCCCACCAATTACCAAATTAGATCTGATGGCACCCAAAAATCATTCTCTATGCAGGTTGGCAAAAATTCAAAGCAGAAAAGCGACGCTCAACCCATACCACAATTCAATGATTGATACACCATTCCACAATCTATTATTTTAGTGAATTTCTTGGACAATTTTCTGGTCCTTGCACTCAACTCCACAAACCATCAATGCTCCAAGATATCGCGAGGGCTGCAAAGAATGTTATTTCACATTTCTAGATGATCAAATAAAATCTCGAATGGACATTCTCCTGTAAAGTGCATTAATGAGTAGGATGGCTAGATCTTGGGCGTTCTCTACAATGTACCCATGGTGGATCACCGAATTAATTGCAGATTTGGTGCTCTCCTTCAAAAATATTAAGGACCCAGCAATCTTCATTCAACAATCAGTTCTCAGATCAAACAGACCATAGACAAAATAGAAAAACATCTTTATAATATTTTTTCCTCTTTCTAAAAATTGTTAAAGAAACTTGTTCAAACTTTGCAACCAATAAAAGAAGTTTTTTACCTTTTCTCATCATAATTGTATGTTGTGTATTCTATCACTTGACAACATGGTTTGTGGATCCTTTTACTTCCCTTGCAATTATGATTAGGTGTTCTTACTTTCATGTACAAATGATCTTTTGCCTCCCTTGTGAGATGTATGTTGTATATGCTTAGCCGCAGAAGTTATTTGTGGATTTCTAGTCCTTTAGAACCTATTTCAAGGTCTATTGTGGCTATTCCTCCCTCTTAATGCTTGTTGAACCCCTTACCTTCATAAATGCTTGCAGGACCTGGTGAAAACATAGATTTGTTTGAGTTTGCAAGTTTTTGCAAGTTTAACATGCTGTTATGAGTATTGATGAATAGCTTCGGTCAATATCCTTCAGGGCCGACGATATAACTAATTGGCCTAATTGGCCTATCGGCCTTAGACCAATTAATAATATCGTTGAATATTAAATGGTTAAGTAAGCAAACACAATTTGCATATATCAATAATGTAATCATTCCTTAATGTGCCGATTTATATAAATCCCGCCAACCTTTAAGAGACGTGTTAATATAACTGATGCATAATTATATTATAACTAATCTTCATTCATGGGACATGTTGATTAGAAGCCGACCCTTGGAGGAGTTGTGTTGGTTGAAGGCACATCTGATCGGGTATATATATGAAGTTTTGTATCCCTCTCTAAAACATATCTAAGGACACACTCATATAACAATTCGTGGACATTCTACAGACATTCATTTCTTCAGCAGTTTATTGATATTCTACAGCAGATAGAAGACTATCTACAGCAGGTTGAGCATCAACTAAGGAATTCCGATACTTTATTGCAGATCGTATATTCTCTATATTGAATTGTTGTCATATATATATAGCTTCAAGAGTGAAGCAAATTCTTTGTAAAGTCTCTTGAGATAATTGAGATAATAAAGACATATTTCATTGCTGGGTTTTTCACCTTCAAGAGGAAGGTTTTCCCAGGATAATATCTGTGCATTTGTGTGAATTATTGTGTTATCTAATCTGATCATAAAACATACCAATGAGCAAGGAGAAAATTAAATCTTGGTGCATCACTGTTTTTCACTTTCAGTTGTTTACCTTATCCCTTTCTCTATGAATTATTAGAGTAGGATTAGACATTAATTTTTATCTATGTTGAGTTGGATCAACACTTACACTTGGACATAGAAAGGAACCAGCTTCTCTAGAGGTTTGATCTCAAGTTAAACAAGGTGCCACTTTTGAAATATCAACTCCATCATGTTTCTGAAATATTGAACCAAGTTCAATAAGGGTGCAATTTCAGCTAACAATGTTCCATGATTCTGTCAATCTCACTAAAGATAATATCAAGCATAGTTCACAAACTTATACTCGACTCAAACTTGGCAAACTCAAAATTTAAAAACTCTACTACAAAAACTCAGGAAAAACTTGGGAGCTTAAAAAATGCATACAGAAAGAAAGTGTAAGATTTTCACTCTACAATCATATTTCTTTGTCAATTGATTGCATTTTAGAACATGGTTTTAAGTATACAAGCATTTTTAGGGCATTCTTTTCAATATACAATCGTGTTTTTTAGTCTTTAGTCCCATTTTAGGTCATGTTTATAGTATACAAGGATTTCTAGCACACCTTTTTAGTATATAGTCACATTTTTCAATGTATAGGCATTTTAGGGCACAATTTTTTGGGCAATTTTTTCCCACGTTTCAGCAAGTCACTAGTTAACCCTAGAAAACCTCAACATAAGATGTTTTATATGAGTTTCCAAAACTATGATACCAAGCATGTTGAATGGTGGTTGTACTTTGTGATGTCATAAATTTTAGTAATATTGATTTGTGAACTTTAGCCAATTTCCGCGTTCTTCCAAAAGCTTCTTGGTGTGTTGGGAAAAGCTCCAAACTTATTGAAATGCTCAGGGTTCGTCATCAATGAATTTGTTTTTTGTCAATGAGCTCAATTAGCCTTGGTGAGTCTAGTGATGCTTTCAGAATCGATTTCTGACCTTTTGTGTGCTCTCCAAATTTCTTGGAGGAGCAGTCTATTTTAATAAGCCACCTGGTTGGCTCCGATCATCATCCCAAGTGTTCAACATCATGTCGGTATGATCAGAGTTTGATTCCAATACAGTTTCAGTGCTTTCAGCAACTTGGGTGAGTTATTGAGTTATTAATTAATATTTCACTAGTGTTGTCTAATGCTGAGAAATTATGAATGGACAACTTCGCATAATAGCTCATTTTAAAGATGAGGATGTGTGTTCTATTATGGACAATAGGTTAGGAGCTCTTTGCACATAAAAAATAATATAATTCACCTAAAAGGTCCTTCGAGGGAAAAAAAAGGGAATTATTTTATTTTTAAATTGGTATTTCCCCTCCGATTAAATCATAAACTTGTGGATTTGATATTGTTGTGCTACTGGAATTAACCTTAGTTCGTCCAAAGCTTTTTGAAGATGAAAACCCTCTTGGCCTTGCAAGTTTCAGGGAGTAAAATCCCCCTAACTAGCTGAGTGGTTCCATACAAGGATCACCATTGTGCTTCAAATTGAAGCTTTCAGTTTGAATTGCAATTATAAAGATCTTTGCAGTGTTTTGATGTTGCAGATTTTTTATGTGCTGTGTCGACGAATGCTGGATTGTACCATCATTCCATGCCAGGCCATTCAAACTTGGAAATGCAGGTATAAGGAGGTTTTGATATATTTTATTGGTTGTTTGATTGTTATTATTCTTCAATTTGCAGCTTGTACGACATATGGTGGGTAGATTGCAGACTTTGAGGACCATACCACATGCTGGGCCTTGTCTATAAGGGTTTGATTTCATATAGTGAAGCGCCTAGTTTTGTGAGGGTTTTTAACTTGGTGTGGAATCACCCCAATCAACGTATCATATTCTATGTGTAGACACCCAAACTTGTCATGTTTAAATTAAATAAATATTTTGTTTATTTAATTATCTAAGCCTAATTCTTCTATTAATTAAATAAATCTTTATTTATTTAATTAATTCATTTATCCTCTTCTAGCCTTATTTCTCATTTAAATAAATACATTTATTTATTTAAATTATTCTTTTCCTAAATTAAATAAATATTTTTATTTATTTAATTATCATACTTCTTCTATTAATTAAATAAATCTTTATTTATTTAATTAATTCATTAACCTTTTCTACACATGACACATGTCATTCATCTCTTAATTCCTACACTACCTACCTCTTTCATTATTTTGGTATTTCTTTTACCTACCCTCTAATCCTAGCCGACCTCTCTTTTTACACCTCTCAATCTTAACCCTCCATTTCATATTGTGTCTTCTATTTAAGAAGATGCCTTCTTCATTATCAAACCCTAATCGTTCATGCGAATCACTCATGCTAATGATCTTTCATGCAACTTGCTACACTACGATCCTACTTGCAACCACATTCCGTTCTTTGTTGAACTCTTGTGCATACAAAAATCTGAGAGCAAATATATCAAGCAAGATCAATGGAGATAGGAAGAATGGAGATCAAAACCCTATTGGACATGTGATGGTATAATCTTTGTGATTTTGTTTTATTTTGCATTGTCTTAGGTAATCTTCATATGTTATGGTGGATCTTTGTTGATTGTTAGGCTAGGGTTTAGTGGTTGGATTCATTTAGCCTTTCAATATTGTTATTATTGTTATCCATTTTCACCATATACACTATGCATTATCGTGGTGGAGAAACGGTTACACGGTGAGTTTGATGAAGTTATTGCTGTTGTACCTGTCGTACCAGCAATAAGAATTACTGTTTCAGACTTATGTATGTCTGATTTCTATATCAGACTGATATATATCCTTATTTCATGTTGGGATTTGTTTTGAAGAAGTTATCTTGTTAACTGTCTTAACAAAATTCTGTCCTTCCTCTGCATTCCCACCATTTCCAGTTGATTGCTCATTTAACCCGATATCTGTAATAACCACCTTAGATTTTTATTTTTTTTTGTTTTGAAAAAATTGCATAAATTGAGAGTAAGATGCAATGCAGAATCCTTCCCATTTTCTGATCACCCAGATCCCGGAATGGGCAAGGTGAGATATGCAATGACTGAATGGAAACCAAAATTGAACAGCTATTTGTGGATCGCTTCATTGACCATAATGTTGGGTTTTCTTTAGTAGAGCATCTCAGCATAGATCAAGAAAATGCGATGACTAGATATGTGATTGTTAAATGGCAACCAAAATTGAACAGCTATTTGTGGATTGCTTCATTGACCATATTGTAGGGTTTTTGTTAGTAGAGCATCTCAGTTTAGATCAAGAAACTGTTGGTTTATTCTACACAAAGAACTTGATTATGACTAAGACTGCTAATATGATTTATTCATTTCTGTAAAAGGTTATTATTTCAGCTTTATAGCTAACAGATTGTAACCTCATTGTTTATTGCTCCAAATTTTGATCTAGTGATCCAAGGTACTGGTATCTGATTAAGACTATGGTTAGTAGGTTATTATTTTAGCTTCATAGCTAACAGATTCTATCATCTTTGTCTATTAGAAGCAGTATAAACAAAAAAATCTGATCTTTTAGTTATAGTCTTGTATGTGGATGACCTTGTCCTTGTAGGTAATAGCAAAAAGCTTATTAAAAGGTGCAATCTGGAGTTGGCCCCTGAGTTTAATATGAAGTATATCAGCCTCGTGCACTATTTTCTAGGTCTTGCAGTGTGGCAAGATACAAGGGCAGTCTTCCTAGGTCAATAAGTGCATGTTAGAGATTCCATAGAAATTTCAGATGATAGATTGTTAGCTCCTTGCTACTTGAATGGTTCTGAATCTTAAGTTGACTATTAACTCAAAATTAGCTTTGGTGAATCCTTTAGTGTAAAGACAGTTGATAGGTCTCCTCCTGTATTCATTGAATACTCAACCTAATATTTTCTCTACAGTGAATATATTGACTCAAATCATGGTTGAGCCAAGGCAAACTCAATAGACTGCTGCAAAACATGCGCTCTAACATTCAAAGGGCACAATTCATTATGGTTTAAAATATGTTGGGGATGGAGAGCTAATGCTACATACCTTTGTGGATTTAGGCTAGGCAAGTGATGCTAGTGCTAGGAAGAGCACTTCAGTTTTGTGGTTTAGCTTGGGGTTGGATATGATATCCTAGTTGAACAATAAGCAGGCAATAGTGGCATTGCATAATACATAGTCTCCTCGGCTAGTTGTGAGCTTATTTCACTTCACAAGTTAAATAGAAAAAAATTACTAATCAAATGTTGGACCTAACAATAGTAACTGTGACAATCAAAGTTGCATCAAACTCTCTGAGAATCCAATGTCTTATGGTCATTCCAACAATACAGACATCAGTGCCATTTCCACAGAGACGATCAGAAAGGAGCCATAGTTGTTAAGTATATATGCTCATTTCACAGGTTTCAGATATTTTGACAAAGTCTTCACCAAAAAGGAAGTTTGAAATACTGAGGGACAATCTAAGCTTGACGGGTAACACCTTCCTCCCAAAGAGGGTGTGTGTTGCTTGGCCGTTGTTCTCCTTCAACAGGGCACAAAAATCAGCAGGTTTGTTTTATTTCTATCCTTAGCTAACAATAAATCCTGTATTTAGCATGAAAATGTTTTTCTTATATATAGAAGGATTATAAAGATTAGCTGCTGTTCTTATTTCTAGTACAACGTATCTTATATCTTTTGTTTTATTTGCTTTGTGCATCAGATTTTTAGAACAGAGCTATTTAGCCTATTTTCCTAAACTTGACACTCCACTGAGATGGGTGTTTAAAAATCCTAGAAGCATCTCTTATTCTATAAAAGAGGCGTAACGCATATAACTGAAAGCAGGGCAGAACATATAGAGAGAGTAATTTTGAGTGCAGTGTAACCTTTCAGTTTAATAAAAAATAATTTTTTAAGTGTTTGCTGTTCATATTTTCAGCAGTGTTTTTGCAGGTTATAATACTCAGATCTGCTGTTTTCATTTTAGATTTAATTTACAGTCTGTTTTTATTGAAGTTTTAATTTACAGTTAAGGATCTGTTTACCAGGGTCTGAAAGTTTAACATTCAGCTGGCTCAACAAGAAGTTTGACCAGGTATGTTAGTAGCTATAACTTGAATCATTCACCCAGAAACATGAAAATTGAAGCATATATCAAGAAAAATAAACTTGTGGTCCTTACTGACTACGTAAGCACCAATGATTTTACTGACACATTGACTCACATTTTTTGTCCATATTGCTAAAGCTCTTGATGTCATGTTAGTTGTTGCTGAACAAATTTGTTAAAGAAATTGTTATAAGGTCACACTCGCTATAAAAGATTATACAGTTTATAAAACTTTCTATACCTTGCCTCTTGTTACAATTGATATGGCTTTGGATATTAATAGTTTACAAGAATGGAATACATTTATTGTGAATTTACAAAAAAAATTCCTCAGTTTTAGCTGTGCAAATTCAGAATTACACAAAGAATTTATATCCCCACCAACTAAGCTGGATCATCTAATAAAATGGAAAAATGGTTTGGGAAGGATCTCCAAAAATTGTAGCCAAGCATCATACCATTCAAGTACTTGTGAAGAAGGCATATAACACATATCTTATCGAGTATTTCTATCAAGAGAAGGATTTAGGGTAATGTCATTTTTCATGGCTTTGCATCCTTCTTTCCCTACCCCTTGGGCGCAACGCATTTCAAGCCTTCATAGTTGTAAAAATAAATTCCTAATTGCATCAGTCAAAGGCTTTTGGCATGTCCACATTAATAAACACCTTTAATCAGTATTGATTAAAAAGCTACTGACATAAAAATCTATTCATTTCATTGGACAGATTTTTATAGCTATAACTGATTCAGTATTGCAAACAAAAAAGGCTTGATTCTACTTTTCTAATGGAATTTATAGTTTATGCTTATAGTACGACTAAAGATATCATTCAGATTACGTAATGCACCAGCTAAGTTTCAAAGAGTGATGGCATACTCGTTTAAGAAACTAGATACAGGTCCAGTAGATAGTTTCTTAGCAACTAGTTAATAAAGAATGAACTATGTACATTAATTCAAAAAAGGTATGCATGGATACGTGCACAAGTGTTTTTTTGTTTAGCATGGAGAAGTTAGTGATCATGGATTAGCTCCTGAAACAGATAAAATTCCTGTAACTTAAACCACAAATACAGTGACTATCTGAGGCATGTGGGCTATTACAGACAATGCTGCATAGAGATTGTGGTAACTGGTAACTGTCACTATGAAATGAAGTTAGTCACTGAAATTACTGACAAGTTGACAACCATAAACACGTCACACTTTACCTTCAAACACCAATCCCTTAAAGCTGGACAATCCTGAACATAATCTTGTAAACGCGTATTATATCCAAATAGCAACAAGCTTCACAATACAACAGAATGGAGGGAAATCAACAGGGCTACACTTTTACATCACAATCATCAAAAAGTAATCAACATACCGTAGGTTGCTTGAAACTGCCATATATACTCCATAGGCTACACTTGTGGATATTACTGGCACATCTTCTGCTTCCCCAGCAAATTCTTTATCAACTGCCTTTCTTGCATTTATCAATAAATTTGTTGCTCCCGTACCAATCTGTAAATAATTAACTAGCATGTTACAAACTTATCTATGCAAGCAAAGGTGCAAAAAGGATCAAACTTACTCTCTTTTTCAAACTTTATTGTAGTGAAGTCTTTTTCAAACCACAACATCAAACACAAATAGCCTGACACCAACACCATAGTTAAATATACATTCACTTGATGTACTAAAATTGCTCAAAAGAGCAATGACATCAAAGTAGGGACTCATTGAATTGCCTGTCCTAATGGCTTCCATATCTCCATTATTGGTAACACCTATATAAGTTATATTCCAAATGCTAGCATAGTTGCACAAAAACCAAATTAAGTGACCTTCCTGACATTTCTCATGATTACCTTCAGAATGATATGTTTCAATGTCTATAGCCTTCCAACTTCTTTACAAGTTTCCAGTATCATCTGATGTCTTGAATACTGGATCAGCAAAAATCTTGACATTGCAAAACGAAGATGAAAATCTAAAGACATTTGTATCCAGGGCTGTACTTAGGATGGGAAGACTTAAACATAAGGAATGGCAAAAAATCTATCAATGTGGTATGTTTGGGAAATTGTCAACGTTTAAGCCTTAAAACTTATGACCACATAGGTGGTCTTGTTATCCGTAACAATTAAATTATAGGTTTCTCCTTAGAGAAAAGCATACAAGTGGTCAATAAAGTTCAAACCAAATTAAGTGAAGCTTATGTTCTAGATTTCTCTTTAGAGAACAGCATATAAAAGCTCAATTGACCAAATTGAGTCAAGCTGTTATCAAATGTAAGATGGAAATCAGCATAGCATCATGATCCATAATACCATATCATACATCCAATCAAGAAAATTATTAGAATAGCCATGATAAAATAGTAAGCCATCGTGGATATCATCCTCCACCTGCTACAAGTCTGAAAAGCAATATACAGGCTAGATCCATTGCAAGGTAGCAAGCATGGAATGAACGGACCTAAGTGAGAAGTTTCCATGTCTGTATGGCATATCGGAAATCTACATTTTATCAGCATCAACATCTTGAAGTAACTTTTCTATGGATATCTGACAAACCTTCAAGGTTGATTTTAACTGTTTTTTAAACACATCAAAAATTTAAGCTAATATAGAATTCCTTGTTCCTCAAATGTACAATTAAATCAAAATGCTAAAAAAATAAACTCCTAAAATTGCAATTTCCTTGCCTTTTTATTTGTCAATCCTTAAACACCAAATGCATTTGTGGACTAAATGACGTGCAATAGATGAGCTTGTCCTACCATCTAGGATACGACACATCATTTGCATTCCAATTGCTTTTGTACAAATTATCCACTGCCACTAATTAAAATCAATCTTAGGGCCTGACACATGATTTAATTTGAAAGAAAATTAACCAAGATTCATGCATAACTAAATTAAGAGCAAATATCTTAAATGCATGATTCTTACCAAGGATGCTGAGGTTCCCACACAGAACAACTTTGCTCCATTGCGCTGCAAGAATTCAACACTGTTGAGTTGCCAATAAATAGAAGTTCTCTACTTTCACAAACATGTTAACTTAAATATAAGCAATAGCTTTAATAAGTAAACACCAAAAAGAAACAAGAAAGATATATTGCTAGATTCTTACCACAATTGCTCCTACTCGTTGAAGTAAGGAATAAGATGTGCCTCTCAAAGCAACCTGTAGATCATTAAAAAGCATTATTCTTCAAGAATGAAAAAGAATAGCCAGTTCTGTGATCCATGTTCCTGTCATCAAACCCTCCTGTCAATAGCACTCACCTGGAAAGCATTATCTGGACAGTTGTAAAAGAATTTGCTAATCATTCCAGCTTCAAGAGCAAGTGCCGGACGGAGGGAAACAGTAGGGGCAGGAAGCCATACAAGCATAAAATCTGCAACTATGGCCATAACCTGAAATCAAAACAATATAAAGTGCATAAGAACCAAAAATGTGAAAAGATTCCGTGTGACCTGACAACTTGAAATAATGGTATCTGGATAGGAAAAAAATCGAATACAATGAAAATGCAGTACTGTTACTATATGTGAAAGTGAAGAAAAATATATACATTAACTACAAAAAGAGTCAAAAAAATAGAACTCAACACAACACTTAGCCTCAGATTTCTTTTAGAAACAACTATCATTTAAAAGTACACACATAAAGTGACATATCCTTTAGGGATAAAAGCAGCCGCTAAACTTCAAGTTCAGTATGTTATGAACAAATTACAATGTAGAAATCGCACTATAGCTCAAGTAATGCTAACAATCGCACTGCAACAGCTTTGAATCAATCCAAAAGGAAAGAAACCTTAAAAAATGTTCAAATACTGCTAACATACATTGTAACAAGGTTAGTTATTGTAAGCTACACTTGAGTGTAGCAAGAGGTATTCGTTGTGAATGGATGGTTTACATATCTTAATAACAAGCTTTGATCTCTAAAGGCATAGAAGCACTGTCATTATAATATCAAATTTGTATAAATATGAACTTTCTTAGTATTTCTTTTATTAGTTGTGCTGATCCTGCAGTATTATCTTAACTTTCCTTTCACTCTACTCACCAAATAAAGTGATAGGCCTTTCTCACGCTGTTCAATCCCAGAGAACCACATAGAGTCAGACCTTCCAAAGGATCAAACCTGTATGAGAGTAGGTTTATAGACAATCTGCACACCTGAAGTTGGTATGTAATAACAACCCTGGATTTACTTTTTTAGTTTTTTGCCATATAAGCATCACCATAAACCAACATTGAATATTATTAAATTAGCTGTCACCAAAGCTGATATATCTTTCAGTGCTGATCACAAAAACTGAGCAATAACATTGGCATATACACTTCAGCATCCAACACCAACTAGCTGGAATAATACACTAACACTAATCTACAGCAAGATAAATTGAAAATGAGCATGATAGAGAGCATTGCAGGTCTTTCATAACATGAATGAGCAATTACAGGACCGCTGCTAACAGTTGCAGGTCCAACCAGCAATGTAACTCCTCAAAACTCCCACCAGCCTTGCACAGATTGCCTCCTCCAAAGACGACCCAGCAACTTCACAAATACCCAACACTATTAAATAGCCTCACGACAACAAATGAACAAAAGTTTGCAGATCTGAACGTTCCCTTTCAATCATACCCATCACCAACAGGGTGCTGAAACAGAAGCGGCCAGCAACAATAATTCAAAAACTCATCAAATCTCAGTTTGTTCAGTGCACAAAGATCTGAATACAGTAGAATATTATGAAGAAAATCCCCCAAAACCCTAGGCATTTAACTTATCTTTTCTTTAAAAATTTAAGTTTAATTTGGCATTTACTAATATATTATTTATTATTATGCATTGCCTGCAGTTATTTTGAGTTCTCATTATAGTTCTAAAATTGTTTTTAATCAAAATGTTCTCAGCAATTTCAATGCAAGTATATATATCTTTTACATTTATTCTACTGGATGTTCATAGATGCAGCCTCAGATTGCAAGTAGGTGGATATGCTGGTCCAAATTATCTACAAATACAATTTTGGGACCTCTTGTGTTCATGCATTGAACAATGCACTGAAAGAAACTGTCAAAGTAGATTGGATCAAACAAATAGTCTTGGATGCTAAGGACGTGCAGATGTTTATCTACAACCACCACACATCCTTGGCAAGTTAGCACTATTCACTATTCAGGTCTTTTTATTGGAAGGAATTTATCAAACCTATAGAGACACATTATTCTAGCTACTTCATTCTATATGCACTTAAAGAAGCTGGCAAGGTAGATTGGATCTAACAAATAGTCTCGGATGCTAAGAATCTGCAGATGTTTATCTACAATCCCCAGACATCTTTGGCAAGTTAGCACTATTCACTATTCACTGTATTCAGGTCTTTTTTATAGGAAGGAATTCCTCAAACCTATAGAAACATATTAGTCTAGCTGCTTCATTCTATTGGAAAACATTATTGATGTTCAAGAAGCTTGACATTGATGATCATGTCTAGGGAGTGCAGAGCATGGAAAGAGCCCAAGATTGATATGGAGAAGGGTGAAGGGTCTGGTGGCTGCTGAACGCTTGGAATCAAATCAAGTATATCATTTCATTTGTTGTGATAGTGATTCATTAAGCTGACATAGACTCTCCTAAGAGTGGAGAGACTAATAAGACTTTTGGCAATATGCTTGGTAAGATTAGAGCAAAAATTCAAATGCTAAGCACCGCATCTTAGAATTATATCATAATAATCTTCTTCCCACATTCAGCATAGGTGGGAGCAAACTCTCCTAAACATAGAGCAGCATGTGCAGTGAATCCCAAAGAAAACTCCTAGGTGTGTGAGCAACTCCAATTGATGATGATGTGAAAAAGGGTTTCATAAAAGCCTTGAAAAAAATTGTATGCTAACTGAAGGGAATGATAAACATAATCCCACTTGCTATTAATGGAAGAGTTACTACAAAGTTACAAAATCTAAAGCCATTCAGCAGAGAAGAGCAAATAAGACAAAATTTACCCTAGTTAACCCTTTCAGAAAAAAAATCAGCAGTCAATAGCATTATTCAAATTGCATTCACAGTAAAATATTTCAATACAATAAGAATCAAGTTTGTGCTATTCAAGAAATCGTAAAGATGCAAAAGCTTTAGGTAGCTACAACCACCAACTTCCTAGAACAATTTCAACAACAATTACGTACTCCAACATCATCTGTCCATCAAATCTCCAAACTCAGCATTAGATTTATAACCAAAACCAACTTCAACTTGAACACCTAAATTCATGCAATAAAGCAAGATAAAGCAAAAGCCACCTTTCAAAAATAACAAGCTTAAAAAAGTTAAGTTGACTTGCAAGTTAAAGCAAACATATAATGCAAGCAAACTCTACTCCCACAAAACAAGGAATTGACCCGACTTTAGCTTGTGTACAAGACATGCATACTTAACATTCTCCAACTTGTTTACATTGCAAGGGGAACTACAGCAGCATAAAATAACAAATAGGAGCAGCAACATGCATCCAATCTATACCAATGGTATTTCCTAGTGCTCACTGACTTCATCAACAAATCCATGTCATTCTCCAAGGTATCTAGATTCTCAATGATTACCCTCTTGTCCTCTACCATGCCACAAACAAAATGATATCAAACATCAATGTGCTCTGTCCGTGCATGAAACATAGATTTCTTGGCCAAACAAATAGCACTTTAACTATCACATCAATCTGGACTTTACCATGTCTCAAGCCCACATCTAAGTATAACCTCTAAACCCAAGCTACCTCTTTACAAACATTCAGTAGCCGCAATGTACACAACTTACCTAGTCAAAAGAACAACCAAAGCTTGTTCTTTGTTCATCCAACTCACTACACCACCAAACAACAAAACACATAACCTCTAGTAGATCTCTTGCAATCAATGTCCCTAGCCCAATTTGCATCTATGAAACCTAGTATATTTAGCACCTTGCCCAATTCAGGTCCTCCTTCGTAGCAAGTACAATACTCTAAAGCAATTAAAGTGTCAAAAAGATATTTGAAGGCCTTTTTACTAGCAATCCAATTATTTGCTCAGGTTGGACATAAACCTACTCAAAATTCTTATTGCCTAGTCTTGTACAAACCATCACATACATTAGGCTTCCAAAAGCACTAGCATGCAGAACACAACTAGGCTTCCAAAAGCACTAGCTCACATAACACAATAAGCTTACAAAAGCACTAGCACATGGAACACAACTCATGTCCTCTATCTTATCTTTTGTCTTACAACATTGTTCAACTAACAATTTAGCACACAAGAATAGGAAAATTCATTGGCTTACTATCCTACATTTTAAACAACTATAGTAAGCCATTGTTCATGATCAACTAGGAGGTCTTTCATCATTAGCTTCCATAGCTGAAAACTGATTCTATTGAATTTTTCAATTTCCATTCTTCTAGAAGCACTAACTATTTCTCTATACCTGAAAAAGATTCACCTATAGAAAAATCCCACTAAGACCAACGATTAAGAAACAAGGGTTTACGCTTTTTAAACAAGGATCAAGAGTCGATCAAGCTCTAATAACAAATGAAGGAAATGATGAAAATAATTCTAACTTAATAGAAGATAAATAAAAAATAACATATAATTTGCCCTAGGAAACCCTTTCATGTAAAAAGAAGAAAAACCCAACAAACAGTAGCACTTTTCAGATCGCATTCTTAGAAAAATATTACAAGACAATATGAATCAGTTCTGTACCATTTGAATTATCTTTGTCAACCACCAGCTGACCAGAGCAAAATTAGTCAGTCCAAAGTCATTTGTCCATCTTATCTTCAAACTGAGTATTGGATTTATAACCAAAACGCAACTTGAGCACCCCAACTCATGCAACAAAGCAAGATAAAACAAAAGCCTCCAAAGAATGACTAGTACTAAAAGCAAACTTGCAATGCAAGCAAGCTCAACTCCACAAAACAAATAACTGAATTATCAATTCAAATAACTCCCATCAAAAGTGCACCGACTTCAGCTATCCTGAGTGTGAGTTACAATGTTTACAACACTTGCAAGGCGTACAACACACACACACCTAACCGAACACTAGTTATGAGGTGTAGATATTGAGATAAGAGTGGGTCAAGTTTTTGTTGATCTTATTGGCTTCTCCAAATCAACTATAGAGGATTCACATACAATTGCCTAAACTAAACATGTTGGATGGTGGCAACTTATAGGTAGTCCTACTCCGTCCCTATGCATGATTGTCGCCTACCTTCTACAGTTCCTCTACTACTTAGAGGAATTGGCCTATTTGTAGCTTCATCCACTCTATCAAGAGAAGCAGGCTTACCTCTCATGGAAAGGAGAAACTAGTAGCTATGCATAATACCTTGCATCTCTTAAATTGCAAGAGGATCAAGTACAAAGAGACTCCTACAATGCAATGGGATGTTGAACTTGAGGAGCCTTCACTACTTCATGAAGACAGCAGATAACTAGCATTAATCGGTGTTCCTTTGGAGCAGCTACATAGTTCATAGTCAGAAGGTGATAGTGAATTATGGAGACACAACTAATGCTCAATTCTTCATAAAAGAGCTCAAAGTAATGATAGTGATTGGGCATTGCCATTTGGCAATTTGCCATTTTGGAAGCTGTATTAAGTCGAACATAGCATATTGAGTATTGCATACTCTAATGATATTGGCATAATACATAGAAGTTTTTCATTTTAACATTTGCAATATATACTTACTACTAATAATGTTTCATCTAAATTTTAAATATTTCACATTTCATATCATAAAGTTTTAGTTTTCAAATGTTTCCAAACTTTAATATATATATAAAAAAAATCCAGGGTCCAAATTAATTAACCTATGTAAGAAGTTAGGGAGTTCAACCAACAGTTCAAGTGATGAGCTATATTCTTCACAAACCACTCAAAATATCTAAGGTCCCATCAGCCAATGTAGGAGGTTAGGGAGCTCAACCAATGAGTTGAGAGGTGAGCAAACCACTCAATTTCGAGCCAAATTTGAGCACGTGCAATGGGCAACAACTCAACCAATACCTAAAGGAGAGAACCCCCCCACATTATTCAACCAACGCCAACCTAATATAATTGGGAGAGGATTCGTCCGAATTACTCACCAAAAATCCAAGGACCATGCTCCTAACATCTGGGCCGGTTTGACCAATGCCAACACCCCTGTCCCTTATCATATTTGTCATACCTGTTTCAAAAATCTCAAGGAAAAACTTCCCATACAGAAACCCACCCTCATTTCTGAAACTTCATGTATCATAGATTCAAAAAATAGTTTTAAACGTCAACTCAAATGGCTCTTTTTTGAAACAATGATGTTACAGTGTAATTGTAACTTCTTTTTTAAACAGGCATTACAATTGTGACTTCTTTTTCCCATACACCTAATCCCACACTAAAAGGAGGGGAGTTCCTACCTAGGCTTGAAGACCCACAGCACAACATATTACATGGTGCCCCACAACTCAAACCATAGTCTTACTAGGACAGTGAACGGCTATAACCAGTTCATCTACACCTTATTGGTTGTATCTTCTAACTATAGAAAGCAGATAATTATGAAAATTACAATTGCAGCTTTCCGCTACAGCAGGATTGACCTATGTGTCCCTTCTTTCGTGGTGGACTCTAGTATCTTTTATCATTTATAATTCATCATTAATCTGAAACAAGCCAAAGGATTGTTAACACACAAAAAATCCTTGCACAACAAAAAAATTGCAACTTAAACTTGTAGTGGAAAGGAAACAAAGGGATTTGAAATATCCCCAATGGAATTCACCCCAAATTTTCACCTTTTTCAGCTTGGTTATTTTGTCAAAGTTCAAACAGTTTGCATACATTCCTTGAAAAGTATCAAACTGAAATATTTAAAGAAGTTTCCTGATTTGTTTAAAAGGTTTGCTTTCACTGTTCTGTTGTTTTGAATTTGGTGCCAAGATTGTAATGTAAGTATTTTGCTTTCATGCTCATAAGCCAAATAAACAACTTGCATAACAGGATAGCAAGAATTTCTTGTATTAAAATCTCATATTCAAAAGGCAGAGATAATGATAAATTATCCAACCTGATACATATTGCAGAAATCAGGGAATAAACACAATTGAACAGCGGTAAGCAATCAGCAAGATGAAACTTAGCTCTGCTATTCTTTGTACAATCCACAGTTGGCAAGAAGAAAGCTAAATACTTTTTGTGTATCCCCACTATTCTGATGCTATATGCCCAGAACCCTTAATTTCCACACAAAACGTATCTTCAACTAGCTGCCAATGTAATTGCCACCTTTTGCCTATGAGGAGTCATGATCAGATTTGAAGTTGAATGCAGCAATCTTCATTTTCAACGCAAGTAAAGAATATACTCATTTTAAACTTAATTGCTGTTCAGACTAATTTACAATATGTAGTGAACATTAATCGGCCAAGAAGAATATGGTTGACCCTGGAATCTAAGATAGCAATAAGCTGCCTAGGAAGCCCATGACTCCAAGATGTGGAGGTTTCACACTCTAACACCCAACAATGGCATCGGTGGTTATGTCTGCAAGCATATACGACTTGCAGAAGAAACCCATGAACTTAAGTGAAGAGGCTCCTCTAAAGTCACAGGGAGTATGCCATCCACAAGAGGTGAAAACCATCAAACACCTTGCTGTGCCCAACCTGAGACTCCTGCACTGGTATGAAGAGGATGTAATAACAGGCGACCAACATATTGTTTTGTTCATCCACTCACAATGCTTAAGACTTTTCAAACTCTCATAACCTCATGTCCTTTATTTTCGAAAGGAAGAAAACTCATATTGATCCAGAGACGAGAATGGATTTGAAACTTAAAACTTCCACCCAGCAATTATGTATAATTTCTTCATAAATTCCAAATGCCAATATATGAAATATTTTGTTTCATATGTCCAGCAAAACCTTAGAAAGGAGCATTTGCCTCAAGAAAAATTTTAATTCCACCCACCAAAATATATTTATTCTTTCACACTTAAATATTAGTGTTGCATAATCTCTTTACCCAAAACTTTATTCTGAATAGGAAATCTATGCATCTGAAGTTAATCTTTTATTCATGAAAGTTATACAAATACCTCTGAAAATCACTACAATTCCTGATATTTGTCTTTCCCAAATTTCCTAAAACATCATGAGTATAGAAAATATCATCCAAAGACTGGCAATGTTTAGCATTTTCCATGTTCACTTTTTTTACCAAATCATTGACCAACTCATTGACCAACTCAAGAAACTCTATCCGAAAACAAGTTAAAAATAAAGCCTCAAATGCTCAGAAAACTTCAAGGATTTTCTAGGCAAATAAATGATTAAAAACATAGCAGATGGCAAAGGATTTGAAAGAAATTCTAGTTAAACACAAATATCCTGTATATGCACCATTATTTTCCAGAGATTTGGCATTAAGTAAATGTACTAATCAAATTTTAAGGCAAATATAATGTTTCAAAATCATTGAATCTCCCTGACAAGGCCACTTAACTTCTAGCAATGATTAGAACATACTAGTTAGCTATAATTCCAATTTCCTACTATAAGTAATAATCACAAAGCTCAGATCTAAACTAATGTCGTGCCTGCTTCAAGATCACCATTTCCAGAAAAGATGCACATCACTTCAGAAAGTTAAAAGGAATCCCTTACCACATCTGCTATGACAAAATCTAGCTCTTTTGTGAAATTTTCTCTTCGGCGTTCTAGCTCTGCTGCTGTCTACAAATACAATTTCACAAAAACATCATTATCATAATATGTCTAAAGTTTCAATAATAAGATAAAACATTACACCACTTTTCTTGTACAGTTCATTAGATAATGTTTTCCTTGTATTTTATAACTTCCCTGAAACAAAAGAAACCTTAATATTTTTTAAACATATTCGAAAATTAATTCACATTCGACACTCACACAAAACAACAGAACTGAAATTTAATAATATCAATTATCTAACTAAACAATTTCCTCATTATGACCAAGATATAAAAAATCTTTATTATTTTAATAGCTAAATTTGTACTGCTTTTTCTTATCTGAAAGTATTTAAACAATGCAACTGTAACATATAAACAAAAGCCCCCTAATATATATCCATATGGAAACTACTACTAAATTCCAGATTCTGATTGGATGAGTTGCATTAAAATGTGTCAAGGGTGAGTTCACATTGGAATGGGAATACAGGATCAAGCAGGATTGTTCTAGTCAATGTTCAAAAGTCAAATCAAATAAAGATGTTACCCTTTGCAGTGATGAAATATTCAGCTTACACTCAAAAGCTAAGAACTCTAGCCTTCTATGTTCTTAATCACTATTGTTGCCTTTTGTAATGTCCCCTCTTTTGAAATTAAGCCAAGTTGAAACCCAAAACACCAATCATATATTAACATTTCCCATGGGTCTAATGGGATTAAAACTATAACGAAGAAGGCCTCAAGTAAAGTTAAAATATAAAATAAGGAGGTCTCTTATAATTGAAGTTTACTTTAAATAGTTCCTCTTGAATATTAATCAGAGGTCATAAAGGATATTTGAAGAATTATGCCTTTCGTAGGAAAACTTTATTTAAGAGAGACCAAGCAAGAAGTCAGAAATATCATATCATTATCGAATTCTCTTTATGGGTGCACTTTTCCAAAGTTTCAGAATTTTTCATTTCTGGACAAAAACCTGTGCTTGCTGAAGGCGGATCTTGGGGACAAAACCTCCATCTTCTGGGTTCCTATTTGGGGACAAAAACACTCAAAATTGTTAGAGATAGTCTCATCCAAATATTATGTTTGTGCTTCAGAGATTGGATTTGGGACAAAATTCTCATCTCCATTGTGCTTTAGTCAAGTAATTTGATTAATACATTCTGATATCAATTGATTATTTAGATTACTCAAATCTTTTTCGAAGACAACGAAAGGAAAAGATCTAATGATAAAAATGCCGTTACGAGTTGATGTGTAACTAATTGCTGCTGGAATTACTATTCCACAATCACTATCAGACTGCACAGCAGGTCTTATTTCAGTGGTCGTCACCAGTTTTGGGATGTCATTATGGGTGTTCATGAACAGATGCACCAATAGTAATTGTAGTCTTCCAAATGAATCAGTAATTAAGGTGTGATCCTATGTGGAAGTTGTTGACGTGTTTTTTATGACAGCGTCGAACACAGAATAAAGTTGCCTAACGGTCACTTCACTCTCTCTTGATCAAAGTACAATTGCATGCTAAGATTGCAAAAAGTTCAAACAATCAACTCCAAGGTTCCTTTATGCTACGGACGTGACTCAATTGGCTGATGTGATTGCTAGTAATCCAAGGGGCCTTACGTTTGCATCATTCTTTCACTTCTTTGTTGTGGCTGGAACTCCATCATCAGATATGACAATTCTGCGATGCTGCTACTTCGAATGGACTAAAATGAACTGAAAGAAAAGGGAAAGGGTTCAAAAGGATCTAAATCCACTCCTAAGGGCAGTGATAACAATGAATAGTGCTCTGGTGGACAAATTTCAAATAAACCAAGCTCTGTTTCGCCAAGATAAACTACAACTCCGCAAGAACTGGTGCAATCTTCTGAGGATGTTGGAGGATTTTAATATTGAGAAAAGTGCATCTGAAAACCCAACACAACGCAATCCAAACGACTATTCACAATTGAACTTAGCACAAATTTGGGGGGTTCAGGCTAACTTTACACTGCAACTTACAATCAGCAAGATGCAAAAAGTATGAACCATGGAAATTCATCAAACACCATTACATTCTCCATTGGAATCAAAGCACTAAACTAATTCTAATCTAAGTGAGGAAGGTGAAACCATGCAAGCTTTAAAAAAATAACTTAAGTGGACACCATCAAAGAACAATGTTTCACTATTATTATCTCAAAGCTTATCGCAACAATTTCATACAAAGCTCCCTCTTTTACAAATGAGGGGGGTCACCCCTTATATAGGCTTCAAGCCCTGGCTACATGCAAAACCCTAATTAGGGTTTTCCCTAAAAGATTCTCCACTCAAGATGCAACAAGGTGGGAATCTCCAATTAATAACCCATCATGCCCATATACAATTAATTCAAAAGTACCCAAAATAGTATCCATTGCGCATTAAATGCACCACCTCCTTCAAACTCGCCCAACATGCGTTGAATATTCATCCATGCAAAAATCACCCCATTATGTCATAAATGCTCCATCATTTCCACATGCAGCGGCTGCATGCAAAAGGAATCTGCCATAAATTCAACATGCAATGACCAGGTTGCCATTTGGTCAAATATTCCGGCAATGAATGCGCCACCATACTGCCATGCGTTCAATAGATCCTTGCCATGCGAATGGACCTTGCCGTCATATATCCGCTCCTGCACATCTAGAATTGTTGGAGAGGGAAAATTCGATTCAGTAAGAATTTTCTTGAAGTCTCTTCAACTTTCCTTGCTCAGAGAAGGTTTTTCATCAATTCTGCACATTTCCTATTTTTTAGGAAAATTTCCAAATTAGGGTTCCGCGGTCTAGGAGAGAGAAAATTCTCCTACGAATCCAAATCTGTAAAACTTTTGAAATTTGGATGTGATTTGATGCCCGAGAATGGATTTTTCAATTTTTTTCCCTGGAGGGGAAATTTCTTGTTCAGTTCATCCCTGATTCCTTCCTTGCCTTAGAAATTTTATGTTCAATTCATCCTTGGGTGTATTTCTTCCTTGCTTGGAATTTTGTCCTGAAGGAAGGAATTTCCAACACTTAGCCAAATTTTCACATTTCCAAGAATTTCGTCGTGAAGGAAGGAATTTCCAACACTTAGCCAAATTTTCACCTTTTTCAGGAACTCTGTCATGAAGGAAGGAATTTCCAACACTTAGCCAAATTTTCACCTTTTTCAGGAACTCTGTAATGAAGGAAGGAATTTCCAACACTTAGTCAATTTTTCACCTTTCCTGGAATTATGTCCTGAAGGAAGGAATTTCCATTACTTTGTGAATTGTCCATGTCTCCTTTTCAACATCCCTATTTTTTAGGGATCCTCCTAAAATTTAGGAGCCAGGTTCATTGGATGAAGAATTTCACCCCGATTCCGAATCTATAAAATTTTCCACACTTGGTCGAGATTTGGTGTCTAAAAATAGCATATTCGAAAATTCGCCCGAGAGGAATTATGCGTTTTATTCTTCCTTGACTCCTTGGATTCCATGCCTTAGGCAAAATTTCAATTTTTTAGCTTGGGTGAAATTTTCACCATGCCAAGGATTCATGAATTTTCTTTCTGTGAATGGCTTCATGAATTCAGCGCCCCAGCCCAGACCTGGGCGCATTTTGCTCTTTCCATGGAGAGGTGGATTTTTGCACTTGTGAATGACTTCATGAATTAAGCGCCCCAACCCAGACCTGGGCGCATTTTGGCTCTGTCCATGGAGAGGTGGATTATTGCACTTGTGAATGGCATCTTCAATTCAGCGCCCCAGCACAGACCTGGGTGCATTTTGGCTCTGTCCATGGAGAGGTGGATTATTGCACTTGTGAATGGCATCTTCAATTCAGCGCCCCAACCCAGTCTTGGGCGCATTTTCACCACGTTCATGGATTCATGGATTTTTCCATCATTTCAAGCTCTTCGTCAGGATATATATATGAAATATAACATTTAAGTATAAGAAAGGAAAAAGACATATTGAAGTTATATTTCATATATATTGTCAGGATGTTTGAGAGTGGTTTCAGGTCCATAGGAATCATAATGCAAATTCTAGATTTTGGAAGATCTTCCAAATTTCCAGACTTAGTCAAATTTCAGGCCATTTTCGGATCAGGGTGACATTGATGGATTGATGTGAATTTCTAGACTTGGATGACCATGCTTGCTTTCCTCTTCTGGAATAGGAGATCCAAACTTAGCCAAATTTTGACCACTGTCTGTGCTGAGATGCCACTTTGGGAGTTTGAAGGTGGATTTTCTAGACTTAGAACAATTTTGTGCCTTCCACTTCAGGGATGATTCTCATACTTAGCCATTTTAGACCCCTGCCTGTCTGCTTTCAACTTTCCAGATTTAGAAGTGATTGTGCATGTTGATTCTTCGTTGTCTGCTAGCCTGAACCTGCCACAAATAGACTTTCCCGAAATAGAAACTTTCCAAAATGTCAGAGTTAGAGCTTAAAACAAGACGCAGGAATGACTTACTATAAATAGAAACTTACTAAAAATAGAAATTACTAAAAATAGTAAGTTTGATTTTTGGCAAAATGGCGAGATTCCGGGACTCGGAAAAATCCCTAAAAAATAGGAACTTTCTAAAAATAGAAAGTTGCTCCGTTTTGGCTCAAATTTTACTGGGAGGTTCCTTGAAGGGTCCTAATTCCAATCGTATGTTCAATTCTTCCAAAACCCTAATAGAAACCCCCTAAAATCTAGGACAAAAGGCAGAAACCCTAAAAAGGGACAAAACATGCCCTAGACTTCACCAAACTCGCTCAAACGAAAAGCAGACTTGATCAATCTGACCCCCGAACACTTGCAAAGCAAAGAGACCAACGAGACTGCTGCGAAAAGACCACAAAAACGCAAGCCAAAAAAACCGGGAGGGCCTAAAAAGAAGGGGGTCCACATTTGCAATGGGGCGATGTGTGAAAACGTCACAACAGAAGTCATGGGAACACAAACCATTGGATGTTCATCAGAAATTAAGCGTGCAGCTTTGGTTACAATCCACCATCGCTCTATGAGTCTATAAGAATCTCATCCTGACAATAGCAAATGAAGGGGCAGATCGCTGAGGAATAAGTTTGCTGAAAGTGCTACATGTTCAATGCTAAATTAAAAGGGAAATATCAGCTGAAGAGACTATAACTTAATGTCAATAGACCATTCCATGATTCTTGATTTGAGATTAAGATTTCCAGAAAGATCTGGAATTATTCCAATTTGTCCAATTCGGGACATAAACCTTTTTAGCATCATCCTGTCTTTTAAAATCAAGTGTAGGGCTTTAATAGTCAATATCAGTAGCTTAATGCAATCTTTATGCCTAAAACGATTTTTGTAATCCTTACCAAAGACAGATCCAACTCATTCTATTTAGAAGTTTGTGTCATACATATTATACAGTTAAGATTCAACACATCATGTGTCAAACACTCTCTGTAATGATCAAGGGCTGCTAATATTTTGTTCGCCGTGCTCTTGTACATTTGTGTATATATTTGTCATGGAGATGCTCATGGGGATTCCTTCCTTGCCGCTCATAAAATAATGGTGATACTGATAAACACAAATTTCAAATTTTGTTATAACACTATGTCCTTACAGTGATCTTAAACCTGTCCTCCTACTTCATATCAAATGCACATTCACATACAGGAATACAGGGGGTGACATATTCCCTAACAGCAGAAAGAAATAAAACATTAATTCAAACAAAAGCCACACAACTCCTAACCAAGCTTATACATCAACCAATTTGGTAAATGTCTTCCTCTGAAAATTTTGGTTCTAATTTATATATGTTATGGATTCTCAGAAGGATACAGAAGAAAACTCACATGCTTTACCAAGTAAAATGCAGAATACTTCCACAACCATTGACAAAAAGGTTTTACCGTCCTATGCAGCTTCAAAGATGGAACAAAGAATACTTGCAAAGGCTTCCTAAGATTAAGGGATCGTGTATAACATAAAAACAAAATCCATGTTAAAGGTGTGCAAGCTTTGCCAACTCAAACATTCCAGCCTCTGAACTAGGGCATCCAGTAAAATTGAACTCTGGTTGCAAAAGGAATTAGGAGAAATACATAGTAATCTTATTCCCAAACCAAATCCTCCAGTTAACTCGAACTGTATACCGTATGGTACTTGTGCATGTACGCACTTGCATTTTGAAGCTCAACCTTCATTGCTATTTTCTGAACTCCATAAATTATGTGAATTGTATCTACTATCTAAAATGTTGATGTGTTTATTTCTGTTGATTTATTATATGTAATTTCATTCTTTTATTTGAATTTTTTTAAATTAATATATTGCATTTTTCAACACTTTTGTACCCAAACACCCAGATTTCAAAAGTAATGTAACCAATCAAAGAGGGAAAAATTAAAGGAAAATGAAAGGAGTAGAGCAGAATCCAAGTGCTTTTTTGTCCCAAAGATGAAACAGAAGCAAGTGCTAACCAGTCATTCAAGTCCTCTAAACGAGCACAAGGTTCTAAGGCCAACCACTTATGAAAGTCAATTAACTTACCTCTCTCCAAGACTCAAGACCATAAGCCAGAACTGGGGCAGGTAGTGTCATTTTTCCAGCCAGAAAAGCAAGCATCCTTGGGAACATCTGTGAAAATGCCTTGGCCTATGGCGACCAGTGCAGAGAGATGAAACTTGGTCCAAGAAAATTTTGAACCTCTTTGTCAGGGAGGCAGAGCTTTGTTCAGCTTCCGTTGAAGAATACTAAAACATCCAGAGTTTTAAGTGTGTTCAAACAATTTTGACAACTGCATGCCTTTCAACACATCATCTTTATGGATGAAAAACTTGCAGAAGATGTGAAAAAACCATAAGATCTTTGCAGGAACAGTGCAGAAATAAGTGTTGGAGATAGGTGAAACAAGAGTTGAGACCTGGGCAAAATATCAGCAGGATTTTTGGAAGCAGTATCTTTTCAAGACATCTCCTTGGGGTTGACCTGACAAATTCAAAATTGCAACTGAAAATGGAGAACCTTATGGAAGCATAACCTTCTTGCTACTAAGCATAACGTGTATGATTACTCAAACATCAAATTAAATAGTTCCCAATGAGAACATGCAGAAAACTTACAATAAAACTAGGATGTGGAGAGAAAACCAAGACATAGTCATTGCACCCAACCATAGGTGAACTCAAGGCCAAGTCCCTCCAATTGACCCACTTGCTCTTAGATACAACAGATATGTCCCTTCTATTAACCTTCTTGCTACTAAGCATAACAGATATGATTACTCAAACATCAAATTGTATAGCTCCCAATGAGAACATGCAGAAACTTACAAGAAAATTATGATGTAGGGAGAAAACCAAGACATAGTCATTGCACCCAACCATACCCCTCATTAGCATCAACATTGTGGTCGAATCAAACATTCATCAGCACGATGTCATTTTTATGTTGTGTAGGGAGATGGCCACTCACCTCAACAATGTGGCAAAGGCTCGAGCAACTTATAATGCTCTTTAAGTAGCCTAACAAAACGAGCAAGCGTCCTCACAATAACCATAACTAGAATTAGCACTTGAGAAAAATGACAAGGGTGATTCACCCTCCTTGAGACGAACCCCAAAACAACCAACAAAACCTCTCCACCCTTTCGGCAAAATAGTGAGGCTAATAATGCAAGCCAATCACATGAAGCCATCCCAGTGGCTATCATTGTCACCTTGGTATAAAGAATTAGAATGCTAGGAGCAAAATGTGCTAAATGGCCTCATCAAAATTCATAATAGGGTAACACAAGGCCACAAACTCCTAAGCATCACACAAACACCAACCCTTTAATCACCATCCCTATTAACCCAAAACCAAGGGCCTCCTTAATGACCTTCATACTTCAGCCTATACTCACACTATGTGGGTAATGAGGCTTTCTTACCTCCACCTCTAGCATGACCATTTGACATGACAATCACGTACCAATAAAGTAGGGTACCTATAAATGAAGCACAAAACTATACAACCCCTCCCAGATTCCAACATAGGAATCCTAGGTACCAATATTTTTTACGCTTATTGAGTTTCAACAACCAAATGAAACCATTAAGGTTATCTAATCCCCCTTGTAGGATCCACCTTTAGAGGACTACCACCTTCCACACATGACCCCTTTTTGGGATGTACCTAGAACTTAAAAGGAATTTTTGGATCACGTAGTACAAAGCATTATGTTACCTAGGCCATTCCCTAATCTTCCAAAAAACAAAAGAGAAAAGGATCTAAATGCTTACAAAAAAATTAACAACATAGTTGTCTAAGAACTCTTGCCTTGGGATGCAATAATTGCTCAAATCATCCCAAAAACCTTTGAAAGAATTGAATTTGATTGGTATTTACTAGTTACTTGAGGGTTCAATCAATTCCTTCTAGCAATTCCTCAAGTCGTTCATAATAGCATTTAACATGAACAAGATTATAAAAACCGGAATTAGACAATTCCTAAATATAAAATAGGACAAAAACAAATCAATTGGTCGTCTTCTAACCCAATGGAGGCAAGTCTTGTACTCTTCTACCAAAACTCCACATAAAGTTCATCAAGGACTCTATGATCTCTTCTTGCATGCCTTGAACAAAGATACACAAGAGGAAGTCCAAAAATTCCTTATAAACCATTTGAGGAAGCCTTAGAGAGTACTCTTCAATTCAACCATGTAGTCATTGATATTGGCAAAAAAACCTAAAAGGCAAACAAAAGGCTAATCACTCAAGACCAAAACAATAACCGAAACACAAATAACAAATACAAAAATCTTTCTATGTTAAAAAATTTTAAAAGCAACAAAAGTGCCACTACAAATTGATTTTCACCCCACCCATCAAAAATAACAATGGTGCTAACAATCACAATTACAATAGTAAAAACCAAAACAACATAAATCAATGGAAGCAAAATGTCCATGAAAAAGCAAAAACCATGGATTATCCCCTTAGAAACAACAATTACACAATGGATAACTAAACTTTGAACAATTGTCCCTTCAAAGGAACCAATATTGCAAGCCTAAGGATTTCAATCCCACAAATTTGTACTTTGCATAAATAAGGGGACATGACACAAAGACTTGTCAAGACTATAACAAATTCATCTCCAAGTTACCTGAGGTTCAACAATGTCTATTCATAGACATATTCCTCCATCCCAAGCAACAACAACCAAGAATCTGTTGCTACCAAAATTTGTATCTAAGCATCTATGAAAGTCCTTTCCCACCACATGCGCAAACAAGGTTAATCCATCCCCTATTTGTCAAGGTCAATTATTATCTCACATCACAAAGAAATAAAAATGGCATCTCAATTCGGGATTAAAAGGAAAAAAGATGTTGAGATAAATTGAAGTTGTTCAAGATGACAATGGCTAAATGGTTAACCAACCAAAACACATTGGACATATGGTCTCTACAACTCAACCAGCTCCTAACCCAATTGGTCCTTATGACTTAATAAAGGATCGAAAGAAATATTTCACCAATATATTATTTATCAACCTTTGGAGAAACACTTCTAGAAGCAATTGATTCAAAATATCTAAACCATATGACCGTGCCTCTAGAAGAACAAGTGAAGTAGGTAGACTTAGATCTTAATCTACCACACATAGAATTGTAAGATATTGGGTTTCTCTTCAACCGCAAGCAAATGCCTTCAAAGCCTGAAATGCCCAAAAGAGAAGACCCATCTTGCATTTGCAGTGTTGGGTTTATAACACCTGCAATAAGAGAGTTCTAGTTAATGATGTAGCCACAGTAAACATTGCTCTTTTCTCTCTTTGACAAAGAATGGGATATGGAGAATCAAACTTTTTATCTTGTAGGGACAACCTATGTGGGTATGATAACTTAAAAAGCTGCACAATAGGAAAGATCGTACTTCATGTCACCCTTGGCTCAAAAACTGATCCCTGCCATGTTTAACACTATTGACAAATAAAAGCTACAGATTATTGTTAGGAAGACCCCAGATGCACAAGATTCAAGCCATTCCTTCCACTTTCTAAGAAGTCAAATTCCAAGTTAGATTCCTCTACTTGGGAAAGTTATATGTAGCAAAAGGAGATCCAAAACCACTTGACATGGTCAAGAACGATTTAACAACGAAGAGGGCAGGAATACCAATCAATTATGAATTGCCTACTAACAAAATAACAATCCATAACCAGTCCTACAAATCAGCCTCACTAGAAAGGGTGAAGAACCCAAGAGCATAGTTAAGAAACATGGGCCATCCACATTTGAAAAGAGTGAAAGCTCAAAAGGAATGGCCACGTCTCATCAAAGGTTACCACAAAATATCTGATGAGCAATTTAAATTCCTTTTGACACTCATCCAATAGAGACCTACTTTCCTTTCAACACAAGAGTTGTTCCCACTAACAAGATCAAAAAAAATTTGCATGATAGAACTCACCATTGATACTAAAGAAGAGAAATTTTATACCAACACCAGAAGTAAAGCCAAAACCCATAAGAAACATAAACAAGATACACACGAATAACATTCCACTTAGCAACATTGAGCAATTAAACAAAGACTTGGAGGGACAGCAAGATCAAGTTAAGAGATTAGAATTGCCAACCAAAGATGAGGTGATTGAGGGAGAATTCTCAACAATTCATATGGCAATTAGAAAACCAAATCTACTAATCATAGAGCTACCAAAATAGTGTGAAAACTTATCCACGGACATCCACCCTCCTAGGAATGGAAGCATACGAATTTGCATTGTCCTCAAGGAGCAACAAGAGCCCCAAACTTCCCATAGGCTATGTAATTTCTTACAATACATCAATTATAATAGAAACATAGTAAAAAACTTCGTAAGATGAACAAAAACCTAAAAAAGCTATTTGTCCAACAAAGGAGTCACCTATTGGACATCAATTCCATCAAAATTCCTTTTTAAGGTTAAAAGAGGATATGGGATCAGGACCTCCTATGAAGTTGAAAGTCAAAAACAAAAGGATGTCCATCCAAACTAGCAAAGTAGGCGACCTTATTCTAAAGATTGATGGTGTGATCAACGAAAGAGTTAGCAAAGGCCAGAAATCTGAACCTAACTTGATTGACCCATACTTGTTAAAGAAGACTTCAGGAACGATGCTTGTCACTTATGCGCAATCGAAGGTTAAGAATTTGGAGAAACTGTCAATGCATTCCACCTTAAAATTATTACATATAATTTCAAAGTATTCCACCTTCATTGCATTATGTTCACCCAATCCTATCATCTTATGTATTCATTCTTCTCTAATACTTATTCTAATAAGAAAAATAAGAGCCATAGGTTGCTAGTAAATTGCATAACTATGCTAGATCAAGAGATCTATGTTATCACACACCCTATCATCCTTATAGCCGAATAAATTTTGAATAAGTAAATTTTGCGCAAGAAATTGATCCTAGTCCAAGCTAGTGTTAGTTTCTAATTTTGTTCCTATCAAATAGCCAAGCCTACTATATTACCTAGACGCTAGAAGGCAATCCTAATTATCCTCAAAAAAGGAGGAAATCTTAGAGGTGAGTCGGTACCCATTTGGTTGAGTTTAGCCCCTTACCTTGCATAATCCTCAAAGCCCTCACTTCTTCATAGTAGCATGGGACCAGGTCTTGGGGAATGCTCAGAACAAAACAAAAAACAAATTAGAGAGAGAGAGAGAGAGTAAAAAGGAATATGAAAGCATAGTGTGCACTCTCACAAACTAGACAAAACAACCAAGTGTAATGTCCCCTATTGGGGTATAACTGATTTTTGCCCAAAAGTAACAATTCCAACAATACAATTTGTTTACAAACAGCATTCTATAACTAAATCATAAATAGCTATTGAACTTAAAAGTAAATAAACAGTTAACATCAATGAAATGATCCAGTTTGAAATGAGGAGGGCGGGAGGGGAGGCAGGAGCGAGGGTTTCAGGGGAGTCTGATGGCGGAGAAGATGAAGAGGATGATGACGATGATGGTGGGAATGCTTCCCCCAGTCAACACTTGGATGTTGGGCTGCGTTTTGTGGCTTGTTCCTTTTGCGGTTGGAGTGTTTGGATGGGGGTGTCTTTGGCTAGGGCTCCAAGGGAAGATGATGGCGATGGGGAAGCCAGAGATTTTAATGGGATTGAGGGTTGTGGGGGATGTGTTGTGGTATCCTCCTTTCCCTTTCTCTGCACAGTTCTTGCCGTCTCTGGCGGGGGCTCTTTTGCTTGTTTCCTTCCTGTGTTCAGGGCAGCTGTTCTTTCCTTGTCATGGGCTACTTTTGGTGGCTCTCCTTTTGCATAGGCATATTTATTCGACAAGATAAACTTCTATACTTTTGAAATGGTTCGCATGCGTAGCGGGTGGGCTGCGATTAGGGTTTCTTAAGCTACTTCTAACACCGTTGTGGGAGATGTTGTTGACCCAGTTGAGTGGTCCTGTTTTTTGGATGGGGTTCTATGTTTTTTGAGGTTTATGGGCCTATTAGCTACGCAAGGGATGGTAACCTATTCTTTTGCCCAATTGTCTTTTGGGTTTCTAATATTGGTTATCCCCTTTGTCTTTCTTTTCTGGAGACCTTTGTTGTTTCTGCTCTATTGGGGGTTGTTCATCCTGCTCTGTTGGGCCCTTTTGAGAGTAGCGTTTGTCTTTTTGTCTTATGGGTTGTGGTCTTGCTCGTTTGGAGGGTCATAGTTTTTATCTTTTGGGGCAGCCACACAGTGATTGTTAAGGTTTCTTATTCTGGTCTTCCTTTGGAGGTGGTCTTGGTTTATTTCAAGGTGGAGACAAGGTTGGCTGGAGAAGATGTGTCTTGTGGTTTTGTGGTGATTGATGCCCTTTGTGTTAGTGGTGCTCTTAATGCTATCTTGGAGGCCACTATTGTGGTGGAGTTTTGGGGGGGTAGGAAATCTTGCTCTTGCTCCCAAGGTTGTTGATCTGTTCCTAGAGGGTGTTGTTTGTTCTTGCCTCTTTCATGTCCTCACCCTTTCTTGCATTTTGTTCTCTTTGAGGGGATGGTTAAGTGGTTTGGTCATCCGGATGTTGTTTGGAGTACCTTCTTTGTGGGTTGTATTGAATGTCTCTATCCTTTTTGGCCCCTTACTTGGCTTACCCCTTATTTTTTGGTTTCTACCTCAGCATCTTTGGTTCAAAGTTACAAGACTCGGACTCGGACTCAGCGCCCAGACTCTACCGAGACTCGGCAAATTGAAAAACCCAAGAAATTCAAATATTTTTAATGATTTTAAACTTCTTTCATGCATTTTTTAATAAATAAACATTAAAGACACAATAATCTCATCAAATAGAAGCACATACACAAGTTTACATTGATCACATAAGAATAAATGCAAATTTTAGGCTTGCGCTGAAGGAAATAAGCTAAACTAAATAACACATTAGAAATATAGATAGTGTCAAATGTCTACAAAATTCATGGAATATGAAATCCATGTCATCAAAAGTTCAAAACATATATCAAGTTCAACATAAAAGCTAGAGCCTAGAAGTCTAAGGCTCGGAGGAGCCAATATCAGTGATCATTGATCACTCGACCTCGCAACCGTCCTATGTGTGCACCTAAGATAGGTCTTGGAACATTCTACAGCCATGATATCTGCCTGTGTCTCAGCCTCAGCCTCAGCCTCAAGGACATCAACATCCTCATCCATTGTTGTTATATGGAGCCTAATTAGACTCGAAGGTTAAATTTTCCCTTTTATCAACGCAATTTCCCCCCAAATTATTCAATGGGGTTTGGGAGCAGCCCCCCCAAGACAGGGTCCAGTGGCAACGCCCCTGCCACGGTACATGGTAGGGTCGAGGAGCAGCGCCCCCAAAAGCTCAAACGACTTTTATTTCATTCCTCTATTTAATCTTTATCTGCATTTAATTGATATTTTCTACATGCAATTCCTAACATCCACATCATCCTTGGACATATTCACCGTTTATTCCACTTAAAACAAAGACTTTTTAATTTTTTTTGGCTTTTTTAATGTTGCCTGGGCGACACAGTCCAGGCCTCGGGACTTGGCGAGTCTGCCAAGACCCGACCAGACTTGGTCAAGTTCAAGTCCAAAGGTGCCTGGCCTCGACAAGGACGACCCGCCTTGGGACTCAACAAGTCTTGTAACTATGCTTTGGTTTTCTCTAGTTCTTCCTATAGAGGTGGCCCTATCTTCTTTAGAGGTGAATATGGATGGTGTTGGAGATGACCCATCTTCTATTGAGGTGAAGGTGGATGCTGCGGTTGAGGCTAGGAAATGTTGTTGGGAAGCTGATGATGTGTTGTCTCTTGGCTATTTGGGAACAGAGACTGGTCTTTCTACTGATTTCTTTCCTTTTTCTCCTATTGAGGTGGAGAGAGTGGAAGGTATGATTTTCTCAGTGCTGCTCATCCTCAAGCTTAAGGTTATGGGAGCCTTGTTAAAACCCATTACTATGGTTAAGGGGGCCTGGAAAACCCCTATGGTCATGATTATCTAAGTTTTCAAGTGAATGGCTTCGGCCTTCTTATGTTTTCAGCTAGTTCTTCAATGATTTCATTTTGATGCTAGGTTGTTGGTGGGCTGTTGGTTGTATCTTATAGCAGCTTCCTTCTTTGGGTTCCGGATTTGTGCAAAATCCGAGGGTTTCAAGTCCCTTCGAAACCTTTTGTAAAGGGTTTCTGGTCCCCTCAAAACCTATTTGGTTCTTAATCAAAAACATCAATGAAATGATGATTAACATCACCTATTTGGATCTATTCTATAGTTTCACTTCCAACAATCAACCATGCTAGGGAATGGAGGAGAGGGTATGATAGGGCACAGGAAACTGTTCGCGTATAAGTCAAATTTCAATGTCTTTTTCCTTTCTTATACTTTAAGTTATATTTCATGTATATATTGACAGGATGATTGAGAGTGGTTTCAAATCTCTAGGAGTTATAATGCAAATTCTAGGTTTTATAAGATCTTATAAATTTTCAATCAGTCAAATTTCAGTAATCAGCAAGCTCCTATCAGCATTCTCTTGCTCTCTCTATCTCACTCACTTTATTTGCCCTGAACTCTAGCCTATCTCTCTCCCTATCACTCTTCCTCTATCCCCTCTCTATACCTCTCTCTATCTCACTCTCTACTCTTTCCGTCAAGATCTAGACCTATCTCTCTACTTCTCTCTCACCCTCAAACCCCCATAAAGTGTGCTAACCTCAACCTCATTTTGGTGTTGCCCCCAAACCCCCATCAAATGAATCATGATCATAATAATCTACATAATACATATCCCTTGTTGCAAATCTTTGCATATTCATAGTTAGAAAAATATTATGGCTGCTACATCATTCAGGACCTACCTTAAATGCCTTCATAGGAAGGATGCAAGCTCCTCTAAGCCATAGACTTCTAATTATTGTTTTGATATTTGTTTGTAACTTTTGATGTCATGGATTTCATATTCCATGAGTTTTGTATACATTTGACAGTATTTATATATCTAAGTATGTTGTTTCCTTCAGCTACAATTTGTGTTTATACTTATCTGGTCGATGTATACTTGTGTATGTGATCAAATTAACTTCTATTTGATGATGTTATTGTGTCTTTAAGGTATATTAAATAAAGGGTGCATGAAACACGTTTTAAATCCTTAAAAATCTCAACATTCCTTGGGTTTTTCACTTGCCAAGTCTTTGACAAGTCTATGCCAAGTCTTTGACAAGTCACCCTCGCTGAGACTGCACCAAGTTCGAGTCTTGTAACTATGACCCTTACTAATCTCACGCATGATTGTTTGTAGGAAGATAAATTGATTAGTTTATTAACTCTAAGAATTTAGATAGATTGATAATTCAAATTAATAAATAAATCAAATATTCATAAGAGATAAAATAGACAATTGACTTAACCACATGTTCATACCAAATCCTTTTGCTTAAAACAAATAGCCACTTTCCCTGAATTCATATATATATATATATATAGTCATGTATGTATATATGTCTGTGTATGTATGGTGATATGTGTATGTGCATATATATATGTGTGTGTGTGTGTGTGTGTGTGTGTGTATGTGTATGTATATATGTGTATGTGTGTGTGTGTGGTGATTCAATTGAATGAATTCCTTTGATTGTATGATTTGAGGTATTGGTGAGTGATGATTAAGAGATTGTTGATTAGATGATTGATGACTGATGATGTAATGGATGTTGGTTTGATAAATTGGTAAATGATGATTGAATGAATGCCAATTTGATAGAGTGATTTGTTGATTAATTGTTTGCTTGATTAGATGATTAATGATTTCTTTTGTGGCTTAATGACTGATGATTGATAAGTGATCCTTGAATGATTGGAATGATCTATTTTATATTTCATTGGTGAAAGAGTCACTACCCTCCACCGTTGCCCTTTGAGAATAATAAATTATTTTCCAAATGGAACTCCCTTGGATATCCTCCTTAAATGAAACCTTCTCCCCTTTATATCTTCTAATGTGGGGGAGAAGTCACACCTCTTCACAATGTCTTCCCTTTGCAAGAATCGCATCCTTTCACAATTACCAACCTTTGAAAGAGTCACAACCTTTCACAATTTTCACCTTTTGAAAGAGTACAACTCTTCATCATTTATGCCCTTTGAATTAGTCACAACCTTTCACAATTACCACCCTTTGAAAGAGCACAACCCTTCATAATTTTTTCCTTTTGAAGGAGTCACTTCCTTATTTTCTTCCCATTCCGTTTTTCTTCTATAAACTCTATCGATTCACATGCTCCTCCTTTCTTCTTTCCTCCATATCCCCTTTCTAATGAGCTCTTCTCCCTTTTATATCTCATGTTTGAGGGAGACACAACTTTTCATTTCATGCCTCTTGACCATTCATTAAACTTAATTAAATTTTAATTATATTATATCTTATTTTTGTATTATTTTATAATATTATTTATCAATAAATCCTATTTCAAAGAGGGGACATTCACCAAGAGCCCTACTTCACCTCTTAAAAGTCATCCTTCATTTGGGACATAATCCTTTACCCAAGTTTTCAATGTTGGCCTTTTATGATCTAAGTGTAGTGAATACCTATACAGCCAAAGTTACTTGATGTAACTTCTTGTTATGTACGTTTGGTATGGATTCGGATCAATCTTTTCCTATTATGACCTATTTCAGATTGGACTTTTCAAACTTTCCCATTCCCACTTATCTTCCCTTCAATCCTACAACTTGGAAGTATGGTATATAGGTAACATCATAGTTAACCTATAACTCTAGTAGATCAAAAAAAAAGGAAAAGCATCTCATATTATATTGTTTTCAAAATATTTGCATCATTACTATTAAATACATAAATTATCATGAGGTAAAAGTCAAGGTTGATGCAATTTCCTAAGCAAAGGAGCAAGATGATTCAATATCAAGGGTAGGATTGATTGAACTTCTTGGAGCTATCCAAGGCACTCCTTAAACTAGATAGACCACATTGGTCATTTCTAAGGCATGAGTTGTGTTATATTCATGAGTTGACCAATAACACGAATACCCTAGGAATGGTGCACTATAGGACCACAAAGAACTACATTGCAACAAAAAAGAGCAAAAATGTTGGAGTCTCAGAGCCCTCAAAGGGCTTGAAATTGAAGAGTAGATTGATGCTTCTCTCTGCGGGTTGTTTCTTCTTCGATGGAATTAATCAACAGTTGCTCAATCTTATCCCAAAAGATGGAATTTTTACGTCCCCATGGACTAAGCAATCTACGTTAAGGTAATGATTTTATTTAAGCCTAAAATTTAAACGTCTATTAACTGGAAAGGTTCAAGCGGATCAAATTTCAATGCAAATGGGTTATTAAAATTCAAATAAAATGTATTTAAATTTATGTTCGTTTATAATATTGTTATTCAGCAGAGAAAGCCCATATCTATATACTTCAACTATTTGTATCCAAAATAAAAATATAAAATTGAATTGTCACAAAATTTAAGTGTATTGTTTTTAAACTGTGTGACAATTTTTAATATCAAACTTTATGATCAAAAATAAGCTAAAAAAATTACCTTGGTAAAGATGCCAACACCGCATTCCATGGCAACCTTTGCAAGAAATAGATCGTCAGCTAGCAATCTCTCCTTGAATCCGCCGAACTGCAGAAGCCAGCGAAAGAACGACGACTTCTCCAATTCAAGGTAGCGATTGATGATGGGGGCAGGAACCCTCCCTGCCTTCACAGCCGTCGCCAAATCTGACGGAATGCTGTCCAGCGACCTTCCCATCACCGCCAGCGCCATCATTGCCTCCGACCTGTTCTTCTCATTCTCCTCGCCCTCTCCGTCGCCTCCGCTTCCCCCGCCACCGTTATTTCCAATCCCCGCGCCACCTCCTCCGCCTGTAGAAGCCGCTCTTAAAGAAAGTCTTCTTCTCCTTGTCCATTCTGATTCGCTCCGCACAATGCCAAATTTATTATTACTGTGGCATATGCTTAAGCTGGAGCTTCTAGCTCTGCCATTGCAGCGGAATACAGAAGAGGAATAAGAAGACTGTAATTTGGAAGACCCAGTCTTGGGAAAATGTGAAGTCGACAGATACAGAGCCATCTGACTTCCTTCCCTTGCTCGTCGTTGTTCTGTTGGGTTTAGGGTTAGAATCTATTCATTTAAACTATATCGCTGGCCTTGGTTGTTATAGAAATTTGGTTGGTAGCTGCCATTTTGCTTGAGATTTCCACCGGACTATCCACCACCGAACATTTTCGATTCTGATTTTTCCCTTTTTAATTCAGAAATTTAGATAAATGGTTTCCATTTTCTCAATTGCTACGTTCCCAACTTCGCGTTACTCTTTACATATTTTTAAAGCATTATAGAGAGAGAATTTTAGGTAAAATTAGAGCGTGTTATTTATTTTTTGAGAATGGACCCGCCAGGCCAACGTCCAACGAAAATCCTACAGTTGACCGTATTTATTAATTAATTGAATTTTAAATTATTTTTTATATTTTGTATTAAAAATTGATTAGTAAATATGGTGAAATGTCTATTTAGAGTGTTGGATAGACAATATTATCATGGAACTCAGAACTTGAATTCTATGGAACATAGGAGTGGTTGACACAAAATGATATTTTATCATAGAATGTGTTGCATATGAAGATATTCATACTCAATATAAAAATGATTTGGAGGTGCGTAGTCTAGATGAGCTATTTGAAGAAGCAAAACTTTAGAAAGCTGTTGAGAATTGTTAATGTTTCAACCATTGATCTCTTAGACTATTGGTCTTATGGACATTATTAAAATTCCTTCATTCATTCATTCAATAAATTTATTTATTATAATAATTATTAATAATAATATTATTAGTGGAAGGATTTTTTGTGTAGAAAATAGTATGTATCTACATATATGAGAATAAAAATGATATATATGAATAATAGTAAGAGAATAAATGTCTCGCATTACATAAAACAAATGCATTTAGCTAAATATTTTTCATATGATAAAAACTCATTTAATAAATTCCAATAGAAGACCCATTAATTGAGCATGTTCCAATAGTTATGGTAGTATTTATTGATTTGGTTGTTAGTGTTGATCATGAGTACTCATAATTAAATGAAATGTGTTCCTTAGATCTAAAAAGTAACAAATCATGTGATGTCAATTCAATGCAAGAGGTAATAAAACATAATTTAATGCACAATTGTTATAACTTATTTCACATACATTTGTCTACCTTTTTTCAGCATTTTTGGACACCTCAATAAAAAAAAATGTTGATATGGTATCATATTTGATGTTGTGGACTTGAAACCTTAGTTATAAGTAGGGGTCTTACTAAGTAAGTCATTGTAAAAATGAGAAGTGATTTGAAATTACCATGTAAGACACTGAGAAGCGTGAAGTTATGATGCTCAACTATTAGGTTCTTTCACCTAAATAAATAATTAGTTTAAACAAATAAATTTGGGTCGGAAATAATATATGATAAATTAAATGAAAGTATTAAATCAATTTAAATGTGATATTTGGTTAGGTTTTGAAGGTGGTAAAATGATGGTGAAGATGTAAGGTCCAATCATTTTGTAGCTCTAATAATATTGCATATATTTCATGATTATGATAATTTTAACCATTTTTGAAGAATTACATGATGCCTACTTTTAGATAGTATTTTATAGTTGTTTGATTTAATAGAAAATAAAAATTATATAGTGATCATTGTATCAATAAGAGTTAGTTAACCCGAATTAATGAGAAGTAATTCAACTCCCGTCTATTTTACAACTATAACTGCACTCATTGTACTAACAAGATTATATATCAATCAAACACTATGCAAAATAACCCTTGAATAATATAAATATGTGTTGCTTAGCTAATAACACTATAATATTAGTGTCCAACAACCATTCGATAATGTCTTTGGATGTCATCGCTAATAAATATAAATAACAAATAAGCATATATGCATCTAACCAATGTCAACATGTGATTCCATTTAGTAATTTAGTATTAAAATGTTTAATATTGTGCAATGACTGTAATTGTAGTTGCAAAATAGTTGGGAGTTGGATTAACTCTTACTAACTAGGGTTAAGATTCATTATAGCATTACCATAAGAAATATTTTTCATTGTCTATTAAAGTGTGTAGCTACAAAATACCATCTAGAAGTAGGTGCCATGCAATTCTTCAAAAAAGATTAAAATTGTCACAATCATGAAGTATTTAGAATAATATTAGAATTACAAAATGTTTTTGGCCTTGAGTCTTCACTATCATTTTACCATCATGTGTGTGTCAATATAGATATAACATCGTCTATACGTGTTATCAAATTATATACATGCATGCATACATATATATAATTTTAGGTGATGTTATTTATTTTCAAGAATTTCATAATGTGATAATGTGAGAGAGTTAAATAATTTTATAAGAAATAAGTAATCTAAAAGATGTAATAATTTTAGATATTTTATTTTCATGTGTCAAATAAATATTTCAAATTGATACATGAAAACAAAAACATTTTTTGAAATTATACAATCAATATAATTGTGACTTTTATGAAACGAATTATTTATATCTCAAATTCAATTTTTTGAAATTGAAACTTCAATTTCTAGAAAAATAAATTGAAAAACTAGCATTAATTTTACAAAGTAGATTATTTGATGTTTGAAGAGAGATATATTAAGTTATTAACAAAATCTTAAAAGGAACTTTACCTCAATGTCTTCGTGAAACTAATTGTTTAGCCAATATGTTATGTGAATAGTTTTTTTTATATTTAATTCTAATCAATAAATCAAGGGACCCCTATACATGAAGAAAATGAGTTCAAGATTCAACACTAAATGCTTGCATGCTCCTAATTGTTTAAGATACATAAGACTAAATAAGGTACAAACAATTTAAAGAAATTTGCAACTTAACTCAAGGTTCATTTGTTTGTACCAAAATATTATTGCAAATTTGATCCATCATAATTGCAAAATATGTTAATATATGAGATGATTTTGAAACTCCAAAGGAAAATATATTTGTGTGACAATGAGTATGTTCAAGACATGAGGGTAGAAAATTGATGAAGGTAAAAACAATACATAACATTTTTTTCATATATTTTTTATGAATAATACATTGAGAAATTCAAAATATAAGCTATGCATAGATCATTCTAATGAAATAATATTCAAATCAAAAGGACTAAAAGTTTGAGAACTTTGATGTATCAAGATGCATGTCACATTCCATAAAAGATTGAAATTGTATAAAGTATTTCCTATTCTACAAGCGACCAAGAGATTAAATGACTAAAGGATAACTACCCAAGAGATTAAGAGTTTTCTCATTGTGAACATTATGAAGCTTCCTGCATGTGCTACAATAACTAAATTAGATAACTACCCTTAAATGTAATGATATAATAATGTTATGATACATATTTGAATAATTACGCAAACTATTGGCATTCATGACACAGTGTGTTGGTCAAAGTATGGCATCATTATTGTTGCCATAAAGGTTCAAAACCCATTTGGACTATTGTGCCCATGGGATTTGTGTTCTCATTGGCTCATTGTGCTTGTAGATTTGAATTGTTTACATTAATTTTTTTGTCATTAAAGTTGTCTTTGTGTTCTAAACTCTCATCAAATCATAAAGCTTGTGAACTTTGTAACCATTTTTCACATTAATACAATATGTGCATGCTAGGGATGAGATCCCTTGTCTTGTGGCCTCATTTGGTCCAAGCCAAGGTAAAAATTATTACCATGATCACCCATAAAAAAATGATACACAAGAAATTAATTATAAAGAAATGGGTTTTGTAATAAATTTGGATTTCAGTTTATTCCTCGCATTTGGCTCTATAAGGTAGATATGCAAGGTATTTTAGATTTTATAATGAATCTAAATGATTTGTTACCATATTCGTTTACCAACAAAAAATAATTTTTTTTAGAGAAATATAGAATGATTCCAAAGCTTCACCTGACCAACTTAAACATCATGCTTCAAGAATAAGACATAAAATAATTATAAATAATTTGGAGAGATGATTAAATCTGTAATTGTTAGATTATACAATAGAACACGAATTTTGTTACAATATATCTAAAAATATACATGCAAAAGTCAACAAAATAGCATACCACTGCAAGAAAGTGACTTAAATAATAATAAAAATAACATTGTGAATTCAATATTCAACTTACAATGGTATAGGAGAGTCTTATGTTTTCTTTATTATGAGCATATTAACTATGTAAGGACAAATACCTTCATCTTAATAAAGGCAACTTGATGAAATAAGTAAAACTAATAAATAATTATATCAATTTTAAGCATGACATAAAGTACTCTTCCTTGTTACGCCAAGAAAACTAAAGTTTTAGGGTCATAAAAATTTCAACAAGGAATTTGTTTACAAAAATATAACAATATTATAGTAAAGTCACTTTCTGAATTTGTTGTGTATATTTTTCTAATAAATGTTTCATATCACACTCAATGATACATCATTGGGAAGACAAAAGTGAAGGAATGGGTTGCAAACTTATGCTAAAAAGAAGAGGTGGGGTGTGAAGAGGATTTGAGAATAAGGAGAAAAGATTAAAAAACTTAATAATTTTATTGATTAATCTATTGTTTAAAATTAAAGAAAGGGATCCTAAGATAGAATTAGAACAAAGATAATGATGGAGAAAAGGAATAAGAGGGCAAGGAAATTAATCAAAAAATTTGAGAAAGAAAAATAAGAGAAAGTAAAGGAAAGAAAATTATAAGAAATGAAGTTCCAGATGATGCAAGAGGAATGGGATTAATTATTTTTAAAAGTACCTTGATTTAAAAATTGTTCACCTCTAGATGATAATGATTTTAAGGGACAAAGATAGGATTTGAAGAAGAGACAAATAGAGAAAGAGGTTTAAGAGAAGATTCCACAAGATAGTACCACAAATTGAAGACCCTCAAGTGAAAGAGATAAAGATAAAAGAAGAAGAGGGCGAAGACAAAATCAAGAGAATAGAGATCACTACCAATAAGCATGGTGCAAAGTGGTGCAAGTTGACCAAATAGAAAGGGTACAAGAGAAGGGGGAAGAAAGGAAGACAAAGCAAAAGAGGGAAAGTTCAACAAAAATCAAGAAGGATTAGGGTGATTAGAGATAGAGGTTAACAATGGGTGCAAAGAAGGACTAATATGCCAATCCTCATCCCAATTGAGATTGGTGGGATGACCTATAATAAGGATGGCCTCAAGAAGCTTCCTTTTGAAAAAACTATCTTCCTTAACTAGAACTAGGGTGTTTTCCAAGAATGTGATGGTTGGTGATAAGGGAATTCTCAGGGCGAATTTGGTGATGTGGTTATGGCTAATGTCAACAATATGTTCTTTAATCCTAGTATTGATATATCTACCCATTTCCTCGATGTAAGGATAACCATGAGACTAAAAAATATTATTAAAAATACAATGGAGCTTAGATCACATAGCATCTTTGATAAACAAGATGAAATTTTTGGTAGTGGAGACTACTTCGAAGGAGCAAAGGAGGCCCTTTTGTGATTTTTTTTTAAATTTCATTATAGAGGCCTCTAATGAAGGGGGGAAAAGATAGGTTAGGAACACAACTAATAGCCTAGGTTTAGGATGAACAAGAGTCTTGGTAAGGGATAGAGCTCTACAAATGCTCATATTACTTTAGACATCCCTCTTGAAGACTTGGAAAAGGTAGGAGAGCTCTTGGTCAACATTCTCATCATCACAAATTTGATAATCCTAAGTGATTAATATCTTAAGGACACCACCTTTTTGGCATGGAGCTATAACTCAACGTGTGTGGATTTCGTATAGACTTGACAACTCATGGAGCCATATTATTTTCTAATGATGAGGATATCAAGGAAGAGAGTTTTTTGTTCGACTTAAGTTCTTTACTAAATTGAATTTGAAAGAGTTCAAGTTGATCAATACCATGAGGTCAACACATATTTGTGTCATCAACACAGTGTTTCCACCATCTAGGCTTGAGGGGGAGGAGTTTGAGGGTAATTGCTCAAAGTACTCCATATAAAGGTTTATGATGATAGGGGATAAGGGGGAACCCATGGAAACACCCTCTGATAGCTCGTAGAACACACCTTGGAATGTGAAGAAGGGGTCCAACTAAGACACAAATTGACAAGAGAATCAATTTGTCATTAGTTTTGTGCCTAACAAGCTCCACAAAACCACCAAATCAAACTTTGGTGACTATACCGCATCAAAGATAATAAGAATATCATTATTTTAAATGGGTTTTCCTTTTATGAAATTGAAAAAAAATCAATGGAGTCCTCAATGAAGGAGTCAATCTTAACAATTAAAGAGGTGATCAAGGAAGCAAGGAAGGAAGCAAGTTTATAAATGGGGAAATTAGGCTTGTTAATGATAGGTCTAAGAGGGATGTCTGACTTGTGGATTATAGGAGCACCATAGATATGAGGGATAATATCCTTATTAGGCACAAGACACTTACTTATAAGGTTATTAAAGGATGAGAAGGCAATGGCTCGCTTCACCATGCTAACAAGTTTGGATATGTGGTTATTAGTTAGAACTTTATAGTTGTCATAATTTGATAGGTGGTCTAACATTTTGTTGATATAATCGTTGCATATTCAAGACAATGGTAGTGTTTCCTTTGTCATCTTTGATGATAACTATGCCATTATTTTCAATGACTTGCTTGATAGCCATGAAGTCCTCCATAGGTACATTGCATTTTGGGGATTTTGCATGTCTAAGCAAGAAAACACAATCTTGTATGACCTTCTCCTGCCAAATTGTACCTCAATTTCACCTTCTTCCTAAGTTTCTAACCAATGAGATCAGACAAGATTAGGTTCATAATAAAAATATATATATTGAAATTTTAAAAAATATTTGAATATAACATAACATTTCAAATTTTAATTATATTACATTTCAAATAAACTAAGCATAATATAAACTATAATTGAAAGATAGAAATCAAATTTTATAATAATTAATCTTTTAATAAAGACACCTCTCTATTTCTAATAATTGATTGTTTTAATGATATTATTGAAGTATAGATATTGAGAACATGGAATTGCTAGAAATCATATTTTTACGACATATATATTTACTTTAATGTAAGTTTATTTCCTTGTCCATTGTAATAAATAATTTGCGTATTTAATCGCAACGTTCTCCACTTCTCGTCAGTACTTCGTTTACAATATTTTTATAGAAATTGTTTTAATTTTTTTCAGGAATGGGGCCCGCAAGGCAGTACTCTCGATGTACAGTTGACCGCATTGAAATGAAGTTAGTAGAGAGAGGGCTCTTTCCCATGTGTCCACGAGAATCGTATATATGGGTAAGGGAATAAAAGTGCTTTATATCAATAATTTTAGGTGAATAAAAGTGCTTTATATCAATAATTTTAAGGAATAAAAATGCTTTATATGAATAATTGTAAAGGAATAAATGTTTTACATTATTATATAAAAGTATAAAGTATATTAAAATAGTAATTTATTATAAAGTAGAGGTTTATTATTTTCAAAAATATTTTAATTATGTTAATATTGAAAAGATTCTTATGCTAGTCTTAAAAAAGAGGAAGAATAAAAACTATATATTGTATAAACTACCAATCGCACCTTTTATGTGCAATGGGTATGTCGAAGAGATATCAAAGGTCAATTAGGAAACATTATGGTTTTTTATTTGCAAACATTTATGTAGTACAAGAGGCCAATCGAGGTCTACCAAAAGGCTCATGTTATAATAGCAATAGGGAGAGCTAGAGGAGGGTAAGAGGATAGAGATGGAGATGGAGGAGTGGGGGAGATAAAGAGAGATGAGAAAGGGATATAAAGATATAGAAGAGATAAATATGTAGAGAGGGGAATAGGGATAGATAGATTAAGATAGAAATAGGAAATGGTATACAGATAGATAGGGAGAGGGAGAGATACAAGGGTATAGAGATGAAGAGATAATGAGATAGGTATAGAGGTAAAGAGTTAAATACAGAGAAATACAGAGATATAGAGCTCTAGGAAAAGGGTGAGGGAGGGAGATGGATGGCTTGAGAGAGGGAGACATGTCTAGAGATAAAGGGGAAGAGATGAAGCTAGAGGTGGAAATGAAGGTAGAGTGAGAGAGGCAGAGAGAGATAAATAGATATAGAAAGATATTGAGAGATACCGAGAGGTAAAAAAGAGATAAAGGGGGAGAGATAGAAAGGAAAATTTAGAGAGAGAGAGAGAGAGAGAGAGAGAGAGAGAGAGAGAGAGAGAGAGAGAGAGAGAGAGAGAGAGAGAGAGAGAGAGAGAGAGAGAGAGAGAGATGGATAGAGAAAGATGTGGAGAGAGAGAGAGAGAGAGAGGGTGGGGGCAAAGAACAACAAGGAGAGATAGAAATAGACAAAGTGTGGAGCAAGAGAGAGCACAAAAGATGGATTGAACAAGAGAAGTATAGGTAATGAGATATAGATAGAATGGGAGATGGAAAGCTAACGATAAATAAGCAATTTACAATAATACATTATACTTATTAATTGTTTATTTTTATTTACTAATATATAATATATATTATAATAAAAATAAAAATTAAATAAATAAAGACTAAACATATTTTATAATAAAATATATTATATGTAAATTTATTTAATTAAATAATTTTAGATAAATAAACTTAATCTAATTAATAATAAACTAAAACAAGAAGTTTAAGATAAAATTTCTTCCACACTACTGTCAATCTTCAAGATAAAATTTGAAGGATACTGGCTTGTCAAATGGCCTCCCTCCCATGTATTTACCTTGGGTTACCTATAACTGTCAAGGATGTCTCCAACTCCTTTTGGGCGACCATCCTTGAAAGAATGCAAAGAAAGTTGGTTGGGTGGAAGGGAAGGCTCCTCAATAGTGCAGGGAAGCTTCAGCTCCTGGGCTCTGCCCTATAGGGTATCCCTGTCTACTTCCTTTCCCTCTTCAAAATATATGCTGCCATAGCTGACAAGTTGGAAAATATCCAAAGAACTTTACTTTGGACTAGGAAGGAGGAAAAGAAAAGGCTTTCTTTTGTGGGTTAAGATAAAGTCTTCTACCCAAAACGGATGGGGGGTTTAGGTATTCGTAAAATTACCCATTTCAATAAGGCTCTCATGTCCAAAATGACCTGGAAGCTACTTCACAAGGAATTATATTGGGGACAAATTACGAGGGCCAAATACCTTGGAAATGAGAGTTTTCTCTCTACTTTAAGTGAAGATGGACTCCCCAAAGGGTCTAAAATTTGGAATAATATTATCAAATGTAAGGGCACCATCTCCCAAGGTATGAAATGGCTTATTGGCAATGGCAGAAAGATTCTCTTCTGGGAGGATTGTTGGCTTGGGGAAAAACCCCTCACTATCTCACCTTCCCTCAGAAGGATTAAGAATATCACTAGAAGATTCTTTGGGGAAAGACTGTCTGACTTCTTCCTCAACAGTACCTGGAAGACTATGGCGGACTGTTATCTGGATCAACCTCTTCTGCTTCCTGTTGCTAATGAGCTGCAAAACCTTTTGGTTGGGACCCTCCTCCCTCTCTTTTCTAGGGAGGACAAATTTATTTGGAAATGGGACCCTCCGGGGATTTCTTTGTCAAGATTGCTTACAATAGCCTGTTGCGGGAACCTATCTCGCCTGTCAATTAGAAAGAGGTTTAGAGTCCTCAACTCATCCCTAAGATCAATTTCTTCTAGTAGATTGTTCTGCACAATGAAATTCAGACTCATGACAACTTGGCCAAAAGAGGATTTTAGTTCCCCAATAGATGTGTCCTTTGTAAAATTGATGCTGAAATCTCCCCCCATCTTTTCCTTCACTGTTCCTTTGCCAAAAACCTTTTGCGGATGGTCTGTCACAAGCTTAACATTTCTCAGACCATGAATGAAAATATGTTGTAGCTTATGCTTGAGTTTGGGGCCCCTCCTCCAACCCTATGGTCCTCCAACTTTGGAGGCAAATCCCCCACCACCTCTGCTGGAGTATCTGGAAGAAAAGGAATAACAGGCTTTTCAGGGACAAGGTGGGCTCGCTAGATTCTGTCTTTGCTGGTTTTTTTAAACTCATTTTGGAGAACATTTATGTCGCTGGGTTAAAAATGCCCCTTGATCCTCCCTCAAAATAGGATTGGGAGATCGCTAACAGTTGGAATCTCCCTAGCTTGATTGGGAGATCTCTAGTAGTTGGAACCTCCCTAGCTCCTTTGCTCACTTTGATGACTCTAAACATCTCCTAAGGCATAATACTGTTTGGTCCCCCCCTTTTCCTGGTTGCTTCAAACTTAACTTTGATCGGGCAACTCATCTGGGCCTTGCGGCTAGGGGCGGTGTTATCAGAACTCACAATGGGGCCCTGGTTGTTGCCTATGTCGGGAACCTAAATGGCTACTCTAGCAATCAAGCGGAATCTATGGCCTTGGCTTGGGGAATACAGTTGTCCCTCTCCATGGGCATAACGAATCTTGACATTGAAGGGGACTCTAAGCTCATTGTGGATGCTATCAAAGGGCAGAAAAGACTTAACTGGACTATTGAAAGTATCATCAGGGATATTCTTAAGCTTATAGCTGGGCTTGACTCCTTCTGTATCATGCATGTGTATAGGGAAGGCAATGGGGTTGTTGATGCTCTAGTAGCCCTTGGACTATTGAGCACTCACCTAAGATGTTGGAGGAACCAAAATTCCTTGCCTCCTCATGTTAACTCCCTCCTGAAGGGTGAAGTTGCCAAAATTCAATTCTATGATAATGCTCTGGTTTAGCCTCATCTGGTACTCCCTCTTGATGCTCTGGAGTCTTGAGAGGATTTATTTTTTGAACTTGAATATGGGGAATATGTTGATGACTACCACCAACTTTTAGATGAGATGGATTAATCAACAAGGGAATATGTCGAGTACTATCAGCATGTCCACCAAAGGGGACATGTGTATGAAAATCATTTTTGAGTGCGAATTTTGTGGTCTCCTCCTCGTGATGATCTGGAAGGGTGATGAAATGTTTGGATGTTAGTTGTATTGTTCTCAAGGCTAGTCACATGCAAATGCCACATGCCACTGGTATCATTAATCGAACTAGCTTCGATTACTTGATCATTTCCTATGTGCCTAAGGTCCTGTCTTTTGTCACGATTAATGACTCTCACAAGTTCCCTGTTTCCAAGGTCATTAATGGCAATAATTCCACTTTTTGGTGCCTTGTTAGTCGCCTTGGGATTAATTTATCTGACCCCTATGAAATTTTTAACTATATTTTCTCTAAAAGTTGCATCCTTAACACTCTTTGTGTGGCTTTGCTTATGTCCTCTGCTAAGCAAGAGCTCTCGAACTTGGCCACGGGGGGTGACAGAGTGCGTTACGAACCTGATAATCCTAATGATTTTAAAAAGGATGCCCTGGTTTGGAATTACTGTGTGGAAGGTGGGGTTTTGGATTTCATGGAGTTCCTTACTAGCCACAATGAGAAGCTCTCGGTCTAGTTTGCGACCTCTTGGTCTAGCAGAAGGGTCATGGTTGGGGCTGTCTCTTTTGAGGTTTCAGAGGATTCTATTGCTCAAGCAATGGGTCTCTCGCTAGAAGGGAGAAAATGGAAGAGGAGCAACCATGTGTCTATTAGTGAAGGTCTTAAACACTTCTTTAGAAACAAGGAGGAGCCAGTGAAATTGCAGGGTGGTTTTGCCTGTGAAGAGCTGAAGCACCCCTATAACCAAATCTGCCTATTAATCATGAAATACTTTACGTAGGAAGCCCGCTTCAAGGTATTTTATTACTACCACATCCCTTTGCTCAATCACTTCTGCAATAATGACCTGCTTTGTTTACCTTTTTTCTTATTGCGTTATCTGAAAGCTTCTATTAAAGAAGCCCTCGACCCCAAGAATGGGGACAAGATGCCAATTCCACTTCACCAAGGCCTTATTTACAGGCTCTATGATTACCATAGGTATCTCTGTCCTCCTAGGAACTTAATGTTGGTTCGTCCCTCTGCTTCGACTTTGAACCCTTTCATGGCCTTCTCTTTTGGCCTGGATTTTCCTAGGTTTCTCCAATTTGCACAAAATGCCCTTGCGGCCACCCAACTTCCCCCCTCTGTTTCTATCACTAAAATTACCCACCGTGTGCCCCCTCCCTCCACTGGAAAGGAGAAGTTTATTATCCCCCCAAGGGAAAAGGAAAATCTCTGGCGAAGCGCAAAAGAATTGTCCTTGATGATAACTCTTCGTCAAATGATGTGGAGCAGGAAAACCCCTCTCCAGACATGGAAGGAAGGAAGAGATCCCACAGACTTGCGTCTAAGGGATCCTCGACGAAAAAAGTGAAAACCCAACATGTTTATGATGCTAAAGAGGATTATATTGATGATAAGGAGGGGAAAGATCTTAAGGATGTGGACACTTCTGGGCTCCCTATGGATGCTGGAAATGCTAAGATGGAAGGGGAACCTGTGGCCCCTATCAACCTGGTGGACCCGGAGGAGGTCATGAAAATGGTGAGCCTGGAGGATATGGGAACCCAGGCGGTTAGTGCCCCTGTTGAAGATGTGGTGAAGATGAACAAAATTACCAAGGAGGACAGAGTGGAACTGGAAGTGGAGATGGTGCACAATCAAGAGCAGAACAAGGAGGGCAGTGCTGTTGATACTAAATTCCCACAAGGGATCCCTACCATGGAGCAAATCCAGAGTATCAACACAGAGGTCAAGATTATCTTGAACCAGATTGAAAGCCCGATGCCACTCCTATATGTGAAGGCCATCATTGATGAGGTTAAATAGTTGAAACGAAGGATGGACATCTGTGATACTCAGATTATCAGTGTTAACAAATTTTTCCTGCAGGTTCTTCACAGCTCGGCTTTGACTCTCTCCCTCCTAAGAGAGCGTACTACAGATAATGATGTTGATAAGGAGGAGGCCAGGGAACTGTATAAGTTCCTCTTTAATGAATGGAATAGGGTCGTAGATATGATAAGGGTTCGCAAGTCGACCCCTTAGGTCTTTTTCTACTAGTTTTGGTTGGGGTTGGTGTCCCTTGTTTTGTTGGTTCTAAGAGACTTTGGCTTTTAACTATTTTTGTGTTGTTATAGTGTTGTAATGGTGTTGTTGATAGTTCATGCTATGTAAAGGGTCAGTGCCCTAGTTCTCACTGCTTTTTTAATCAAAAACATGAAGTTTACATAAAATATATTTTATAATATACTTAAATTGTTTAAAATATAACAAACAACTATTTTTAAAAATATATAAATTTAAATACAAGTTGTAAAAATAAATGGACAATTAATTTAAGTAATATTATATTTGAAAATCTATAATAAAATATAATCAAAAGATATATTTAATATAATTAAATAATAATAAATAAATATTAAATATAGCTGAAGCCTTAGCGACATTAATGACTATTAGATTTGGTAAGAAGTTGGGAGCTTCAAAATTTCATTTAGAGGGTGATTCTTTAATAATCATCCATGCAATTATGAAAGGAAAAATAGGTGCTTGGCACCTACACAATCCAATTGTTACAATAATGGAAGTATTATCTTATTTTGATGATTTTCGCATTAGCCACGTGAGGAGATCCCACAATAAGGAAGCTGACACTTTATCAAAATGGGTTTTAACTTTCGAAATGGCAAGAGATTTAAGGACTAAAGATTTTAGGCTTATTCTGGTTGTGGAATTTTGTGATTAAATGGTGGTTAGTACATAGTTTTTAATGGCCAAGCATTATTTTCAAACCAAAATGACTACACTACCCAAAAGAATGATAATTCAAGGGGCGAAAGATTAATGAAAAGACACTGCATTTATGATTGAAGTGATAGTGGCAGTGATGTTTAATACCAACTTTCCCTTTCTTCTTGATTTTTCTGTCGGCTTTATCATTTTGATGAAGCTTTTGAATAAGAGTAAAGGAGGGTGGTGGTACTATTTGTTGCAAAGTAGACACGAAGACGAACTTCTCTCTGAAGACAAAAAAGCAACTGTCCCCTTTTTATGGTGATGTTATTGAAAGAAGGCTTAAGGGGATATTTCTTTTTAAAAATGAAAGACTGGTTAAATGTGTGAAGTTAATTTTGGGCAAGGCCTTTGGTGATTTGAGGCATAGGTATAGAATAAACATGGATGTGTATTCTTTAATCATGGCATGGGGCCTAGACCTGGGAGAGTTAGAGGGAACGCTGAAGTGGATGATTGAGGCAATTGTGCATAGAGACTATTTGGATGGAATGGACTCAATTCTAGAATGGGCGATTATGGGTGAAGGATTTGATGTACGAGAAGGAGTAGTCATTGAAGACCTTGAGCTTTTCGAGAATTTCATCCCCCTCGTTCATTGGCCAGAAGGGAAATTCAAAGCCCGCCATGGAGAGGAGGCCAGGCACGGTTGGGAGGCTCTGAAAGTCTTTGTGTAGTTGATGGAAGTGGAAGTAGTGATCGAGCAAGCCAAGGCAAAAGAAGAGCTTTTGAGGCGGAGGGAGCTTCGACCAAGGAAGAGGAAGGTGACAGGTGAGCAGATGGATGGAGGGAATTCGAGAAGCTCGCATGGTACCAATAGCTATTTTCAAAACTCCACACTTAAAATTATTAGGTTTTATTTTGCTTTGTCTAGTGGTTCGGGGGTTTAGCCCTGTTTTTGTTTTAATGATCTTGGTGTAGTCAGAAAAAATAGGATTTTAAGATGTTTGTAATTGCCTTTCTTTGAAAATCATTGTTACTATGTAGTGTGAGCAAATTTTTGTGCTCGTTAAAGCTGTAATGGTTCATGGGTGGGGTGGTTGCATATCGGTTGGTCAAGCCTGGACAGATGGGTTATGTTTTGGTGGTTTTTTGGAAATATGGTTGTTTATCTTACAAATGGAGATGTACTTTATATATATATATATATATATATATATATAAATAAAATATTATTATCGAGCCAAAAAAAAATTAAATATAAATATACTATGAGCACCATTTAAATAGCTTCCATGAGATGGCATATTTTTCTATCATTTCTATATTTTGAAAACTCTTTTACTCTATTACTTTATTAGTATATCTTTTTATGAGTGATATTCCTAGTTTTTATCAATAATTGTTTCGATTTTTTATTTTTATCCGTATAAAAACAAAAGCTCTTAAAATTCAGACTCTATTTTATAATATCGATAGAAAATGATTGTTTAACAATTGGCAACACCTAATATTCAGAAATATAATTGTCAAAATTAAAGAAACATATGTAACATGTATTACAAGTGACTTTGACTTTGAAAGTAACAAGTGTTTCAGAATTTTGTCCTTCTTCCTATATGCTAGATGAAATTTAATAATAACAATAATTTACTACAAAAGAATTTATGAGATGTCAGAGAGCAGAGACGAATGAACAAGAGAATTGGTACCAGGAGCCTGTGACTTGGAGATGAAGGTGGTAGTTATACCTTTAATAACTTACGCATTCTAGAAAAAATACTCGAGGAATCAAAATAACGAAAAATGGATGGTTCAAATTGATATAATCATCTTGCATTATCAAATTTTGACCGTCGATGTAAAAAAAGAGATCATCCCTTTCAAATAAGGGAACGCCTTCAACGTAAATATATGAATTTAATTAATATAAATTAATCTACTAGAATTTATTGTTTTACATAAATGAACTTAGTTTGGAAATAATATATGATAAATTAAATTTAAATGTGATATTTAGTTGGATTGTAGGTGATGAAATGATGGTTAAGATGTAAGATTTGTTTAGTTTGTAATTCTAATAGTACTCCATATACTTCGTGACTGTGATGAATTTGATTATATTTTGAATAATTAGATGACATCTGTCAGCGAGGGAAAATTAGCATGTCAATTAGACGAAGAGGCAACCACAAAACTTGAATCTAACCAACAAAAAATTAGTTGCAACTTAATAGAGGAATTCAATCAAAATCAACAATGAAATAACATCAAATGACAAAACAATTAAACCCATTTTGATTCTCCTAATCATTCATATCATATTCCACTCCACCTTCTTCAAAATTTGCATATCCTTCATTTTTAGCATAAGCCTTGATTGATAACATATTCACAGTCTGATCATCCTCACCTTGCTAATATACCTCATATGTTATTTTATTTACTTGAACAACCTAAGAAACAACATAGTACTCGGAGAGTGAGGAATACTACATTTAACACACCAAGGAATAGTCTCTACCACATGAGCACCGGACCTCTTCAAATGGTCAGGAGCATCCCTGCTAGTGGCCCCTTTCTGATTACCAGCTTTTGGTCTTCCATCATGCCAATTTGTGCTATAGAGCATATCATGAAACCTTGATCTATAATTTCTCTAATAATTAGGCCTATCATAGTATACACCTTTGTCATTTTTTGATACTTTATAAGTAAAGTCTTTCAAAGCATTCACGACTTTGTCCAATTTATCTTCTTCCTTGAGTTGTTTCACTTTTTTATTCAGTAATTTTTTTTATTTCATCTCTCCTACCAATCTTGCTAGAAGATTTTCTATTATTTTTAATGTTCAATGCAGCTCTGAATGCATTAGTGGGGAATGTGGAATTTCTTGTCCTCAACTCATATCTAGTTTTTGGATTAAAAGTATTAATATAAAAAACCAAACACATAGGATTAGTAGGCTTCAAATGTGGTGGAATTTTGTTGAACAACTTTATAAATATATTGTTGAAATATACCACAGATTCATTGTAACTCTTCTGAATATTAGTGAATTCATGTAAAGTAAACTTTGGATCAAAATGGTTTGCATATTGCTCCTTGAAAATTCTCTTGAATTCAACCCAACAACCAATTGATGCATCGAGCAAATTTCTATACCAACTGATTGCATCTTTTGTTAAGTATTGCATAGAAAATTTCATAAAAACATCCCTATGCTCATTTTCAAAATTATCCATTGCAATCTCAAATTCTCTCAAGTATCTTCTTCCAACAAAGCATTGTTCCTAGTAAAACTAAGAACTACATTTCTTACCTCATTACTGATAACATTTGGATATAATTGGATCCTAGTGAAATCAATTTGTCTATACCTATTGTATTGGTGAACAATTAGGGTTTCCACCACTAGAAGGATGAAAACAACTATTTTTTACTTAGGGACCATTACATTAGGGAAAGATAGTAATTAGATAGATCTAAACCTAAGAGGTATGAATGTTGATCTAATTCCAGGGGGTTGGAATGCACTTCTTGTTTCCCTTGAGTTGAACTAATATGTTGAAGATGCTAAAATTAGGGTAAATGTGTTAGAATTAATGTAAAAATGCATAAATAATAAGCTACAGTCGTCAAATCAAGCCATGAACCTAGATCTGATGATTGTAAGAGGATTAAAATCTGCTCCCAAAAGGAGCTCCTGATTTGTCTGGACCAGTGTGACGATCACTCTGGTCCTCCAAAATTTTCGCACTCTAATGAGGGATCGATTTGTCTCTTCAAATAAAGCTTATCCTAAATATCACAACTCCATACCTGTTCCTGTGCACACTAGAGAAGGGAAATAGGTCGGGAATAGGGGTTTGTCTTAGGTCAAACCTCGGTTTTGGAATTAACCATGAAATAAATATGAAATCTGATTGAATTACAGTAGTGGAAATGTTATCCTTTTGAGGGAGATGTTGAATAATGACTAAAACACAAATACTATACCTCCTTGTGAAGTTTTATTTGTCTCCACACAAAATTAGGGTTTCATGAAGTCTTCAATAACATAGAACATGAATGTCAACTCCAATGTTTGAATCTTGAATTTATCTTTGCTCTAATGCTTGATTGAAGACTAACTGCTTGAATGCTTGATTTCTTGATGTCAAGTTGAATTTTCATGTGTGGATGCTAAAATGAGAGGGGTAGGCCTCCTTTTATACTTGTTCATCTAAAAACTATTTAATTTTGCAACATGAGCCGACACAAAGTTGGAATTCACACTCAAATCACATGACCATTAAGAGGCCCAAATTTGGGTCCTAGTTGGGAGGACCAAGGTGCTAAGTGTTCTGGTCCTGAGGGGACTAGGGTGCCACACCTTGATGTTGTCCAATCAGAGACCAAATTTGAGGGTCAAGATGATGTGTAAAGTGAAAATGGTGATAGATTTGCATAGCAAGAGCATAATCAGGTCTCATTCAGGCCTCAAAGCATGAACACCAAGGCGAGGGCTCAAATGCAGACAAAATTTGAAGGGAATACAATTTAGGATGCTACACCTATCAAGACGCATAAAACCTCTTGCAAACACATTCTACCTCTAATGAGGTTGATATTACTAAACTTGAGGACCTTCTTACTGTTGTTGTATATTTTGTTGAAATTTTGATTAAAACCACTAGAAGGATTTATATTCAATTGAAAATTTTGTGGTTACACTTAGAACTAATATTGAGGGTGTCCTACATATGGATTATACCCATGATACTGGTATCTAATTCCTCATTGACCTACAACAAGAGGTTGAGCGTACATTGGGGGCTAAGAGACATTTACTAAAATAATAAGTGCACTTACCAATACTGATACTTGAGAAGAAAGTATGGGGTGACTTTGATTTTGAAAATGAATAGGTGCACTCACTTGAGAGACTAGATGTATACTCATGACATAAGATGTAACATAAGAGCTATCATTATGGGCATAGCTTGTTGCACATGAGAGGAAGGAAATGAGCCTAAAGCTAGTCATACCAATTGTGATGTTGTTGAAATATTTGCTTGTATGGAACTCATTCTTGTGGTACATTTTTAAAAAGGCCGAGAACTTAAATTCAATAATTTTTTAGCCAAAGCTTTCTTTTGTCTTAGTAACTTAAATCTTGTGACTTGAGCTAACATTTCATCTATTCGGTGTTGTAATTCTTGGTTAGTCAATTCTCTAGGTGGATTGACGGAGGTGGAACAAATGTTTGCATAAAAAAATTGGACATATTGAGAATATTGAGGATGAAATGGGAAGCCAGGTATTGGGCATCCCCAAATAATTCACAAGATAAGGCTCATTGTGTGAGGTTGCAACATATTGGTGAGCCATTCTTTCCTCAAAATCTCTTCTAGCTTCAAATAACATATTTTCTCCATCAATACTATCTTGAAGTGCTTTTGCCTTTTCAAGATCTAGGTGAAATGGAAACCTAGTCTTAATTGTTTGATAGAAATTCCTAATTATTTTGAAACTCAACCTCAGACAAATTGTTGTGATACTCCTAAAATGGTTGGTTGGAAGCACTTTGCTTTCTGTCCCTAGGGGTTTCTTGCAATTATATCACTATTGTTATGTTTGCAAAAACTTCTTTAGTATAGGTTTATACATCAGAAGCTAGAGGGGCATTAGGACTACCCTTATTCTTTTCAGTTCACCGTCTACTCATCTTTTCCTAGTTTAAAGGCTAGATTGGGTGTCCCTGATGTAATGACCTTCTACCGTGCATACAAGGAAGTATATTAATACTCAAATGTCTTGAACTTAATACTTTCAATGTATATGTAAAATTTTCACTCATGCGATGTTCTTGATGATTAAAATTCAAAACTAGCATTCAAATTTTCATATAAGAGTTGTCACCATTACAAAAGGAAAATTTGTCAGAAACTTCAATTACTTCAAAATCTTTACAATTTTTTTCAAGATTCTTACTGACATCTACAACTCCCCGGCAAAGCCTCCAATCTGTTGGTTCCCAAATTATAGGCTCACCAAACCCTAAAGATATACCAAGTCTTATAATCAGGTTCAATGCTACATTTGGCCAATGAATAGGATTCAATCATGAAGATTAATATCCTCTAGACTTCAAGCTCTGCAAAACCTTGGTAGGTAAACCACAATTGTCATGATTAAAATATTCCACAAGATTGTGCAACAATGTTTTAGTATATAGGACTTTATACAATTTTCAAGGTTTATTTAATTGAAATTTCAACTCAAGACTCCTTATTTTCTATTATGATTTGGTATGAAGTAAACAAAAAACTAAAACTAAACCCTAAACAAAAGAAAACACTTTCAATATGTAATTTTATTATACTTATGTTTTGGGGGCATAAATTAAATTGGTGTCTTAATACCATGACAATGAAGTCATAGTTTATAATTCATGAATGTTCATCCTAGGCATAAATTTGAATTGTTTGACACTTAAATTGTCTATGCATTACATAAACATGCAAGATAAAGTAGCCTTGAAATTGTACTCATTGATCCTAATTATTTCCCAAAGTCACAGTAATTTATCTGACAATTTAATTTCTCAAAATTGCTCACACAATCAAATCCAAAAGTAATAAGTGTATCAGAAAATGGATTGTGAAAATCTCATAGCTCTAATTTAATTTCTCATTAAGAAAACCCATCAAACGCATTACACAGAAGCATATAACTGCAATGACAAATCAATTATCATTGATATATCAATTCATATGACAAAGAGAAGTATAATTGGGAGACAATTTCAATGGGTTCTTTCTATTATCTTCCATAAACAACTAAAACCATATTTAAAAAGTGAATTTAGAGCCAACTATCCACTGAATGTCAAGACTTTATAGATCAAATGTCCATGCCCCAAAACGTAATTATTTGCCTTTACTATATGGAGCTAATTTCTCTTATATAGAATAAGGGGGCAACAAGCTCTAGACCATTTACAATTTTTAAATTATTAATAAGAAATTGTATAATTTCCCTTTTTAGCCAAAAAAAATACAAAAGTGACTCTTAAATGCCAAGGTAATAATCCTTGAAGAGTCAATATTAACTTATATAATCAATACAATTTTATAATTATCACAAAAGATAAACTAAAATGGTCAAAGAGAATATTCATTATGATGAATACAAGTTGATGACGGTCGTTTCTCCTTCATGCTTTGATACCAGTGACCTATGGGTTTGACAAAGTACTATGATTGTTGAGCAATACTTCCAACTACATTCACTCTTCATGTGGACCATGTCAAGAAAAAATTCAACTAAGGCAAGTAGTCGATGTATTCCTAGTTGCAATACATAGCATCTCATGCATTAAAATAGTTCATTCCAAAATCTAGTTAAAACATCCTCTCAAGCTAGACACTTGTGTTCTCTACAACCTTTTTTCATCATTTATAAAATTTAGTGCTTGAGCCAACATTTGTGCCAATTCATTCTTCCACTCTTCCTAATCCTTTAGACTACCATCTTCTTTAAATAAAGGACAGGGAGGTGCATCCTACATTTGATTATACTCACTCAGGTCCTCAAAAAGGTTCCTTATGATACACTTCATGCTTATTGATCCATTCATCTATTGATCTTAAAAAAAAATCAATATTCTTCCCTCAATTCCTCCATCTTGCTCTACAATCTTCCATGCAACCTGTCATGCTCCTTCAAAGCATTATACGACCCAAAATATATTAGCTTGTGCAATCATGCTTTAAAAAATTTTATTCACTAAGATGGAAGCCATATTATACTTCATAGATTTTAATTATGCAATTAATTTATTCTCTTTTCTTTGATACTTGTTTGCCACCCTTTGCCAACGAGTTCTTTCAGTAGTGACCTCAATCAACTCATTCTCCTTATTTGGATATTCAATGGCCCACTGAGAAGTGTTAGATAAAGAAGTGTTTGGTGTAGATCCCAATTTATCTCTCAAGCTTGTATTTTCCTACCTAAGCTACTCATTTTCATTTATATTTTATTTGTTTTCTTTGACCACCTTCTCCATGTGAGATTTAGTGAACTTGTTTGCATGAATTGTCAGGTTTTGCACATCAAAAGGGTCGGTGTCCTCAAGCGTATGGACCACAGCTTGTGCATATATTTTTCTTGGGTCTTCAATTGTCAATGGCCTCTTTCCTAGAGGATAGATAGTCCAAGTAGATAGAGAAAATCGTCAGGATTGAATCCTAATCTTGTATATATTTTATCCACATCATCTACACTTCACTTTCATATTCTAATTTATCCTTAGCTTATTGAAAACAACTACAAAACTAAAATCCCATCTAGGAAAGATCATGACCCTTGCTTCTTGTAGTAATTTCCTACCCTAATCTATCTAACAATCTCTAAATAAGTAACCCTATCAGGAGAAGTCATGGGTAGCAAGTAGGGGGCTCCTTCATAGCCATAAACTTTGATTCTAGTGTAGTCTTCAAATGCATACTAGTTTCCCCAATTATGATCAATTCTTACCCTTATTTCCTTATCTCGAGACCTCAAAAAATTGTGGATTGCAAGTGACAAATTCTAATCCCAACAATGACCGAGTTCCATATTACATGCTTTCACAAAAAATTATTTAAAATGCAAATATTGTAATCTATCATATTTGTTGTCCCATATAGCACTTCACATTTAAAGATTACGTAGATTTCCATGTTCATCTTTATATTTTATTCTCAATGGGGGTTTCCATATCCTCTTCTCATGATCCGCATACAAAATGGGATGCATCTACATTGAATAGTGTTAAAAAACAATAATATCACTACATTGAATAGTGTTAAAAAACAATAATATCACTACTTCCTTTCATGGAAGTCAAACTTTTGTTGATTTCCTCATCAATAAATTGTGCATAATGATATGACCTTACATCATGACTTTGAATATCTGCAGCTAATACCATCAAGATCGCATCCATGCTCATGTGCCTATCAAAACCCAATACTTGGCACAAACAATAATAAGTATACTCAAAATGCTCATGAAATAGTTTTACTAAGAATCGTGGTTGTTGATCATTAGAGAATACCCTCAATTTTTAAACCCTGGGTCTATGTTGAGGTTAGCTCCACCTCTTTTAGTTATTTACAAATCTTTTATACTCATTTCTGATGGCTCACCATTCGAGTTCAACTCCACACTTCTATATACAATGAACACTTTACAAATATGGTCCCTTATTCTTGGAACAAATTCAAACCCATCTACAAAGTAAATTGCTCTTCTAATTGGGTTATAATTTCTAGCCAGGGCTCTCATTTACTCCACATTCACAAACATATTGGGGACTATCATTTTTTCCAAATTCATCCTCTAAGGGTTAGAAATACACCTATCCCTATAAATTTTCTTGTAATGACATCCGAACACATTATACCCTTAGCTTGAAGTCCAGGCATCCTTTAAGCCTCTCTAAAAATCCTCCAATCTTTCTATATTAGGGTTCATTTCTTGGGATTGTCTTGGTCTTGTAACAAAAATGGACAATTGATCAATCAAATATTGGTTGGAAGCCCTAGACTCTTTCTTTTGCCACTTGGGCTTTGGTTGGGAAGGTTTTTTAGAAGATATATCCATCTTTGACATATTTTCACAAAACAGTTGAATTTACAATGCAAAACACAAAATCCTTCCGTGTGTGTGAAATTTGGAATCTGTATCTGAAACACAAACACTCAATAAATCATTGCATGCATGGTTAGTTGATCAAAATCAATAAATGTAAAAACCATAACAAATCAACCTATTGCCTCCTAAAAGATTCGAGTATAGATTTGCTCTCAGATTAATCTAAGCAATACCAGTGACTAGACTACACCAAGAAAGAGGACTTAATCTATATGAATGCAAAATAAATGAATACAAGATTAAGCAAATTAAGGTAGATTAATCTAAAATGATACGAGAAGCATGATTGTATGCATGATTAATATAAAATGCTAATTATGCTAGATGATTGAGATAAAAATGCCTATAGTAATGATGCTAAAATCTAAGATACAAGGGATCTTTTTTTGCTCCAAAACGAGGGGTATTTATAGGAATTCCAAGCCCAAATCTGAGGTGGTAGGAATCAATGGTCTAGATTCAATTTGAAGATATCAAGGGATAAGATTGGGGAAGTTGGAGAAGAGGCTGGAGGAAGGGACACTTGTCATCTCTATGGTGACAAGTGTCAAGGAGCCTTTCTCATGAGAGGGAAAGTGTCCAAGGGAGGAGACATGCAGCAAAAGTGCCATGTGTCTCAAGGGGAGAATATCCAACCCATAAGAGGTTAGGATAAAAGAGGTTAGGACGTGCAAGATAGGATAGGGTTAGTTAAACCCAAGATTAGATACAATGAGTTAGGTTAGGGGGAGGTTAGGTTAGGTGGTTAGAAATTAGGATCCATGTGCTCATATTTGAATTTAGAAATTCAAATATTAGAAAAAATGGTAATTAATCTCAACAAATTAAGAATTTGTTAATCTTAATTAGGAATTAGAAGAATTGATTAAAATGAGGGAAATTAATTAATCAAAGGGGGATTATCGAATGAACTATATAAATAAATCATTTAGATTTATTTACAAGTAGATGAATTGGGAAATTAATCGAATTTCTTGTGAATTCAATTATTTAGAAATGGGGATTAATCAAATAACTGCGTATTTAATTAATTATCCTCAAACCATTTTTAGGTGCATACATTTTGCCTCTCTTTGAAGTGATGTGGGACGATGGGTTGGTTCAAAGAAAACTCGATTGATGAAATGATGCGATATGATTTGTTGTGGATTTGATCCTGATATGATAAATTTTGATTTGATGCCCCATACGCTGACGGATAGATTGTGATGCGATGATGCCCCCTTGGGAGATCAATTGAGAGAATTGACAATTGGATTGTTTGGATTTTTGCAAAATTAATTTCTCGATAAAATTTATTTAATTCCTGCAACTTTGGTTGATGAAAGTGTCAGTTCTCTGATTACTTTGATGTTTTTCTTGATTTGATGATGGATAGAGTTTTATTGACCTCGTGATCAATGAGGGTCAATGATATAAACTTGAAGATTTGATGATCTGATTGGATGAGTTTGATTGACTTCATGATTAATGAGCGTCAATGATGTAAAATCAAGATTGGATAGACTAGATGCATGACCTCATGATGAATGAGCATCACTGATGGGTGCTCAAAGAGATTGATGTAAATCTCCAGCGAGCAGATAGGATAGCAGATCAATTGATCAAAGCGATTGATTGGATAAAGAACTGATATTTTGTTGATATCCTGTTGCAGGAAGATTTAGATGTGTTGATGTTGGTGCATTTGGGGGAGGAGCATGGGATTCGTTTAGGCTGACAACATGTGGATAAAATTTTGGTCATCGTCCTAGTTGACATTGATATGAGAGATTGATCATTGATCTGATTTTGTATACACCATTGATGAGACATTGATGATTCCTGTGATATATTTTTGCGATGTATCTCTGACATTTTGTGATATCATTGTACATTGGACATTGATTATTTCCAGTGATGTGATATGTAGTCAATTCTATTTTCTTTATATGATTTATGAGATTATGGATGCATTTTACTTGCTATATGATTATGGACCCTAGATGATGGATGTGTGCTTCTTATACGATGATGCAAGATGATGCTATATAAACTATGTGATTCATGTGTAATGAAATGTTTCCTATTTATATGATGATTTTAAGATTTTATCTATGCATATGGATATGAGATGGATGCAATGCAATGATCTAACTAAATTAATGAATGATTGGATGCTTTATATGAATAATGTCTTATTATGCAATGCTTACATGTGATGAAATGAACTAACTTATCATGCAGGATGAATGAATTGATTATTTTTGCTAATGTCCAATGTACTTAATCACTTAATAAGAGAGATAACACATGTTGAAGCATTTGGGCTTGGAAAAGATGAGCTTTTGTGATCCCATGCAAAATGAAATGCAATCTACTTTAACATATGCAAATGAAATGCAATACTGCGATCAGACTGGTCATTTGGTCATTGCTTTTTGTCATCATTGAGCCTTTAAAATGTGGGAAGTGAGTGCAAACATCGAAGATATAATTGAACCATGATGACTTGAGCACTAATTTCCTGGGTTTTGATATTGCAAGTTATCACAAGCATCGAGTGTTAGAGTTATCTTGTATTAGTTAATAATTATTTATTTAATTATTAGTCTATTAAACTCTACGCTTAAGCTAAACTTAGGCATTTAATAAATATTGTAGGTATTTAATAATTATTCTAATTATTAAATACACATTATCCCTTTAGGGTTTCTTTAGGGTTGCATATCTTTAGGGTTTCTATTATCCTTTTATAAGGATTGTATTGTACTTGTTCATTAAAATTGGTTCCCTTTCTGAATGATAATTTTCTTCTTTAGAGCATTTATGCTTTTTTGCTTTATGTGCCTCCATTCTTCTCTTGTGACAGGTATTTGCATGCAAGTGTTCTTTGGATCTCTGAAGTTGTATTTCCTCAACTTCTTCATGGTATTAGAGCCTACATCTGTTGCTGCTTGTTCCTAATTTTTCAGAAGATTTTTTGGAGGAGGGTTTCAAGTTTTTTCAGAATTTTTTATTGGATCTGGGGTAGCTGTTTTGTTTCTGATCATTTTGGGCTTAAACGGACCTCACCGTCGAGCTCAGAACGCCCCAAAACCCTATTTCCATATAAAATTTGACAAATTTGGGTTCTGAAATTTTTTCTTTGGTTTTACATTTTTTTTTGCACGAATTTTGAGAAATTCCTCAAAAAAATCAGAGCAGTTTGGGCCAAAATAGATCTCACCGTTGGCTTCCGAAGGGCGTTTCCAGTCATTTTGATATATAATTCGACCTATTTCGGTGACAAGTGCATCTGGGCCATGATTTTTTCATTGGCATGCTTTACGAGGTACAAAAATCCATACGGCTATACCTGCAAATGCGTCGGAAAATTTTCGTCAAAAAATAAAAATAAAAAAATTGTTATTTTTTTTTAATTTTTTAATTTTTTTTACCCTTTTTATGCTCAAAAAGAGAGTTTTTTTTTTTTTTTTTTTTGGCCATATCTTGGGCATACGGAGTCATTTTTTCGAAAACGAATAGGCGTCGAAAAGCTGGTTCTGAGCCGGACCTCATCATATTGATAATTTTTTCTAATTTTGCTGTTTGACTGTGTTTTTTTGCAGTCAAAGTGGGGTCTTTTTTTGCACTCCGGGAGCCATAGAATAAGCATCTGAACTTCGTTTTCCAAAAACTTTATATCGTTGGAAAGCTTGTTCTATGCAATTTCTAGCCATATGAGGTTTATTTTTAGATTCTGCTCCATGCATATTTTATTCAATTTTTTGCTTTTCAACACTCTGGTGGATATCTTGGTTGTTTCAGGTATCAGAGCTTGTATTTATGCAAACGCACCGAGATAAAGTGTCATCATGCATTGTTTACATGAAATCTTACACATCTTGTGCCTTATTGTACATGCACTATTTATAAAGTGCCATGGGGGGGTTGATGTTTGCCTTGTTTGCCATCTACCATTATCAAGTGAGTGTTCCTTCCACGACATTCGCCTCATGATGTGTGTCAAGTGAGTGTTCCTTCCACGACACCATGTACTTTCTATGCACCTTCGATGTTCCTGGTTCTTCGTCATGCAGTTCTTGTTGGCCGTTCTTTTCAGTGTACCTGTCCCTCTCCCTTTTCAGCATTATGGGGAGGTTTGTCCTGTTGGTTCTAATGCTTCCTTGGTTCGATTGATCAACTCTTCAGGCTTTGGTGTCTCATGCCATCTGTATCTTCGAGTTCAGTTGTTTGCCTTTGTTTGCCATTTGATTCGAGTAATGCCATTTGAGGGCACTCATGCAGATTATAGTCTTCTCTACCTGGTCATGTTCTATTTCAGTGGAGGTTCTTCAGATCAGTAGTTACTCTTCGGCGGTGTTTGCAACTATTTCCCGCTTTAGTGGTGTTCTTCTTGCTTTTCCATCTTTTTTTGGAGTAGAGTTTTTTCCCATGTGGTTTTCTCTATTTATCCAGTTCATAGAGATTTGGTTGTGATTGGGTAGTTCATCAGGCCTTGTTGTCGGGACCCAAATTTGCCTTCATCATGTAGTTGCATTTTTTGCTTCATGCATTTAGTTTTTTAGCTACTCCCTAAGTTCATCTTAAGGGGGGGTGTTAGAGTTATCTTGTATTAGCTAATAATTATTTATTTAATTATTAGTCTATTAAACTATACGCTTAAGCTAAACTTAGGCATTTAATAAATATTGTAGGTATTTAATAATTATTCTAATTATTAAATACACATTATCCCTTTAGGTTTTCTTTAGGGTTGCATATCTTTAGGGTTTCTATTATCCTTTTATAAGGATTGTATTGTACTTGTTCATTAAAATTGATTCCCTTTCTGAATGATAATTTTCTTCTTTAGAGCATTTATGCTTTTTTGCTTTCTGTGCCTCCATTCTTCTCCTGTGACAGGTATTTGCATGCAGGTGTTTTTGGGATCTCTGAAGTCGTATTTCCTCAACTTCTTCATCGAGGTATAATTGAACCAAGATGACCTGAGTGTTGCTTGCGTAAAACAGGCAGTATTAACCATTTCTATATGCAAATCCGAAATGTACTTGATGATACTCTGATGATCATGTCCTGAGACAAATTTGCACATATTAACGATTAATTTACAGACAATAGAAAACAAAAAATATCATGTTCCTTCCTTGTTCCTCTAGTCAGAGACATCCTTGAGTCAATAAAAAATCATGATAGCGAAAATCAAGATATAAAAGTTGAACCATTGTTGATAAAGTGTTAAAACCATTAGTCAAAAGATATCATCCATTGATATGTGTTTGTCATGTTTAGATTGATAGTTGATAGTTGATGGCTGATAATTTGATCTTGTGTTCAATGTTGGATGTGTCTCAATTTTCACTTGACAAGTGTTGCCTGACTGTTGTTCTACCCGTTTGATTAAGCTCGACAAAATTTTGCTCCTAGGTAGGCTCATGATTTTTCCCCCAGTCTAGAAACAAACTTTATTATGGTATATACAATGATCCAAACCATGGTGAGAAATCACTTGTGAATCCTGTGTATGTACAAAGGCTTTATTATGGATATGAACAACGCTGATGAAAATGAATGCAAGCGGAAGGATGCATGAACTAATAGATGGAAGAGCTAGCTGATAGATAGCGCTTGTTGCCTAGTTTTTACCATCTGTTTTTATTGCAACTTTTCTCATATTTGATTTTGATTTTGATTTTTTACTGTTTTCGTTGTTTTTGTATTTTCTGCTTTTTCACTATTTTGGGGATTTTTTGCTTTTCACTTTTTTGGATTTTTTAGCTTTTATACATAAAACTTTTTCAGATGCATGCTATTGATGGGTTCCTCAAGTTGATCCTCATCTGGTGTTGATAGCTGATAGGCTCTTGACCCAAATGTTGTTGTGACCACAAACAGACCCAACCAGTTTGGTTCAAACATTCCTTTATTTTCTCGATTTGACTGGTTGTGTGGATTTTCCTTTAGCACTAGTTCTCCAACTTAAAATGCTATTGGTTTGACCTTGTGATTATAACTTCAGCACATTATTTGCTGATAAACCTTCAAATGATCAAAGACATTTTGTCGTCGTTCATGGATGAATTCTAGCTCTTGCAGTCTAGATACTCGTTGTTCTTCATCTAGGATAAGGCCTTTTAATGATACTCATAGAGAAGGTATCTCTACTTCTATTGTCAGTATTTCTTTGGATCCATAGACAAGAGAGAAAGGTGTGGCTCCTATAGGGGTGTGGATAGTGCTACGGTAGGCCCATAGAGCAGGGTTCAATTGAACATGTCAATCTCTGCCAGCATCATTCACTGTCTTTTTGAGGATCTTCAAAATTATTTTGTTTGATGCTTCTGATCATCCATTCCCTTGTGGATAGTAGGGTGAGGAGAACCTGTGTTGGATCTAAAATTTCTCACAAATCTCCTGTATGTCCTGGTTCTTGAATGGTCACCCATTATCAATGATAATGGTCATGGGTATGCCATAGCGACATATGATGTAGTTCAAGATAAATGCAACAATTTATTTTCCCATGATATTTGTGAGAGGTACTGCCTCAATTTATTTTGTAAAATATTCGGTAGCTACGCGGATGAATTTGTGACCATTGGATGAAGGAGGATTTATCTTTCCTACTAGATCAAGACTCCATTGGCAGAAAGGCTAAGATGTTGCCAAATCATGAAGCTCTTGTGTTGGTACATGAATTAAATTGCCATGGATATGACATTGTTTGCATGTTTTAGCTATCTTAAAAGAATCTCGTTCCATAGTTGGCCAATAATAGCCCAAGCATATGAGTTTTTTTGAAAGGGTAAGACCACTTGAACGAATGCCACAAATTCCATATGGACTTTGTTTAAGGCCTTTTCATATTCTTCTTTCTCGAGACATCTTAAGAGAGTACCATCCAAACCTCGTTTAAAAAGGGTATCCGCGACAAGAGTATAATGAGAAGATTGGTGGATGAAATTTTACTTTTGGTTATTTGACAAGTTAGGAGGGAGGGTGTTGTCTTTCATATATGTATAAATTTGGCCATAGCAGAAGGAATCATGCCCAACAAGGTGATAGATAATTTGGGAATTAAGACAATTATGTGCAGGGTAAAACAACTCTTCCACTAGGAATTTGTAATGCTCTTGATTTTCCTATGTCTGAAGTAGAGAAGCAAGTTGCCATGGTATTTGTTGCTTTGTTGTCATTTCGTGGAATTTGCTCAAAAGTAATTTCTACAAAATATTTTTTGAAATCATCTACCATATTTTTATAAGGCATTAGTTTGTCATCCTTTGTTTGATAATCATCATTATTTTGATTAATGATGAGCTAAGAGTCTCCAAAAACCTGTAGTTGTATGATGTTCCATTCTATGGCCATTTTGATTCTTGTGACCAAAGCTTCATATTTTGTTGTATTGTCGGTGCATGGAAAACTCAATTTGTATGCCTTTGGAATTTTGTGACCTTGCGGTGTGATGAAAAAAATGCCCGCTCCTGATCCATGTCGGGTATAGAACCATCAAAGTACAACTGCCATGTCTATTTGGTGACAGTGAGTATATCAACATCTAGAAATTCAATGTTTAAGGGATGATCATCTTGAAGTGGTGCTTCTGCCAGCTGGTCTGCAATGACTTGTCCCTTGATACATTTTCTATCCATATATTCAATATCAAATTTGCTCAGGATCATGACCCATTTTGCTAAATTTCCTGTTAATGTTGCCTTGTTGAGCAAATACTTTAATGGGTTTATTTTAGAAATTAGTTTGATTGAGTGAGAGAGTAGATAATGTCATAATTTTTGAGAAGCGAACACTACTACTAAGCATGCTCTTTCTGTTGGTAAATAATTGAGCTCGTATCCCACTAATGTTCTATTGATGTAGTAAATAGCTCATTCCTTTCCTTCATTATCCTGTTGTGCGAGCAAAACTCCCAATGATACTTATGTGGCTGATACATATAGTAACAACAACTTACCTTGAATTGGTGACATTAGGATTGGTGGTTGCATGAGTTATTCCTTGATTTTTTTGAATGCTTCTTCACATTGATTGTCCCATTCGAAATGAACATTCTTGTGCAACAGATGAGTAAATGGTTGACACTTATCTACTAACTGGGCAATAAATCTTTGAATTGACTGCAATCTTCCTTGAAGTGATCTGAGTTGACTGATATTTTTGGGAGATGCCATTTCCATAATTGCTTTAACTTTAGCCGGATCTACTTCTATACCTCTAGTTGAAACAATGTATCCCAATAGCTTACCTGAAGTGACACCAAAGGCACATTTCTTGGGATTTAGCTTTAGCTTGTATTGTTCTAACCGGTCAAAGATCTTTTCTAGTATTTCTAGATGTTCATCTTTGTTGTATGATTTTGCCAATATGTCATCTACATAGTCTTCCATGAATGTATGCATCATGCCATGGAATATTATTGTCATGGCTCTCTGATATGTAGCACTTACATTCTTTAGTCCAAATGGCATGACGTTCCAGCATAAATTACCCCATGGACATGTGAAAGTTGACTTTTCTTGATCTTTTGGAGCTATTTTAATTTGATTATATCCCGAGAATCCGTCTATTAGAGAAAACATAGAATGTCCAGCAATTAAATCTACAATGATGTCAATATTAGGCAAAGGAAAGTCATCTTTTGGACATGCATTATTGAGATCTCTAAAGTTTGTGCATAATCTGATACTTTTATCTGGTTTAGAAACAGGAACTATGTTTGATACCCATTGAGGATATGCCACAGGTCTGATGAATTCCACGTCTAGTAATTTCTTCAATTCTGCTTTGACAAGGAGAGCTATATGAGGATCCATCTTTCTCAATTTTTGTTTTACTGGTTTGGCTCCTGGAGCGACATTTAGGTGATGCATTATAAGATCTTGATCCAACCCTGGCATGTTTTCATATGACCAAGAAAAATTGATTTGTCGTCTTTTGAAAAATTCCAGATATTTTTGCTTTTCTTGTCCTGATAGAGAGGTTGTCAGATGTAGAATCTTTGGTTGATTCGTTGTTCCAATGTTCATTACTTCCATTGGTTCAATCAATATAGATGATCTCTCTTGATAATATTCAGGTAAGGTGTCAAATCTCCCATCTTCTGGTGCCTCGAGGAGGTTTTCACCGTTAGATGCATCCTTTCTTTTTACTTTTCTTTGGTCTAATGTTTTTGAATATGGGAAAACAAGTTTTGATGGGCCCCTGAAACCAATTATAGCCAAAATATCAAAATATTTACATTAAAGCGCAGCAAAACACAAAGGACAAAACAAAGAAAAAGATAACTGATGAACAAAACGCCAACAAACAAGAGACACCTAGTCAAAAACCAAAAGGACCGATAGAAGCCCAAATTTAGGTTAAGTTCTGAAGCATTTCAGCAACTTCCAACTCCAACTATTCCATATTATCAATCGCCCACTTGATTTCCTCAATTTCCTTGTTGTGGCTTTGCATCTTTCTAGTGCTTTCTTGTGTTCTGCTCCCAAGCCCTGTCTCCTTATCTTCTGGGGTATCTTCCTTTACTTCAATAATGCTCGTCGAAGCCTTATCCCCATGGTCATTCTCAAGCTTTCTGATAAGAGCCTTCATATTAGCTGATGCAACCTTAAGAATATTATGACTTTGCTCACCAATTTTTTTTAGCGTGTTCTCAACTCTATCAAGTCTTTTTTCAGTGGCCCCTACTCTGTTCTCCAGGCTAAGATATCTATTTCGATTAGCAATGATCTCCTCTACATTACTAATAGCTTTAGTAAGCTCATTGAGACAATCTAGGAGGGAATTGAATTTACTCGAGCCTAAAGCTTGTAAAGTGTTGATTTTCCTTGCTTCTTGGGCCTGCTTGGTTTTAATGCGAGTAATTTCCTTTTGCATCCAGAGGAGCGCTTGTTTGAAGCTATCCATGCCATTATTGATATAGAGGTCAATATCCAAGTGATCCTCTTCTTGGGTCTTGTCACCCGCGGTCTCAAGATTCACTTCCAGTCCCACCTCCCTGACATCAGAGCTCTAAGCTTCTTTCTTGGTTGTATCCTCCCCCATGAGGCCCTTATCCTTAGAATCAGTCATGAGAGGTAACCGGTTCTTGGTTCCCACATCCTTAGTTTTAGGAGTCTTCCTTTTCTTCTTCTGTCTCACGAGGGTTTGGACCTCCTCGCTTTCAGTGTCCATGTCATTGTCAGTCTCATTATCCTCCTCATACTAGCTATCCTCATCCTCCCCTCTCTACTTCTTTTTGGCCGACCCTTTATTCTATTTTCCATGCTCTATTTTTCTATTTTTCCTGCTCCACCCAACAATTTGGGGGTCATCCTCTATCTTGAATTTTGTGTCATAGCCTTTGCCTTCCTCATCATTAGAGACATCGAAATCCTCTTCTGACTCAGAGACCTCGGCTATATTCAGATGGACGATAGTGTTCTTGATGTGATTATACAAAATCACCATCAAACCTTCATGCATTGTTGGGTTGATATTGGGGTTGGATATTGCATCCTTGATCCCAACATTAAGGGCGCATAAAAGATAATATGGAATAGAAATTTTATCTTTATACCTAAAGTGATTAAGTAAGACAAAATGGTAGTTGTAAACCCTAGTATATCTACCATCGAGAGTGATAAATTCCATTAGCAAGCAAAACCCTTCACCAAATTAATTTAATTACTTTTAGCAAGAAGTAGGTATGGTTGCCCTTCACCAGTCTAGCTTTCTCCTCCTCATCCTTCGGAAATTTCTTCACGACAACATCTGAAATCTTTTTGTCCCTGTAGAACTTGATGTCATCCATCGGAAGACCCGTTGCCTCAGCAATCATAGTTTTAGTCACTTTGACCTTCCTGTTGCCTATGGTTATTGTGCCTTTATTCCAACCCTTCTTGAAGATTCTCGTAATTTCAGGTCGTTTCTCCTGCATGCGCTCCATGAAATCAATCATCTTGGCAGCTTGAAGTACTGCCCAAACCTAGAGATAATTCCTCCATTTATCAATGGTGGTAGCCTCCATTCTCTTTTGTTTTCCACCCATAATGTTATTGATATCTATTTTATGTAATTTCTAGCTGATACCTTTCTTCGCAACAAACTTTCTATGAGAAACCACCATAATTTTGTAGGAGTTTCTAATTCTTTTGTTCAAGAGGGAGAAAAATGCCCATGGTCGGAGGTAGAGACCGTGACAGACAGTGACCTCATGGACAACTTCTAATCCTCCCACCCACCCCCTGCTGGTGAGCCATTGCCTAAGCGTGTTAGTCAATGCCAATGACCCGGATCCGTAGGCCCACTATTCTAATGGGGATCCGCTGTTTCTTCAGTGATCGATTCTGATCCGAATACACCCCGGCGTGGGCGAGGCCCAGACATTGGATTTATCGCGAGGTGGTAGCGATGCAATTCTAATGGGCCCTACTATTCTAATGGGCAATTGGTTTATACGCTCGCAGAGATATAGATAGGGCCCCTTCCCTCTGTTTATGATGCTTCTGCCGCTCCCCAACTGCCTCCTTGTGCCCGGGTACTAGGATTGGGTAAACCCACCCCCAACTATAAAGGAAGGGCCTCCCTCCCACCCCGGTTGCATCCGAGGGCACTTCCACCGAAGCACTTGTCTCTGTTCCTAGTTTTGGTTCAGTACCTGTCGCTTCCCCCGTTGCTACCCTTGTCTCTACGACCCTCGCCCTTGTTCCTGGTGGGACCGACTACGCCTATGCCACTGATGTCGGCCCGAGACCGAATCAATGGGAGCCACGGGCTTAAGAGGTTATTGAACAGATGCTTTCACTCGGCCAACTCAATCTCGAATTGGATCTGGAACGGAGCTCTGGAACAGGTTATTATGAAACTGGTGTCATCCCCATAGAATTGTAGGGCATCAATTGGGGGTCAACATCTGGGTCAATTGCTCCTAAAATATGCCTCTTCTGGGTGAAGGTACATAATATGCACCTAGGGTTGCTCAACAATAATAGAAGGGCGTACCAATCCATAGATTCGTGCTTACCAATGCCCCGGTGTACCTCCGGCTGGATATAGCTCATTTCCGAATAATCCCCATAATAGAATGCACATCCGAGTACTGATATGTGCCGAAAAAGAACCGGTAAAGCGATAGGAAAGGAGGACTTAAAGTAGTAGTTTGATCGACTGATGTCGGTGTATTTGGATCTCGTCCGGTTTGGTCGGATAGGGCTTGTTACCTTCATTTGGTTCCAGATCCAGACTTGGCACTTCCTGGTGGGTGGGGGGGCCCCTACAATTCGGCTGGCCCTACTATTCGCGAAGGGGCCCCGGTACTTCGCAAATCAGTGCGTAGAGAGAGAGTTCGACTGGACTAATCAATCGATGCATGTATGGCGGATCGAGATCAAGATAGAGATCCAGAGTCCCCAATTCCTCCCGGCATCGTTTCTCGCATAGACGGAGACAGAAACCATAGCATTGAAAGCCTGCCTTAATGGTCGGCCCTACTCTTCTAATGGGCCCCTACTATTCTATGGTGGAGCCCTATCTTATCTACGTTCCGCAGATCCATATGCGGATAGGGTTTACCGGGTGCGGCTGCACAAATAGCGAAGCCCCTACCATTCTATAGGGAGGTACCGGCATCAAAGCAAGTAGTCTCAATACTGTGGGTAGAGCTGGCATCATCGTTAGCAGAGACACTTATTACACGTATGGATACCCACCCGGAAGACCAATCTATTGGAATTAGAAGGAATGTACGGGAACTCCTTAGCTCCCTCCCACTGCCATTAATCAGCCTGCTAGAGTAAGGCCCTCCTGGGCTTTGACCATGTCTCCCAAAGAATCAGTACCCCTACCCAGCCGCCTCCTCCTCCCACCCACCCCGGGGCCCTGCCTACTCGGTTCAGATTATATACGTAACATGCCCCCTTGAGAATAATAGGGCAATGGCCCCTACTATTTGAAGGGCCACCCACCCCAATTAATAAGCTTGTGGCGAGTACCCCACCCTTCCCAATTTCAAATATCATCCAAACCCATCGCGAATAGTAGGGGCCAGCTCCGTAGGGCTTTCTGGATGGTTTGGCCGATCAATTTCTCCCGATGTCTGCTGGGTCATATGACTGGTTCAGTGACCCGACGTCAATTTCCCTAAGAAACCATCTCTCCATTTCGAATTTTTCTCGCCTGGCCCCCTAGCCGAATTGTAGGCATAGAATAGTAGGGGCCCCTAAGGAAAAGGGGTGATGACGATCAAAAGTTTGGCTCATATGACTAGAAAAGTGACCCAACGCCTTAGAATAGTAGGGCCCTTCAATTAATCTACCTCGTCGATTAATCAGCGCAGGGGGGCCTACCTTTCGTCGATCAAAAGTTTGGCGAAATCATAGAACTGGAAAAGTGACCCCCCCATAGAATTGTAGGCTACTCTAGCAGGCGTACATTAATCCCGGGTGGGGGGGAATAATAGATCGAACCATCTCTCCATTTAGAAATTCGTTTGGCTCATATGGCTGTGAAAGCGACCCAAAATGCACAAATGGAGTGAGTTTCGCCTCGACATTGAAGAAATCGACATTCTCAGGGTTAGCCCCGGTAGAAGTAGTTTCTCAATCGCCGGCCCCTACTATTCTATGGGGCCCCGCCCAATTCTATGGGCAAACACCAAATTCTATACGTAACATGCCCGGCCTATTCGACCACCCACCCCTACTATCCATAATTCCCCACTGCCATTAATCAGCCTGCTAGAGTACATGTTACGTATATACTCTGGCCCTACCCCTCTGGCATGTGTAGTATAGAATCTGGCCCCCATCGCGAATAGTAGGGCACTACTTCGCAACCAACGTCATATAAATTGAAGACTAACAAACTGAAATCGCTCTTCATCCTAAGATCGAATGAATTCGACCCGCGGGTAATAGAATCGAGAAACGTCAGAATAGTAGGGGCCTCCTCCCACCCACCCATCAAATCCACCGGTTCAATCGCTTTATCTGTAGGGGGTTCTAGCCATAACTCTTCCAGGGGCCCCTTCAAAAAAGAGTAGGCGGCGAACTACAATTCCCACCCAACCCGATGGGTGGGGGGCTAATGTTCCCAGCGAATTCTAGTTTGTTCAATTCCCACCGGGCAACCCCTTAGAATAGTAGGGGCCTCCCGGGTGTGGTTAAGGCGGTAACCTCCTTGCATGGATGGTGGTGCACTCCCGCTGATGTGGTTAAGGCGGTAATATCCTTGCATGGATGGTGGTGCAATCCCGCTTATGGGGTTAAGGCGGTAGAGATAAATGAATTCCCTCCCACTCAATTAATCAGCTTGCTAGAATAAGCATGCATGCAAAAGAGGTGGTGCGGATCGGATTACTTTTCTTTCCGATTGTGGGGTACAACTATAGGTTAGTGGGCGGTGATGTTCCGGCATTTCTGTTTCTATCTAAAATGGCCTAAAGATAGTGACTTCTTTTGCGCTTATTGATTTGGGGCGCCTACGGATAACGCTCGGGAGCCTAACCCGAGAGTTGCTCAATGAATAAGTAATAGGTGAAATAGTTGGTCAAACATGAGCATAAAGCGTTTCAACTATAGTTGAGAGGAAAGGCCCTACTAATCTAAGGGGACCGTATTTATTAGTAACCGCCCTGCTCTTATTGAGAGGAATGAGTATGCACTCAATGGATGGATGGGAACTGCTCTTCGAACGAATACAGAAAGCTTATCCTCGCCACAATTGAGCGAGCCCTGGGATTGACGTTGAACTCTGCCTGCACCTAAGACCAAATGGTGCTATTCCCAATGATTCCACGCTAAGATAATAGGATCGGATTAATAGGAATTAGTAAGCCCGATTGATTAATCTAGCCTTTATCTACCCCATTTTACATACCAATATAGTACAAATGCTCATCCAAGCCTGTCAATGCCTCTCGATTTCTTTAGGGTCGGTTGCCCCCATAGAATTGTAGGGCGTCTACGATGTCATCACAACTATGATTCCCAAAAGCAACCACCCGAAGGGCCTTGATCGGACTTCCTTCATCGAACCAACCGCTCGAGTCATGGGGGAGGGGCTGTATGATGAAGGAGAGGTGTAGGTGGGATGGTAAGGATGGGGGGTGGGGTGCTGGTACCTGCGTATTGTCTGTTACTGCGAGTGATGGCTGGATAGATGGATCGATGTCGGCTATGGATGTTGAGGTCGATGGTGTGGCGATAACTGCTGATCGATAGCAATCTGATCATGCCTCATCATCAATGTCTGGATGATCTGTTGCAAGCTAACCCATCGTATGGACTGATCCTGAGATCTCTTCCCATGCCTACCATCCCTGTTCATCCCTCCTCATGCCTACCATCCGGATCCGTGACTGTGAATGCGGAGGTGGGTGCTGGTCGGTACCCGCCTATGAGTTGAGGTGGCTGGTACCTGGCATCTCATCTATCTACCGATCATCCTATCTCTCCACAATAACTATTCCTCGATTCTAGCCCTTATTATAGCAACTAGAATGCCTTGACTGGAGGGGATGGGTGGGAAGATATAGTTGGGTGGGTGGGAGGCCCCTACTATGTCGCCCTTTTTCATATTATTCTAGCAGGCGTACATTAATTGACTATGGGGGCGGGGTATAGTTATGAACTGAGTAATTTGGCGGATTAATGAACTGATTAATTGACTGATTCATTATTCTAGCAGGCTGATTAACAAGGAGGGCCCCTACCATAGAATGTCGAGGGCCCCCTACTATTTGCCCTTTTTCATATTATTGCTAGCGAGCTGATGCCATTAACTGGCCCTACTATTCAACTATAATGGGGGGTGGGTTTTTTTCATTATATTGCTTCCCAATGTTATTCTAGCAGGCTACGGGGTGGGTGGTCCTTTTATTCTAGCTTATTCTAGCAACTAGAATTGTTACTCTAGCAAGCTGCTCGGGCCCCCGCCTAATTCTATGGGCGATTCTAGAACTATTTTAGCAGGGATATAGTTATTTACTGAGGCCCCCAGTCCATAGACTCGGTCGGGCGAGCAGCCTGCTAGAATAAGGAAGGCGGCTCGCATGAACTGATGCCATGGTAGTGGTCGGCACTAGCCTATAGAATGGTAGGGGGGTGGGTGGGAAAATCATTTTTTTGCAACTAGAATTCTTCGAGTCTTGACTGCAGTGCCCCCCCGGCACTATAGTTTTATAAGGATAAGCTTGCTAGCCCTTTAGAATAGTAGGGGGCTAGAGTTCTCAATTCTATACGTAACATGCCCGGCTGCAACCTCCCAATCTCCCGGTTCTAATCTACCTCCCCAATTATAGATAGTTGGGGCCGAGAACGTCTCCTCCCACCCATGTTGAATGCCCGGGGGCCTGCCTATTTGAAGAAGGGGGGTGCCCGGGGTAAGGGGTTCCACTAGAATTGGAGGAGTGCCCTACCCCTACTATTATAAGCCAAGCCACTAGAATGACAATTCTAGATGCAGGGACCCTATTATTCTATTATTCCCCCCTACTATTCTAAGGCTAAACAATTCTAGATGCGGCAGAACCCTACAATAATCTAGAAGGGGGGCCCCTACTATTTGAAGGTAAGGTAAGGCCCTATTATTCTATTATTCAGGCTGGTTCAATAAAGCTGGAAACAAACCAAAAGGCCCCTACTATTTGAAGGTCCAGCCAGCAAAGGCCGGTTAAAGCTGGAAACAAGCCGAAGGGCCCCTACTATTTGAAGGTCCAGCTGCCTACAATAACTATGGGGGGGCTGGAACCATTTGATCTTGATGAAACAATTATTACCCCTGCCCTAACAACCGGCCCATGAAAGCTAACAACGGCCCCTATGGGCAGCGGATAACTATAGCAACTAGCTGGTAATAATCCGCCCTTCAAATAGTAGGGCTATAGTAGGCAATCTTTCATAAGTTAGGATATCGTGTGTCGCACATGGTATCTCCCCTTCACCATTCCAGGTAATAATTTGCTCGCTTCGTACTACCTCATTGGCAGCCCAGGCAGCACACCTATTGTCCTCTCTGTAAATATGGGAAATACAATTTTTAAACCCCTGAAGCAACTCCTCGGTGGAATCTATGATGTTTTTAATTGTCCACGAAGGTTGATGTTTACCTAGAAGGCAGTTAATAATGTTTTTAGAGTCGCCTTCTAGCCATAGCATGTTGACCCCCAAATTATAGGCTAATTTAATTGATTGAAGGGTGCCCATAGCTTCCACTAGATGATTGGTTTGAATTCCAAAGGGATAGGCAACTGTCCCAGTACAAAAGCCAACCCCATTTTGGATAACACCACCGCATTCAGCAGGTCTCGGGTTCCCTTTCACCGCACCATCAAAGTTGGCCTTAAACCAATCATTGGGGAGAAAAAACCAGCAACTCATTCTTCTATTGATTTGGCTGATGTTGGTGCCCAAAAAGGCTGGGATATTCCAGCTTTTGAGAACATCAAAATCCTCCTTATTGCTAAAACAATGCACCCTCTGGCCATCACATTCTCAACATAATTATTTTTTATCTTGACCCACACCAATTCAGAGGTGTTAATATCATTCCTGAATATTCTATTATTTCTCTCTTTCCATATCCCCCAAAGGATATGGGCAAAAGAAAACTTCCACATATTTCTTATGGTGACGTTATTCATAGAATAATGCTAGCTTCTGAAACAATCCTGAATCTCCTCAGGGAAAACCCAATTCAACCCCCACATTTTAAAAAACATCCCCCAAATAGGAGTAGTAAAAGAACAATGTATAAAGACGTGGTCCACAAATTCCTCATTATTAAGACAAAGATAGCATATGTTTGGGAAACAAAAGCCCCTCTTTCTCAAATTATCAGTAGTTAGAATCTTATTTTGCAAAAGGATACACAAAAAGATATTAATTTTAGGAATCAAACTTGGATACCAAGCCTTAGCCCAGCAAGGAGTAGGGTCTTGGGATTGAGCTAGTAAAAGGACAACAGAAGAGACTGAATAAGTCCCTGAAGGAGTCCCACTCCAAACCATGTGGTCTTCCCTTCTAGTATGTAAGACAACATGGTTGATCATTAAATTTACCTGCTTGAGTTTGGGATCAATAGAACTGAGGTCCACCCACTTTTGATCTTTCCAATAATTAGCCACTTTAGCACCGATCTTCTCCTTACAATTCTAGATGAGTATGTGAGAGGCCTTCTTATTAAGAGGGGCTCCACCAATCCAAGGATCGTCCCAAAATTCCACTTTCCTGCCATCACCTATGGCCCAGACATTACCAAGACTAGCAATACCTTTAGCTTGAATTACGCTGTTCCAAATGAAAGAGCCGCTTGGTTTTCGATTAGAGACCAGGAAATCCTCTATGGTGGGAACCTTCCGTAAGTACTTAGCCTTCCAGATATCATTCCAATCTCCTTTTCCTTGATAAGTTCTACAAATTTGTTTGGAAAGAAGAGTTATGTTCAAATTTCTAATATTCCTTAAGCCCAGAGTCCCCTTCTTTTTGAGTTTACACACATTATCCCAGGCTATGAGAGCCATCCTCTTCTTCTCCTCAACCCTAGATCACAGGAAGACTTTCTGTATTTTCTCAATAGCATCAACAAATTTGCCAGGGATTTTAAGAAGGCTTTAAAGCATACACCGGAAGACTTTGGAGAGAATATTTTAAAAGCTGGACTTTTCTAGCTTGACTAAGAAGGGTACCTTTCCAACCAGCTAACTTTCTACTGAGTCTATCCACAAGACTATTTGAAAACAACTCTGAGGGTTTCAAACCCAAAGGGAGGCCAAGGTAGATAGCAGGAGGCTTACCAATTTGGCATCCAAGGATCCAGACCATCCTCATATGTCTGTCCTCCGAGGTGTTGAAGAAGAAAACAAAGCTTTTCTCCCAATTGATGGTTTGACCCAAGGCTGAGCTATAAGTGTCGAGAAGGTTCTTCAGATTGGATACTTCTCTGATAGTAGATGATCCCATTAAAATGGTATCATCAACAAATTGTTGATGAGTACAAGCTCTAAAACTAGAAAAGGGTGATATACCATAGAGAAGCCCGAAAGAAATAGATTTATTGATAAATCTACCCAGACATTCAGCCAAAATGATAAAGAGTATAGAGGAAATAGGATCCCCCTACCTGATGCCCCTAGAAGTTTTGAAGAAGGGGGAGGCATCCCATTGACAATAATAGAAAAATAAGGGGTCGAGATGAGTTGATCAATCATCTGAATAAACCTAACCCCAAAGCCAAAAGTTCCAAGCACCTTACCCAAGAAACTCCAGTCCACTCGGTCATAGGCTTTAGACAAATCCAGCTTCATAAGAAATCCTTTCTTTTTCGAATCCACCGATGAGTGAATGTTTTCATGGATAGCAATGACAGAGTCAGGGATTTGTCTGTTGGGAACAAATCCACTCTATTGGGGCGAAATGATCAAAGGAAGAATCCTTAACAGTCTGCTTGTCACCACCTTAGAGATGATTTTATAGAATGAGTTTCATAAGCTTATCGACCTGAACTTATCCATAGAGTCAGCCCCTGGGCATTTGGGTATCAGAACCAAGAAAGTTGCATTGAGTTCCTTTAAGATCATTCTAGCCCCAAAAAAATCTCGCACACCTTTAACCACATCAACTTTGAGGATGTCCCAAAAGGTTTGAAATAAGAACAACGGAAATCCATCCAGGCCTGGGGCTTTGTTCCCATCAAAAGAAAAAACAACTTTTTAAACTTCCTCCTCATAAGGGATGGCCACAAAGGCCTTCCTCTGATCCTCATTAATAGTTGATGGAATATTCTCAAGGATAGCACTCTAGGAGTGACCATCCAGACCAGAATCCACCGAAAGAAGTGAGGTAAAAAAGGTTCTTGGCTTCCTTCCTGATCTCATCATCCTTCCTCATTTCAGTTCCCCCAATTCTCAACTTAGAGATTCTATTAGCAACCTTGTGTTTCATTGCAGTCATATGGAAGAATCTAGTATTTCTGTCCCCAGCTTTAAGCCATAGAGATTGTGGTACTTCACTAGCACTTTATTTTCCTCCCTGATTGATACTTCATTGTATCCACTCGTTTGGATTTTATCCTACATTTCCTTGAGTTACAGTTGGGTTTTGGTCTTGGCAGCAAACAGATCTCCAAAAACCTCCTTGTTCCATTTTTTTATATTGTCTTTCATATTCCTTAATTTTTTCGCCTTTCTATACATAGCAGTACCTTTAACATCAATAGACCACCACTTCTCAATGACCTTCACAAGGTTAGGGTGGTCCAACCACATCCTTTCAAATCTGAATGGGAAATTTCTTTTAACAATGGTATTATCAACAACAAAAATCACAGGGAAATGAACATAACCAATCCTAGAGATAGCAGAGAGGGAGCACTGATAATGGTTAAACCACTCATTAGAAATAAGGGCCCTGTCAAGTCTGACTTGAATGAGATCTTCCCCCATCCTCGTGTTCATCCAGGCAAAATTGGCTCCTTGGAGATCAATATCATGCAGACCTTGGTTGTTGATAAAGTTTAAAAGATCCATTATACTTTCTAGTTGTGAAGGGACACCTCCAAATTTCTTGTTGTCTCGGAGAGGAATGTTGAAATCCCCCTTAACAATCCACATATCCTCCTTGTAAAGAACCTGAATAGCTTCCAACTTTTTCCAAAATTTGCTTCTAACAAGTCTATTATTAGGGGCATAAAAATTGGTAAGTAGTAAAGATGTGTCATTCCCAATGTGACGAAACCTAATAAAAGCCAGATTGCTATCCTACTTGACTGGCTCCCCAAAAACACACCTAAGGTTCCAGAAAATGGCAATGCCCCCAGAAGCACCATTAGAGCTCCCACCAAAAACTTCCCCATCCTTAAAAATCTTGATCTTTTCTACTTTCTCTTTAGTCATTTTAGTTTCTTGGATAATAACAATGTCTGGTTTATGTTTTGTGACTAAATTTATAAGAACATCTTGTTTACGTGGACTATTCATTCCACATATATTCCATGAAATAATTTTCATTTTCTAACTAGGGAACATACCTCATGGATGGTCAATTGAGTACAATCCGCTATATTCTTGCTTGCCTCTTGATCTCTGATCTGCCTTGCTTTTTTCCTTCCAGGAGGAGATGGGCTAAAACCTGTGTCAGCTTTGGTATGGTTTCTTATCTTGACTGAATTAGCCTGAGGGGTAGATTTAGGCCCTTTTTTACCCCCTCTCTTTCGCTCCACTACCTCATTTGTATGGAAATCTTCCTCTTGAATATTTTGGATGGTTATCTTCTGGTCAACATCTTTGACCTCATCCCACTTAGCATTAAGCAGTGAGGTCATTGGTGATTGCTGGAAGGTGGATTTCACCATCTCCACATATTGTTGTGATCTCGACAATGAGATTCCTCCAAGGATCAAACACTTATGGGCTTCTTCATAGTCGCTACTAAGGTCATCTCTGGTGGTGTTATCTGTAATATGATTTGAATTTGCTTCCTCATTGTCCTGTGACACCACCTGTATTTCTTCTTCTTCCAAGTTATCACTTCTTTGATCCTCCTGATTGGTATCTTGTTGTTCTCTATTGTCTTTGCCTGTTTAATCCTTTTTACCTTTTTCAAGCAAAGGTATTTCTCGGTTTTCCACATTAACATCCACTTGTTGTTCTATTGTGTCAGGGATGATGACACTCTGGGCCTCTTCGATCCTTTTCTATTTTTCAGAGCCCTCGGGTTGCTTAACAGGGTTTTTTGCTTTCCATTGCATTGCATTGCCTTTTCTTTCTTTTCTTTCTCTTTTACAGCTTGAAGAGGGAATTTCCTTGTTGTATGTCCCATTTTTTTGCAATGAAAACAAGTGAAAGGGACACTTTCATATTCCAAAGGTTTGTTCCATTTTCCCAATCTAGAATTGATCTCAATGGATAGGGGCATATCTGTGCCTTGCATAACTCCCACACAGATCCTGCAAAAGTAAGTCTTATTCTAGCTGCTGTGATAGGGTCCATAGAAAGGAGTTCACTGAAAGAGATAGCAATTCCTTTAAACACATCTTCCACCTAGAACTCTAAGGGAAGGCCCGACAGTCTAACCCAGACTAGAGCCTAAACAAAGAAGGATTCATTTAGGTCCATCTTAGGCGACCATTTTTGCAAAGCTAGCATTGATTTACCGATCAGACAAGGGCCATCATAGAGCACTCTTGACATGTCTTCCTTACAAGAGAAAGCCAATGACGACCCCCCTTTGGACATAGCAGTGATCTCTACTTGACCTTTAAGCGCCCATTTGCATTTAGCAAATCCCTTACAATATCAATATTTGGCCTCGGGCCTAAAATTTTTCCAACCAGTGTCATTGCCATAAGGTTAATACTGTGTTCAATAATAGGGTTTAGCAAATCTACCTTTTTTTTGGGTCTGAGATATTACGAACTGGAGGGAGCGAGGACTTTCCACTTGATTTGACACTGAATAGAGAATTCCAAGACTGACTGTTGTCCCTTCGAACAGGTTCATGCCTAGGAATGTCTCCAGCACGAGATTCTCCATTTTCTCCATTAGGATTGATAGGCTTGTCACCTACTTGTGGGTCCCCATCCGCCAGGTCCTTTCCACTCGGCTCAGAGGAATCCGGGCAGTCCCAAGAATCATCCTTTCCATTCTCCTCCTGGTTTGCCTGTCCATTGCAGGGTTTCCTGCCCTGCCCTTAATTCAAATGCAACACTTCTCCCTTCTCCCGCTCCATTCTCTTGGTTATGTGCAAATTAGTTGTTTTTGGTCTAATGTTGCCAATACATGGCTTTCGGTATTAGATCTGATATCTTTTTCTTTATTTTTACTTTTGTGACTGGGAGATTTGGCACCCACTTGACTAGAAGATACGTTGGTGAAATCCTTGGTGGAAGTCGTTGTGGGCTCAATTGTATTAAGGTATAAGGCTATAGTGTGGTCATTAGGAAAGGTATCAATTTCAGTATGTCCTTCATTATCCCAATCAATAAGTTCAGGATGTATTATAGGTAAGGGATCATCAGGTTGAGATGTTTCAAAGGCATTAAGGGTCATGATAGAAATGTCAAAGTCTTCAATACGTATTTCAATGTCTAGGACGTCACTCTCATCAAAATGACCTCTCACAAATAGTTCCTAATCATCCCTAATTAAATCCAAGTTGACCGAATGTGATTCTAATTCAAGTGAGCTAGTTCCTAACATTTGTCCTGCATACACATGAACTATATCGACACCCACATCTTCTTCATAGAAGGTTTCTTCAGCTGATTGTTCAAAATGATAGGAATCTCATTCCCATTCATTGGAATTTGTCTCACTGGCAGCTTGCAATCTACAGATTTGTTCATATAGATTTTGGTTTGTTTCTTCTATTTTCCTCACTATCTCTTTTCTTCTCTCATATTAAGCTTCCTCTGAGCAGATATTTATTTATGTTAGTCTTGCTATTAGTTCTTTTTGATTTACACCAACTTCTAGTTTGTTTTGATTAGAAGTTGACTCTGCTTGGGAAGTGCCATTATTTTGTCTTTCTTGCTGATTAGAAGCTCTCTCTTTTTGTGATCTTATGTTTGCTTGTTCTTTTTGTTTGGGAGATGCTTCTTCTCTTTCGATTGCAAGTTGTATTTGTCTTTTGTCATGTTCATTTTTTTGTTGCCTAGAACATGTTTCTTCTTGTGGAGTAACTTGTCCATACCTAAAGCCTAATTTGTATGTAGCCTGCTGAGTATGAGGTTGTATGGGTTCTAATATACCTTCTTTTCTTTTACCTACAGGACCTATTCCAGTGTATCCCATTTTCTGAAGGATGTTAAATCCTATTCCATATTTCTCTATGGGTATTCTGACATTATTGATTTTTTGTTGAACTTCTTCATCCTTATATAGCCATTGTAGCACATCTTTGTCCTTTGTTTCCTCAAATAATGTCCCAATGCTAAAAAATGCCTCATCAAATATTGGAAGAGGTTTTACAACTGGTTGTTGTTTTGAGTTTGATGGTTTACCATAAGATTTATGAGAAAGTGGTAACTGTGACAATGAATATTCTCCGTTCCCTTCATCCTTTAGCTGCATTTGTTTTTCAAAACTTAACAAGATTGAGGAAAATGATTTTTCCTTTGATTATGTGCTTGAAGAGGATGCTTCTCTATTATGTGGAAGTGTGACCTCTTGTGCTTGTTTCAAATTACTACAATATTGGAATGGATTCGAGTCTGCTGAAATTGTGATTTCCTACCCATTGTATGAAAACTTCAAGCACTAGTGATAAGTTGAGGGAATAGCTTGTATGTCATGAATCCATGGTGTTCCCAAAAGTATTTTGTATGATAAATCCAGGTCTAAAACTTGGCATGTTGTATCTTTGTGCAAGGGTCCTACTCTGATTGGTAATACCACAATTCCTTTGGAGGAACGCTCTTCTTCATCATATCCTTTGATTGTGATCTTTTTACGGGGATCAACTGCCTCTTCAGAATAACCTAAAGCACGAACAAGACTTAATGAGCAAATATTCAAGCTAGCTCCTCCAACGATTAGGACATGTTTAATGTGTTCTATGAATAAGGACTTCAATATGCAAGGGTGGGTTATGGGGATGTTGCAAAGACATGTCACCTTCTTCTGTGAATGATAAGCAATGAGGCATTGTGAGGTGTCCCACCATAGTTTGGAATTGATCTACACCAAGATCTTTGGATACCGTCATATCTACTAGCGCTCTTTCTAAAATTTCTTTATGTGCGGCTGAAATTTTTAAAAGTTCTAAAATTGATATTTGTGCAAGTTTTTTGTAGTTGCTCCACTATAATATATTGTTTTGAAGTGGATGACATGTCATTTGTAGGACTCAACAAAGTCACCTTGACTTTTCTTCTTGTGATAACATGAGCGGGTTCTTGTTGTTGTTTCTCTTTGACCTCAATCACATTAACCATGTTCTTGTAAGTATGAGCATAGTTCACTTTTGCTTTACCCTTGCTATTTTGCTTTGCTGATGATTCGCCCTTCTCATAATTAGGAAGTGAAGTTTTGAAAGTTGTGTGCGACTTGTTTGTCTTATGCCCATCCACAATTATTATGACATTGTCAATCAAATCTTGGATGGCATGTTTTAACCGCTAACAATCATCTGTTTGGTGTCCTTTGTCTTGATGGAAATCAAAATAATGGTTGTTGTTCCACCAAGAAGGTTTTACCTTGGGTTCTAAGTTCCTTCCTTCTACCAAGGTAATCAACTTGTTTGCAAGAAGTGTCTTTAATGTTGACCCAAGTGGTTCACCAATGTTGGTAAATTTCCTACGAAATAAATTATTAAATGATGATTTTGGTTTATTGTTATCTTGTTGAACCACTGCTATGTGATTTGATAAATTGAAAACTAGTTTCTTTGGTTTCACATTAGTATTATCCACTATCCCATCATTGACGATGTTTCGATTTCTGTTCTGAAACTTGGGCTTATCATTATTGTTATTATTAGTAGTGTTCTTGGGAGGAGGATTAACTCCTTCTTTGTATATCTTCAACTCTCCTTTCTTTACCATAGCTTCCTCAATCCTGATTCCATTATCAATCATCTTTTTGAAACTTGGATGGCATTGCATTTTTAGGTTATAACTCATTTGTTCATTTAGATTGTTAATGAATGTGTCCATCTTTTCATATTCTGGCACCGTACGAGGATATCGGGCAGCTAATCGTCTCCACCTTTGTAGAAACGTCTTGAAAGGTTCTCCACTCTTTTGCTTGTTGTGACACAAGTCTAGCATTGTGATCTCATGTTGTATGTTGTACCCATATTGTGAAACAAACCTGTCCACCAATTCTGCAAATGATCTAATTTCAAGTGGAAGTTTTGAGAATCATTTCATAGCTTGTCCACTTAAGCTCTTTGGAAATAACCTCATTATGTATGTGTCTTCATGTGTGAATTTCACGCTCATTGTGAAAAATTATCTTATATGATCTTGGGGATAAGTTCTTCCATTATATTTGTCATATCTAGGAGTTTCACAATTTGGAGGAAAAGGTATCATGTTGAGATATTTTTCAAGTGGATAAGGACAAATTTCTTGAAGCGAATATCTCTTAGTAGTTCCTCTTTGTATATCTTGAATTTGCGTTTGTATCTGTTGCGTGAGAGCTAAGAGAGGATCATCGACACAATTTCTTCTCGTATCATCATTAGTTCTTATGTGATCATGATCTCTTCTTATATCATCGCGATTCCTTCTTGTGTCACCATTAGTTTTTGTGTGTCCTCATAAGTTCTTGTGTCATCACGATTCCTTCTTGTGCCATCATTAGTTCTTCATGTGTCCTCATGAGTTCCTGTATCATCAGGAATTCTTGTGTCATCCTTTTTGTAAATAAAAATTTCTTCATTTTGTTCATTGTCATTGTAAGTGTCACTTGATCTTCCCCTTTGTCTTAAATTATTTACGTCAAAATATTGGGGAAGTTTAGCACTAGATTTTTCTAACATGAGGAAGTATTTTTATTTTGCACTTTCCAATATTTTCTCCATGAATTTATCAAATTTAGGATCTTGTTGGATTTCTCTGATGTGTTGATCAATTATCTCTTCTGCTTGTATTTTGTTTCCTTGTGTCATTTCCTCATGATCTTCTGCCATTTCAAGTGTTTATATTAATTGTTTTTTTGATCTTTCGTCTCCAAGCCCTGGTTAAAACGAGCATGTACAATTGAGGTGACCGAGAGCTAGAAGTGATACAGATGTCAAGATCAAATCGAAGCTAGATGTTTGTTTGAGGTGATGATTGGATGAAGAGATTGAGATAAATTAAGGTTTTAGGAATAATCTATCCTATATAAGACGTGATCTAAGCGGATCGGATTGATGGATGATTGATTGAGCCAACTAGGATATAATCGACAAAATCATGTAACACAACGACAGGCGCATACTATCAAGATGTTATGCTTAGAATGAAAAATAAAAGGTATATGTTGTCGTGTGATGTATTAGGACTAACCAAAAAAGTATGGCAGAGGTCTATAAAAGATATCAGAATCATGCAAACAAAGTTTTCTGAACTTAGGAAGACAGATTTTTGTACGACAAAATGCCTAAGACCATACAACAAACTATAGGTAACTAGACAACAAACGAGGTTAGTTGTACGAGATGTTGTTATAAGTGTTCAAAAGTTGTTCAAAGCAGACAGTTAAAGTTGCAGGCTAGTACGACAATACACAGAGGCTCATACGACAATCTAAAGGTAACCAGATGACAAACTAGGTTACTCATACGAGATGTTGTTATAAGTGTTCAAAATTTGTTCAAAGCAGACAGTAAAAGTTATAGGCTTGTATGACAATACACAAAGGCTCATACGATAATTCTTAGATAGTAGTATGACAAATTGGGCAATTGAGGTCTTGACTCATATGGAATAGGATCAGACAAAAAATGAGTTTTGACAGGAAATAGGGTTTTGACCACTGAGTTTGATGCTTCAGTTAATTATTCAGGTTTTCTAGTTTCAGCTCCAGGTTGTTTAGTGATAGTTTTAGATAGTTCAAGGATAAAGAAAAAGCAGACATGCAAGATGTAAAGTGATTTTAAGTACAACACGTTAATCCTAAGGAAGTTGGTCGAGAGAGAAAATCTTTGCTTGTATACTTAGGCACACACCCAATAGCTAATCAGAATACAGCCATTGAGTCTCATGCAATGGATTCTGAAGGTCGTATTAGCTGATTCCAAATGTTAATGGGGGCACGATATGGCAAGTATCTTGGGAGAGTTACTATCTCTCTTGCACATAGATTATCCCCCTTTCGTAGGTGAACAAGGTGTGTATGGTGAAAATGGATAACAATAATAACAATATTGAAAGGCTAAATGAATCCAACCACAAAACCCTAGCCTAACAATCAACAAAGATCCACCATAACATATGAAGATTACCTAAGACAATGCAAATCACATGAAATCACAAAGATTATACCATCACATGTCCAATAGGGTTTTGATCTCCATTCTTCCTATCTCCATTGATCTTGCTTGATATATATTTGCTCTCAGATTTTTATATGCACAAGAGCTCAACAAAGAACGGAATGTGGTTGCAAGTAGGATCGTAGTGTAGTCGAGTCCTCCAAATTGTCAATTAGGCTGAGTGATTAGGATAATTGATTAGAATGCATAGAACGATTAGGATCATTAGGGTTTGATAATGAAGAAAGCATCTTCTTAAATAGAAGACACAATATGAAATGGAGGGTTAAGATTGAGAGGTGTAAAAAGAGAGGTCGGCTAGGATTAGAGGGTAGGTAAAAGAAATACCAAAATAATGAAAGAGGTAGGTAGTGTATGAATTAAGAGATGAATGCCATGTGTCATGGGTAGAAAAAGCTAATGAATTAATTAAATAAATAAAGATTTATTTAATAAATAGAAGAAGTAGGATAATTAAATAAATAAAAATATTTATTTAATTTAGGAAAAGGATAATTTAAATAAATAAATGTATTTATTTAAATGAGAAACAAGGCTAGAAGAGGATAAATGAATTAATTACATAAATAAAGATTTATTTAATTAATAGAAGAATTAGGCTTAGATAATTAAATAAATAAAATATTTATTTAATTAGACATGACAATTTTAGGTGTCTACATTTTGCCCCTCTTTGAGACAATGCGGCTTGTCGCGTTGTTTCAAAGAAGATAAGATGAACTGATACAGAGTTGCCCCAAGATGGGAATTATATGCCCCCTCGAGAGATTGGATGAAAATGTCTGAAAAGATTGCAGACAATCTCTCGATAAGAAAGACGGGATAGAATGGACTGATCAGATAAAGTGACAAAGTCACGGGATAAGGAAGACTGACTCGGGAAATGAGAGCTAGGGCAGTCTATAAGATAGACCACGGGGGAAAATACATCCTCATTATCATCTACACCATCACAAGAGCATAGTGCAAAGCGAAAATAAAGCAGCAACAGTCAGCAGCGATGGCTTTTGTTCACAGATTCGACCGTGTTCGCCGATTCTAGAGGCCAACGGAGGCAGGAGAGCCAGTGAGTACCACAAAACCTCCTCGTACTTTGCATTTATTATTGTCATTAATTCATACTAGGTAATGTAATAAATGCGCATTTATGTCAGGAAAGCGCCTTTGTGTCCAAAAATGTGAATTTTTGTCTTCTAGGTCAAATCGACAGTTCTATGATGAACATACGCTGTCGATTGGATATGCTGCTGAGAGGATACACTCAAGAAGGTCCTCTAGGGAAGACTAAGATAGATCAAGGCACTTTGTGATGAATAGTGAGTACCAAGATAGAGTACTTTGTAATGAACAGGGAGTACTGAAATATGAGCAGCACTTTGTGATGAACAGGGAGTGCAAATGTGAGTAACACTTTGTGATGAACAGGGAGTGTCACACACGTAGTACTTTGTGATGAACATGGAGTACTACTAGGATAGATAGCAACACTTTGTGATGAATAGTGAGTGTCACTAGAATAGATAACCATATGCATTTAGATAGCGAGTAGCATTTTGTGATGAACAAGGAATGCCACGATAACTGACATGATTGATTGTTTGAATGCAGGAGTATCTGCCTATGCTAGAGTCACGGGAGAGGTTCCTGTCCACACAGAGATTGCGACCGGAGTTGTTTTAGGATAGAGCTGCCATCGAGGAGATGGGTTTGAGACACGTATTGTATGTGCCTGAGTTTCGGGCAAACATGGGTTTGCTGACTGCGCTGGCTGAGAGATGGCACTCTGAGACGTGCACGTTCCATCTGCCGATGGGTGAGATGACAGTCACCCTGGAGGATGTATATAGGATTCTGCGGATACCGATCGATGGGGAGTTAGTACCCTACGATTGAGATGGAGACAGGGATGCACTGAGATGAGTGTTCTAGGATCCAAGACTGGAGATGAGGGCAGGACACGTGGCATGGGATACCATGACATGGATAGGATTAGCACTACCAATAGTGTTGGCTGGAGTGATCAGTGAGTTCCTCTGTATCAGTTTTGTACCATTTTATATAATGATGTAGACACCTGCAGGTGATTGTAGCCATATGATTTTGACATCATTGTATCATGACACTTTATATATATATATATGAGGTGATGCATCTTTGCGGCAGCTATATGCATGTGTACCTATGTGATGAGATGTTCTTATGTGATGCTTATGATATGGATGCAAATATGTATATAATGCAATGCAATATTTTATTTTATTTTTGTTCGTTTATGTTTTATATGTGTATGCATGATGCAAATGTGAATGTAAGTAATGCAGATGAATATGATAATGCAAATGTAAATTGTGCTAACAGGTGTTGTGTGCAGGATGTGATGCAGTTGTGATATCTATATGTATGTATGAAATGCTTATATGTGGTAATGCAGGTGTAACTACATGAAATGCAAATGTTTTTGGTGTGTCATTATACTCAGTCATGTGATAGCAGGCTACGCGGACTCGAGAAGGATGATGGAAGTCAATCAAGAAAGGGGGGATGAAAGACAGAAGATATGAAAGTGAAAGAGCTTCTTGTGCGTTATCATCATTGAGCTTTATTATGGCAAAATATGTTATGACAATCGAGGCATATGTTCAACCCAGAAAGTCATTGTACCTGTTTGCATGGAGATAAGACAGTCACAAACAAGGAATGCCCCAGTTCACACTAGACTCACAGTGTCCTCATATCCTTGGACAAGTCATAGCATTACTAAGAGACAATCCACAGACAACAAATGCAAATAGGTGACGATACCCCATACTCGCCTTTCTAGTCAAAGACATCCTGGAGATAGAATCTCTAGTCAAAGACATCCTGGAAAAGCTAAAAGACATGTCACCAAAAGATAAAATCAAAAGAAAACCAAGACTCGACACCAACATCCACTGTAGTCCTCAAGTTTAGTGTCTCTTGTCACTTGTATAAGTCTTATTTGATTATGGTCACAATGTTTACTTTCACAAAAAGGATAGATAGCACTGAACCATATGTTGTCTGAGTCTGTTGAAAGATTTGATTTGTTGAAGCCCATTGTTGCTGCTGTGTCTCATCTAAAACTGACTAAATCCATGAAACTGATACTTTATTACGGAGAAGATGAAACTTTATTGCGGACTGGCGATGCAGATGTTGCTTTATTGAGGATTGTGCGCGAATAGACTGAAGGAAGCTGGAAGAAACTGTACTCCTCGAAACATGTGATGTTCTCAGTTCCACACCCATCACTAGACGTAGGATTTGCCTTAGCCACAGATAGGATCTGATTTATTATGGATGGACAGGGAGGTTTATTATGAACAGCTAACCAATCTTGGGTAGATCAATAACAAGCCATGATGGGAATGAGTAAGTTTATTGTGGATGAATTGGTCGTGAGTGTGTGCGAAGTGAAAGGATGAAAGTGAATCCTGAAGGAGGGAGGAGCAATGTCTCTACGCATGGTGCTGGTGACCCAGTTTTCACCATGGTACTTGCCCAGGGCGCCACCGAAGTGGTTTTCACCGTTGGACGAAATTATTTCTCTTTACTTTTTTCGATTTTTCAATGTTTTTGTGTCACAAGGCGCCTGTTTGCCAGGTTTTCACCAAGTAACGATTTTTTTGTTTTATAATTTTTTTGTATTTTTTGAATTAGGATACTCTGATGAGCTATGTGTAGAACCGGCGAAGGTGCATGCTGTTGATAGGATCCTCCAAAGGTTCACC